>NW_021604791.1:4590254-4649765 GCF_004785775.1 Grammomys surdaster
GTGTGTGTGTGTGTGTGTGTGTGTGTGTGTGTGTGTGTGTGTGTGTGCGTGTGTGTGTGTGTGCTTTCATAGTGGAATGGAACATTAATGGGGATTACTCCTGACAAAGAAGAATGTGAATTTTCTTTCTGTTATGGCAGAATACAATTTTGAAACTCATTAATTAATGAATTCTAAAGAATTCTGTTAATATTTTTTATTTGGGTCTTAATTGATTCAGGGTAACTTAACCTACAGGGATCTCAATATTAATGTTTGGGGTTTGATGTCTGATTTAAGCTTTAGCAATGTTTCTTTTATATATGTGGGTACCCTTGAGTTTGGAGGATAGATATTTAGAATTAAGATATTATCTTGGTAGATTTTTCCTTTTATGAGTATGAAATGTCCTTCCCTCTATGCTTTGATTAATTTTGGTTGAAAGTCTATTTTGTTAGAAACTATAATGGCTACTCTACTTGCTCCTTGGGTCTGTTACCTTGGAAAACATTTTCCAGCACTTTACTCTGAGGTAGTGTCTATCTTTAATGATGAAGTATGTTTATCGTATGCAGCAGAATGATGGATCTTGTTTTCATATTTATTCTGTTATCCTGTGCCTTTCTTTGGGGAACTAAGTCTACTGATGTCGAATGATACTAATGACCAGTGATTGGTACTTCTTCTTATGTTGGTGATGGTAGTGTGTGTGTGTGTGTGTGTGTTTATATGTACTTCCCTTGTTTCGGCTGGTATGGAATTACATATTTCCTGTGTTTTTTTTCCTTACCTAAGAAGAATAAATCCATTGGCTTACAAAATACCCATGTAATCTTTTAATCAGAGTGTACTTAAGGAATGTTGTAAGCTTTTTTTCTTTTGTAAAAATTTTCTGTATGACAGATGAAAACAGATCACATAATGCAACTAAAAGTTCTTACATTGTTCATTAATTCACTAATAAAATACACATGAATTGTTCATTAAAGGAAGAAATAAAGTAGTATCAAAAGTCAGTGATATAACAGTCCAGAAAAAGAACAAGCTAGGATGTCACACAATACTCATTGATATGCTCAGAATGTATTAAATTATATCTGCAGAATCCTCAAAGTAACGTGAGAACATACACATAAAAAAAAAAACTAGATGTTTAAGTAGACCAAATCTAAGAAATCTGATAGAGATAATGGCTGAAAGGAACTGTGATGTGAGCATTTTCCCCCAAGGACAAATTGGATGGCTTCACACAGTGGTTACTAACATAATATAAAGTTCGAAATCACTCACTCTAAATTGATTGAAGAAGATGTTAAATAATTTTATTTGAATTGTTGACATACTATGTGGCTAGTTTTAATATATTTGAACCTTTATGCCAAAAAAAATCATAGCATATATACATATATATACATATATATGTATATAAAATACATATATATTATATATAATACATATATATACATTCATATATGTCTATGTACATTTATAATATGTATATATATTAATATACATATGCATCTTTAACATATTTTATTTATAATATGTAATTTATATTTACTGTATAACAATAAAATGCAAAGTTATGTACATGAAACATATAGTATACGACATATGCAGGTAAATTTAATAAAGAAGGTGCTATTTTTGATGAAACTGAACTCAAAATACAGAGTTTCAAAATGTTCTATATTTAAAAAGGATTTTGAGTCTCTTTTTTTCTGTATATTCTATTTATATAAATATGTAAATCCTATTTAGTGCAATGAAAATAATTATAATTGTATAATTGTAGTGAATGTTTCAATTTGATTATCTGACTAGAAATTAGGTTTCTTATTGCATGCTTTATTATTTCTCTTGAAACTGAGAAAGTTAAAAGAAAAAGGCAATTTATTTGAAAATACTAACATCTTCAGGAGATCTGTTGCCCTCTTGTGGCCTTCATTGGCAGTATGGGTGTATATACAAAGACATACACACAATAATAACATTAATAGAAGCAAATCTTTATTGAACTCATTTAGCCAATATTTACATGCATCTAGTGTCAGTCTCAGCAGCAGTTAAGATAAATTGGAAACTACGTTACTTTAAAATGATAAGTTTTCATAAACAGTTCATAACTTCAAGAAAAACACAGAACTATTAGTGCCCTATGTAACTAATGGGGATTCTAAAACCAAATCGATAATTCTCTTTATTTAATCTGAATGTCATAGTTGTATCCCAAGTAATTTATAGATTGTGTTGATGCCTTTAAATGATTACATGTATGATCAGAGTCTTGTAAAAATAATAACAAAAAGCTACCTAAAGCATCTTATAGATAAGGAAGTAGATGTTGTCATAATATTGATTTCAATCATGTATCACATTGCATTACATTCAGCAACACCTTTTATATAGAATCATGATCCACTAAGATATTGTAATTTTTAAAAAATCAAATTGATCATCTAATCACATTGTTTTGAAATACCATAATAGTGTCCCTCATTATACAGTCCTAAAATATCAGATGTAAGTCTACCTATGTAACTAAATATATATTTATATGGCAATTGTGTACACTCTACTAAGTTTTAAAAAGACAATAAGTTATTATGTTTCTGACTCTTGTATTTAATGTACTATTTTCTTAATTACTGGCCTAGAATATAATCATTCTGACTTTTATGTAGAAGGATATGTGCTGTTATTCTAACCCCAGAATTATACATCTTGCACATCTCTTGATCACATATTTAGGTGTTTTGTTCATTATGGATGCTAAGTAGAGAAAATTCACTGCTAACATAGGCAGCAAAATGTTGTGATGATCAGCTGATTAAAAGTGGCTGATGACCTCAAAGGAACAAAATGAGTGACAGTTATAACTTGTCAACCAAGTTTGTTCCATTCTATCATATCTAATATCTTTCAAACAAGAACAAAATGCCATAATATGTTAAATAACCTTTTTTAATGTAGGACACAAATTAGAATAAAAATTGGAGAAAGCTTCCTAGAGCTTTTCCACAAAATTTTGATGATCTGGAGTGAAGCACAGCCAGGACTTAAGGAAGAAGATACAGAAATAAGCTCCTTAAAGATTTGTAACAATTAGTGTCTATGCTCATAAATTTGATTTTCTTCAATGTGGGATTGCATTCATTTCTTTTCTATTGCTCTAACAAAACACCATGACCAAAGCAAATTTTAAAAGGCAGCATTTAGTTTGAGTGCTCACAGTTATATAGTGTTTGTCTCAGTCACCATCCTGTTGCAGAAACATGGCAAGAGAAAGGCAGGCATACCTCAAAATAGCAGCTGAGAACTTGCATCTGATCAATAAACATGAGACAGAGAAAACTAGAACAAAGAAGAATGACATGGGCTTTTGAAATGTCAAATCCTACTCCCAAAAATACACCTCTTCCAATAAGGCCACATCCCCTAATCCTTCCCTAACTGTTCCAAAATCTGTGAGTCAAGTATTCAAAGATAGGAGTCTATGTTGGCTGTTCACATTCAAACTACCACAAGGGTTCCTGGGGCTGAGAGAAGGAATGGGAATGGCGATAATAATGTTATTATATTTCAGATTTATTTTTTTTTAGTAAGGGGAAAAAGGAATGCCCTTGCTTCCACTGTTAGGATTCCCACAAGAACACCCAGCTACTCAACCATAATATTTGCAAAGGACCAAGGTCAGAACCCTATAGGCTCCTTTATTTATATGAGCCACCATGAATCCCAGGCAGCTGATTCTGTGGACCTTGTTCTTGGTGTTCCTGACCCCTCTGGTTCCTTAGATCCTGATCCACTCTCTCAGCAGAATTCCTGAACTCTTCCTAATCTTTGGGTGTGAGGCTCTGCATCTGTCCCAATCAGTACTTTCTAGAGCTCTCCCACCCCAACGCACACGGAGGGTAGATATTTCCATTCATTCTACTGACCTTCTGGCCTTCCCTCCTGTCTCCTCCCAACCCCCTATACCTGATCCTGATATACCTTTCCTCTCCCCCTCCAATCTTCCACCCATATCTCTTCCCCCTCTCCCTCCCATGATTACTCTTTTCTCTTCCAAATGGAACTGAAGCATCCTCACTTGGACCTTTCTGCTCCTTAAACTTAAGTTCCGTGGGTAGTATCCTAGATATACTGTACGTTTTTGCTTGGATCCACTTATTAATGATTACATACCATGTATGCCATTTTGGGTGCGGGTTACCTCACTCAGGATGATATTTTATAGTTTCATCCATTTGCCTGCAAAACTAACTATGTCCTCGTTCTTAATAGCTGAGTAGTATTCCATTGTATAAATCAACCATATTTTCTGTATCCATTCTTCCGCCGTGAGACATGTGGGTTGTTTCCTGCTTCTGGCTATTACTAACAAAGCTACTATAAAAACAGTGAGGACATGTCTCTGTAGTATGGTGAGGGCATCTTTTGAATTTATGCCCAAGAGTGGTATTGTTGGGTCTTCAGTTAGATCTAGTTCCAATTTTCTGAGGCACTGCCAGATTGATATTCACAATGGTTGTACCAGTTTGCAATCCCACTAGCAATGGAGGAGGGTTCCTCTTTCTCCACATCCTTGCCAGCATGTGTTGTCACCGGAGTTTTTGATCATAGCCATTCTGATCAGTATAAAGTAGAATCTCAGAGTCATCTCAGAGTCATTTTGATTTGCATTTCCCTGATCACTAAGGACTTTGACCATTTCTTTAAATGCTTCTCCACCATTTGAGATTTCTTTATTGTGAGTTCTGTGAATTTTGTACCCCATTTTTTAATTGGATCGTTGTTTTTTTGGATGTTAGCTTCTTGAGTTCTTTATATATTTTGGGTATTAGCCCCCTATCACATGTGGGGTTAGTGAAGTTTTTTTTTGTTTGTTTTGTTTTGTTTTGTTTCTCACAATCTATAGATTGCAAGGTAATAAGTATGCATCTATTTTCATATTTCGACATACAGACTGAGAGTTCAACCAGAAACATTTATTGAAGACACTATCTTTTTTTTTCCATTATATATTTTTGATTTCTTTGTCAAAGATCAAGTGTCTACACGTTTGTGGGTTTATGTCTGGGTCTTCAATTCTATTCCATGGATGAGATGGAATTTTAGCTAAACATCATGCTTTTCAGGTGGTTTGGGGTATCCAGGACTTGCTGTGGTAGGAGAACTTGGTTCTGATGATAGCAAAGTATATTGGCTTCTGTTGCTTATTATCTTAGACTTGCCTTTCATCATCTGGTTATTTCTGGCATTAACTGGCCTGGGTGTCTCTGATTGGTGCCTGCCTCTTGTGTCCTTGGGCTGTAGCAGATCTCCTGGGAGACCTATGGCCCTGGCTGCAGCTGATCTCCTAGGAGGCCTGCAGACTGTTGGGTGTTGAGAGGCACAGACACACGGATCTGCCCTGGTGGAGGTGCAGACTGTGATAGGTCCTTTTTGTGGAGGGGCAGTGTCCTGAGTCTACTAGGCACCTTGGGAGTACCAACTGTTGCAGTTATTTTGGGTGGGTGTCTTACCTGTTGCCATGGATGCAGCAGGTCTCCCTGTAGACCTGGAGACTGTGGGGTTTTTAGAGGAGCAGACATGCTGATCTGCCCAGGCAGAGGTACTGAGCAGAAGGAAGATGTTTGTTCGTGCAGAGGGGAAAGGAGTTCTGCATCTGCTCTGTATTTAGCTCTTAAGTGAAAAGTGAAGTGGACAAAAGAGTCAAAAGCAATTACAATCGTTAAAATGTATAAGGTTATATAAATTTTATAAAACTTATGTTCAATGATAAATATATCATTAAAGAATTTTATTTTAAAATTTTAATTTTATTTTACCTTAATAAATATTTAAGAAACACATCACAACATACAGTGTTTATAATTCTCTAGCTCTTTACATTTGTCCTAGGCTGCCCATTAATCACTCATATAAAATGTCTTTTTTTCCTGTTATTATTGTTGATAGTAGTTGATTTATACCAGTGTACCTGTCTTTTGTCTTTATAAAGACTTATACAATGACTTTTGCCTATTTTCATATATGCTATGTCTATATCATTGTGTTAAAATTTTTCTACAGTGTTACTAAAATAGTATTCTATGCTGGTTGTTGGCCAAGGAAAAATAAACCATGCCATATAAACTAGGCTATCACCTCAGAGTTTGTATAGGAATACTCTATGATATAGTCATAATGTCAAACTCTTCCTAAGAAACGTGTCATAATTTTTGCAATATTTAAGTGAGCTATGTGTGATTTACTGTATTATTAACTCAGTTCAAATAGTAAAATACTAATTATTCAGTAGAATCAAGTTTCTCAAGCTAGCCTTATGCTGATAGATAATCCTGATACATACAAGTAAGGTAAAAACTACTTATACAATGAGTTATTCTCAACATGCACTTGATATTTGGAGATATAGTAGTCAGAGTATAAGATTAAGAATGTCACAATAAATATGCGGTACATGGGCTTTTGATACATCACTACTGAGTGAATTTAATGACTTGATCAGCACTTTTACTAATGGCCAATCCAATTTTAAGGAACTTCTTTTAGTTATAATTTATAATTTAGAAGAATATACAATTTCCCTAAAAGCACGGGGTACATGTGACTTATGAGATTTTATACACCTTTTATAGATATAGATAAATACAACCACCTTATAGATATAGATAGGAAGATATGCAGTAAACTATGTGCTATTATAAGATATGTATTCATGTATAAAATAACATATATATATTTAGGCATAATGAGGAATGGTGGGAGAATGCAAAGATTTTGGCACACACATATGCATATGGAGGTATACATACATAGTGTTCTCTCTATAATACATACGTGTATGTATGTTTCAGGCAAATTCTATAGTAGTAGGTTTTCATATAATTTTATTGAAAACTATTTAGAATTATGCATCCCTCTCTTTATTCTTTCCTCTACTCCATCAACCACTCATACTCAGCTCTTTACCATTGATTTGTCTCCTTCAACTTCAGATAACACCGAATTCCATCCCCCTCCTTTGAAAGCTGCTCCATTCCCCATGGCCCAAACCTTCTTTCCTGACCACCTTGGGTATGCCATATGTCACATACATATACCAAGTTTCAAAACTAACCTCTATAAGAAAGAAAATATGGGATGGTTGTCTTAGTCCCATCATTTATCTGTAAATTTCATAATTTTGTTTTTCTTAACATCTAAATAAAATTACATTGTATAAGTATAATAATGTAACTAACACATTTTCATTATTTATTTGCCAAGTGATGGGTATTTGATATTTTTCTATTTCCTGACTGTTGTGAATAGAAGAGCAATGGACATGGATAAGCACTGGTTTCTCTAGAATAGAGTGTGGAATTCTGTGGATATAGTCCTGACCATGCAGAGCGTCTATTGATTCCTATTTCTAGATTATGAGGAGCCTCGACAGTGATATTTATAGTAGAAGCACTAGCTTCTACCCTGAGGTTCAGTGAATAAAATTTCTCATTTACCATATTTAAGTCTGCCAATTTTGCCTTTCGTGGTTTTGGTATTAGCTGCTGGGACTGAGTTAGATAAATTCTCAAATTAATATTAGTTTTCATTTTCTGATATGTAAAGATGTTGCAGTTTTAATATTGTAACCATTTGAAACATTGTCATGATCAATACATAGCAGATAGCTCTTTGATGGTTCGCAGCTAAGTAAAATGAATTATCTTTCACTGCAAACAAATGCTGATTTTGCTAAATGATCCAAGTTGTTCATCATCTTGGAATTACTTTTAATTTGGAATGTAAAACTATATATAAGTGACCTAGAAAGTAAACTGCTTTTGTGAAATGGTTATATTATATTAGCACATATCTTATTTAATATACCAAATATATATAATTTTGCATATAGATTAGAACATCTACATATTTACACTCAGATCAAGTTTCAAGGACATAACACATCATTGTCAAAAAGAATCATGCTGCTGAACAATAACTTTCTAGAATGTATTCCTCATACCTGGCAGCACTTGTTTTTCCTTGACACACATCACCGTAAGTCTAATCCTCACCTTTTCAGGCTCTACTCTCCGTGTTTCTAGTTTTATTTAATTTGCTTGACATCCACTTTTACAGATTCTCACATATGGGTGAGAGCAACTGGTCAGTGTGTTTTACTGAGTGACTGTCTCTCTTATTTTGACGTTTATATAAGTTAATTCAGGTTGTCACAAACTATATTTTTTCCTTTCTGACTAAGCAATATTCCAGTTTGTACATATGACGATTAGTATTGTCTATTCAAGTTTTCAAAGATTGTTATATAAGTGTACGTCATACCTTGAACACTGTGCCACAATGAAGATAGAGATAGCTCTTTAAGAAATTAAATTTATCTACATGTATTTCTAGTAACACATCTTCTAAATCAAACTGATTTTAGGATCCCTTCTTGTAGAACTTTCATGCTATTTTTTATTACAGTTTGGTATTCATCAATACTGAGAAATGACTTCAGTTTCTCCATAGCTGCAGCTTTGTTAGATTTTCATAGTTTCATACATATTGACTGACACACACCTCATTAAGGAATTGATTGAGCTTTCTGATGATTACTAATGTTGAAAATTTGGTCACAGATATACTGGCCACTTGGATATATTTTTAGAAATGCCCAAAATTTTTCTGCTTGCTTACCATTATGCCAAATTCTAGTTTCTCTTATATTTTAGTTGTTGATGCCACTGGGTGGTGGTGGCGCACGCCTTTAATCCCAGCACTTGGGAGGCATAGGCAGGAGGATTTCTGAGTTCGAGGCCAGCCTGGTCTACACAGTGAGTTTCAGGACAGCCAGGGCTATACAGAGAAACCCTATCTCAACAAACAAACAAACAAACAAAAAACCAAAAATAAATATTGATGCCCCATGATATGTGTAATTTTCAAATATCTCCTCCATCACCTTCAACATGTTTTCCCATCATGTCCAACACATGAGATATTCTCTGATATTTAGGTGCATTTTTATTTGATGCCTTTATATTTTATATTATTATTTTATTTGATTATGCATTTAAAGTCATGTCTGAAAATAATTGTTGCACTCGTCAACCTCATTGGATTTTCCTTTATTTTCTTAAAGTAGTTGTGAATTTATAGGACTATCTTAAGACTTTAATTGACATAAATGTATTTTGTATGTGATAAATTAGGTATTTTTCTCATTTTTATGTGATTGTTAACTTTTTCAAAATATTATATAAATGTATTATCACTATCGTTTCCATGAAGTCATCTTTTTAAAAAGTGACATGTGTGTGTGTAGCTTTACAGATGAGTTCTGTATTATATTCCTTTGCTTTCTATATTTACAGCACATTTTCCTGTCTTCTGCCTTTTATATAACTGCTTTGATATTACAGGTAGCCATTCTTTAGACATCACTACATATTATTCTTACATGGCAGAACTGAGAGATTTTCCTAAGTAACTGACCCCTATCTCTTTTCCACTTCAGAATACTCCTACTTAAAATTGGTCATTCGTGTCTTAAACTACATTTACATGTATACATATATTTTTCTGATTTTTGTTCATTCATTAACTTATTCAACAGGCTTTAATAGAATTACATATAGCTATCTTACAATGAGAGAGATGAACACATCTCAATTAAATATATTTATATAATATATAAAGACATATTATAATATACAAAAACATGTATGTAGACACTCACTACACACATACACACATATATATGTAAGACTAGAAAATAGAAAATGTCTGGTTGAATATTTTACCGCATGGAGTAAGGAAATCTTTGAAATAGATGTAGAGATGATCAGAGACTTCCCTAGAAGCAATTTCTTAGTTAAAAACTGAAGATAAAAGGAGAGTTAGCAGAGGCACATATGAAAAGATAAGTTTTCATAATATAAGACATAATAAGAGATAAAACTAGATAAGTTCAAATATATGTGATGTCCATTGACCTATGAGAAATTTAATATTCATAAGAAATCACTTTCTCATGTGAAATATGCCACATAAATGTAAAAAATTATCTTGCTTATTAAATTCTACCTGTTGGGTAAGAATGAACAAAACTACAGAGCTAAAAATCTCTTTAATTTTAAGAAGATTCCCCCCCCAGGCTATAGTTACAGTATGTACCTAAATTAATGATCTTATTTCTTTGAAATTATTCTTTTACTTTGTACTATGATATTTTGTACCATTTCAGGAATTTTAATAATAAGAAGAAATAATATAAAACTACGTTTCCCTTTAGGGATTTTTTCAACTTTAGTTACATTTGTATCTTATCCAATAAGAAAAAAAACAGTAAGATTACTTTAGTCATTTATTCAAACATAACTGTATAAGTAACAAACAATGGTTCATGCATGATGAAATATTTCACTGATGCATTATTTATCAAAGATCAAGATGGAGAATCAAGGAATTGACTATCTCCTGAGAGGACAGCCAATATGTTATCGATTTCCAATTCCCATTTCCAATGGGGAATTGGCCTTCCACTGAGTAACTTCTGGAATGGAGGCAGAGTACAGGTTGAGAATGTCTTTCTATAAGATACATATTTAGAATTCTATCTACAAAGGTCATTTTCATTTTTTGTCTCTGTCTCTGTTATCTCTGACTCTGTCTCTGTCTGTCGGCTTCTGTCTCTCTGTCTATATCATTCTCTGTCTCTCTCTGTCTCTCTGTCTCTCTCTGTCTCTCTCTCTCTGTCTCTCTCTGTCTCTCTGTCTCTGTCTCTCCTCTGTGTTTATGTGTGTGTGTGTGTTACTATACAGCCTTGGCAAGCTTCCACCTTATCAGTTGTATGTTGGAATACACATTGCTATGCTTGTCTAAAAATGTAAGTTCCTTCTCTTGAATATGGTAATTTAATTTCACAATCTTTTTACCAGTATATGTTTCTATTTATAATTTTATAGCAAAATATTGTCTATCTGCTAACAATGTTGATACAGAACATTTAGAACTTCTCCCAGAGTGAAATATTATTTACTCAGAGGCCTGCACTTTACTAACAGCTACCACTTGGTTGTTCCCTTTGGTAAGAACAAAAGAATCCTACTCTTTGAGGAATAAAAGTTTTAGATTCAATTGAAATCTTGTCTCAAGCATGGAGCATTCCATCTCAAAAGATTCGGAGGTGAAGTAGAGGTTAGTCATAAGCACATAAACAGGGATAATTCTCATTCTCATTATCTATCAAAGAGCAGAAACACCAGTAGGTTTATCTTATTCCGTCAAAGGGTTTAGGAATATATACACTTTATATATACACTGTTTGACATTTAACTTGTAGTCTACATTCTATAAACTGTTTATTTATCATGTGCTTATACTGGTCTCTAAACTACGTGGTGCTTGGCATCCTTCTGAGAGGATTTTCTTTGTTAAGAAAATAAATAACTTTCTTCTTGACATAAAGATGAGAAGACATATAAGGTAAGAAATAATTTGTCAAACATTATAATTTCTGCTAACAAACATCAATAGAAACACATTTTTCTGAGTGACGCTAAATACCATGTATGTTAACATATCTTTTTGAAACAAAATGGATGTAAAAAATCAAGGAAAGGTTTATCATAACATTGCAGTGGAATCAAGGTTTTATTAAATAAGATTCATACACTGTAACTTTTTCCTACTTTGATTCCTAGGGTAATTGAATCTTAATGTTTGCAGTATGCACTATGCAGAGTTTCTCTGTGTAGTTGTATTTGTTCTAGTTTATAAATGTACAAATCAAAATTAAACACTACTAGAATGCTGCAATGTACAAATTCAGATACGGAGCAGGTTAGAAGGAACTGAGTATAGTAAACCTTAGTATGCAATGCATGTTTATCTGGACAATCCATCATTCCCTTTAAATCTTAGTATCAAAGGTGTTGAGTTCATTTGCTATCCTTGTGTCACTGGACATCTCTAAGAACTGCTCCAGATTTTATCATCATCTTGCAGCCATATCTGTTGCAATCATTTACTTGATTGTTATTAGTGGAATGGTAAACTATAGGAATTCAAATGATTCACATTTTTGTAATTAAGCCTTAGTTGTTCTGTTGATTTATTTTGCTTAGCTTAGACACTGTTAATTTTTTTCCAGTTTTCTTGTGTTGTTGTTTGTGTTTGTTTGCTTTGTTGTCTCATTGGTTTTTTCTGTCCTATTACTAGGCGATACAAGAAGGCTAATAGGGCCTTGAGAGGGAGGTGATCACCTCCTACACCTAAGGCTTTGGTAAAGTAAGTCCTCTCAGGTAGTAATTCTTATCTTTTATTGAGAAATTCTAAAGGATTATTTTTTGTTCTTTCTGCCAGAGGTTCAAGAGGATTATTTCTCAGATGTTCAGTATAAACCCTTCCTGGAACATCTGGAACATATGCAAATTAAAACTACAGAGGAAAACAGGGTTCAATTGTGATAATTGGGATTTATTTATCTTATGATTTACCAGGGGTTTGTCATACAATTTGAATTCTCTAATTTGTCTGAGAAAGGGTAGAGATTTTCATGTGTTGTTATAAAGATTAGTGTAAAATTTCTTAAGATCTTTATATTTTAAAGCTAGGAGAATACATTCTCACTAGAAAGAATTAATTCATATTAACTTCTAATTTTATTGAAAATGTATTTTATAGCAGAGAACAAACACCAATATATCTTACTGTTCTTTGAGCTTCAAATTTTCTTTGCAAAACTTTTCTAAAATATGATTTAATATTTCTTGTTTTGTCTTTGTATTTCCATTGGAGAATATATAGTAAGATTTATGACTGAACACTATCATTTTCTTGTCTATAACATGAGATAGGTGTTCACAAGTATTATCTTAGGTCAGTAAGGAATTCTGTAATTGGGTTTGCTAAATATTTCATGATATGATATGATATGATATGAAAAGCCCCATTCCCTGTATCACCTTGCACCAAGCTAAACATAAAGAATGCAGGTGTCACTGTGCTGTCTGACATGACTCCCACAGGATATCAAGTGTCTTGTACATGACAGGGACTATCTTTCAAGCAGACTCCAACAAGAGTGTATTTCTAGATTTAAACAGAATTGTCAAAAGAAATTGTGACTTTCCTTTTCTTGCTAGCAACACTTTACTCCCATATCTTGACAGGGTTTTATATCCCAGTTATATAGATAGAATGTTCATAAAGAAAATTTCTATTGACTTATCTTACCAGAGTTTCCCTGAGAAACTCTTTTCTTCAGTCTTCATTTTGTCCAGTATTACAAGAATTTAAAGTAGCAATAATTACATATCAAAGAAGAAAGTTTGAAGAAGTGGTTCTATATCTAAAATTTTATGCCTTGTAGTTTTAAATATGATGGATGCTATTTTAATCTACATTACATGCTACAATAAATTTATGATTTTCAATATTCTTATTCAAACAGAAGTTTGAAACCATGTTCATTTAGCAAAATAGTACCAGTAGGTTTTTACTACTTGGGCCAAGATGCTCTCTGCCCATGAATTTTTGCCAGACTTACAGTACCAGACATGTATTTTCTTCTATGAAATAGGTCTTCCACCTAATTAAAAAGCAGGTGGTTAATTCTACATGTAAGTATTTCCTCAACATCTTGTCAATGCTGTAATTATTGTTGCTTTCAGGCTTCACAATTGGCAAGCTTGTGATGACATGTCTTCTCCAGTGGACTTTATTAAAGTTAGCCAGAAATGAGGAAGCTTCTGAACTTCATTTATCAGTTTCATTTGCCAGTATCATTTTCCAAACCCAATGATCAAGGAGGGTAGTGTTTTCAGCAAGATCTTACCGACAAGTTATGTTGATCAACTAACTTCAATGACAACAGAAGATATTTCTAATCCACATTCAACTCCCTGGACCATGGTTTATGGACACAGTACAACTCAAAATATATTTTGAGGTCATATCAGTCCAACTTAAAAAGTATATTCCCGTTCCAGAAAAAAAGAAATGGAGGCATAATAAGGAAATATTTGCCCAAAGATGGAATCCCAATAAGTTAAACATAAAAGTCTACATCTCTGTGTTTTATAGCAAAGGTCTTACATAGGTCTGGTCTCGATCTTTGTTGCATAAAACATCCATAGTTCACTTTGGGTGGCCCTACTCCCTGAATGTATCTCTCACTATTGGATAGACTGAAGCAATGGCATCTTTATATTGTTGCATGCTCACTGAAATCTAGATTTCATTTTCATAGCTTCATTTAGTTGACTCTCAGGTCTTTCCAAAAGGATTGCCACTGCCACACTCAGCATGACTTCAGCAGCTCTGTGAAACATCAGAGGAATTATATACAAGCTTTGGCTGAAATGTTCAGTTTCCTGGTGCTCTTTTCCACTTCAAAGACTATAGTTTGTATTTCTTAATGCCTTATTCACTCCTTTTCATTGTAGATCTGCATAAGACTTTCTAAAACCAACCATGTCATGGGTTAAATATTATATTTTTTGAAATTGTTCCACCAAATGAATTAGTTTATTATTTTTAGAATTTAGCCTCAGAGACCCTCTTAGAATAAAGGCAGATAGGTTTTGTTGTTGTTTGTGTTTACGTAATTATCACATTAATGGCATCCAGCCATGTTGTTATTAAAAACTTTCCTCCCCCCTGAATCCACTTAAATGAAGCCCTTACACTATGGTTTGTTCATAGCACTGTTAATGATAACCTACTCTCTGGATTCTTCATTATATAATTTTCTGTTGCTGTGATAAAATACTATGGCCAGTGCGAAATATAAAAGAAGGAGTACATGTTAAACTACCATTCTAGAGGTCTAAGGATCTATCGTGCTAAGGAGGCTTAGCACTAAATGACAGTTATATAAGTAGTACCAGGTAGTAGAAACTATGGTAGACACTTCTCCTTTAAACTATCACCCATGGCTGAGTGCTTAAGCAATCTACCACTCTACAACCTACACCTCTCTGTATACATCCTAACCTAGTAATATACAAGATGTCCTGAATCTCGTGATTGCTCTTATATTTAACACATGCTGCTAAATACCTTGTCTTGTCACATATCTCTTCCGTTTTTTTGTTTCGATTTGTTTTGTTTTTTTTACATTGAAGGCACAATATTTGTATTCACTAATTACTTACTCAACTAGGAACACCAAGGATTTCTTAAGAGGTAAACCTTAGCATGTGAGATAATATAATAATAATTCAGTTCTTGGTTTAACTGTCATGCTAAGATATTTATTATGAAATAAACCACACACACACACGAGAGAGAGAGAGAGAGAGAGAGAGAGAGAGAGAGAGAGAACGGGAAGCATTAAAACAGCTATTGAGAAAATGCAAATAAGAGTTGGGATCTGGGCTGGAGAGATGGCTCAGTGGTTAAGAGCATTGGCTGCTCTTCCAGAGGTTCTGAGTTCAATTCCCAGCAACCACGTGGTGGCTCACAACCATCTGTAATGGGATCTGATGCCTTCTTCTGGTGTATCTGAAGAAAGCTGCAATGTACTCCTATACATAAAATAAATAAATTGTTCCTTCAAAAAAAAAAAGAGTTGGGATCTAATGCACACAAAGTGAAAAACAGAAACTACATATACAGTTCTCTCCGGGGTAAGACAACAGGATATACGTACAATGGTATATAAGATTTTTTTTAGGCAGACATATTGTTTGTAGCATAAGTTTTAGACAAAAGGCATAGACTGAGAAGAGAAAACTGTCAGTCAAGCGATCCACAGGATTAAGTCATGAGGCAGAGAAGAATACGTAGAAATGTACAGCTGCAGGGGGTGGGAGTTGCTGCAGGAAAGAGGAACCTCTAGAAAGTGCAAGTTACCTGGGATGTGAGATGCTCCCAAGAATCAATGGGTGTGACCTTAGCTGAAATGCCCAACAGTGGAGAGGTGGAACCTGAAGAGTCTACTTTCAGAAGATTGACAGGACCACTAGAAGAGAGATGGGGTCACCGACCCATCTTCAACTTTTTTGTACCAGAATTGTTCCTGTGTAAAAGAAAGACCGGGACAAAAATAGAGCAGAGACTGAAGGAAAAGCCATCCAGTGACTGGCCCAACTCGGGATCCATTCCATGGATGTGCACCAAATCCAAACACTATTACTGATGCTATGTAGTGCTTGCAGACAGAAGCCTTGCATGGCTGTCCTCTGAGAGGCTCAGATACTTACAGCCAACCATTGGACTGCGTTCAGGGACCCCTATGGAAGATTTAGGGGTAGGATTCAATGAGCTAAAGGGAATCGCAACCCCATAAGAAGACCAAGAGTGTCAAATAACCCAGAACTCTGGAAGCTCCCATTGACTAAGCTACCAACGAAAGAGAATATAATGGTTGGTCATTAGATAAGAAAAGAGAAAAAAAAACATGTTTTGTTACTTAATAGATATTTTTATAGACAATGAAAACAGATCAAAACTGTCATACATGGGTATTCCAAACAAAGGTGGCATCACACCAAACTGTTAATATACACACCCAAATATACACACAAACAAATGTACATGCAAAGAAAAAGACATGCAAGTATTCTATGTGTGCATAAGACATACTTTTATCTATTACACATAATATTTTTATTTTCTAAGTATAATTACATTATTTTCCTATTAGGCATATTTTAAATAAATAGCAAAATCTGTGATAACAGTTTTACAAATATATTTTTATATTTATTTGATACTGATAGTTTGTATCATCAAATAACATGTTGAAACAGCAGATAGGTATTTGATTTAATTAACATCAATTTGTTGAAAATATTGGAGAAAATGAAAAATATGATAAGACTGCAAATCTTAAAAATCTTAAAAATCACAAAGATACAGCTATTGCTCATTTATAGCACAGCAAAATTGAAACAGAACCTCCATTTAGACAGAGCCAATATTGAAAAACGTTGACTTTAACATATTTACACTTATTTAATAAATCAGTTTTTGTGACAAAAATGGATTTGCTACAACAGTCCCAATATGAACAAGACCAAAATCTAGGCTTGAGTCATGGTTTAAATTTGATATTACGTATTTAAGTGTCTTTATGAAAAATTAAGGTACTTAGATGATAAATGTCTTTCAGAGAGCATTTTCCTAGATAAA
This sequence comes from Grammomys surdaster, assembly GCF_004785775.1. Classification (NCBI taxonomy): domain Eukaryota; kingdom Metazoa; phylum Chordata; class Mammalia; order Rodentia; family Muridae; genus Grammomys; species Grammomys surdaster. Next base: position 4,607,373 of record NW_021604791.1, read on the forward strand.
GTCACATTCTTATAATTTTGTTTCTTTATCTGGTCTTATAAAATGTGAGATTCAAGAGTATAAAACATAAGCATTGCCCAGGTTTTACCTTTTCATGTGTTCAGACAATAATGTGACACCCTTCAAAATAGGCTGGAAGTGTAGGTCTTTTATTATTTCTTTGACTTCCAGTTGTTCTTTCCTTCTTTTCTCCATCAATACAATTTTACAGTGTTGCATGTTTATCTTTCATGAACTGATAGCATGAAATTTTATATGATTCCTAATATTCCTGGTTGAGACACTCTTACAAGCACTAAAAATACACTGAAACATAAACTAAGCAAGATATTGGCAGTATTAATGTCCTGTGAGCATCCAGAACATACATTATTGTAAAGTCATATAAAATCATTTACAACGTATTTTATCAGATTTTTAAGCTTTTCCTTTATCCCACCTTCATCATCTTTCTCATAAACAGAGTTTTTTTTCTTTTTTAACCATGGGGTGTTATTTGAGAACTAAAGATGCTTTTGTTTTAATGAAAATATCCTTCAAATATCATATACCATTGTAACTGTCATAAAAAACAATTGCAGCCTAAACATCTCCCAGACCTGAAACTTAACTTGTCATTTAAATGTCACAATAACTCTTCTCTGCATCACTTACATCTTCCTACCTGACCTCCTCAGTCCATTACCAATAGCCAAACATAGTCTCTACTCTATTGATCATCATAATGAATGAAATGAAATAATATTCTCAGTAATTATGGAAGTTAAATATCGGATAGTCACTTGGCATACCCTCATTTTCCTTAGGCTTTCATTAATTCTCTTGAACATACCATCCATTACTAAGTACATTCATAGACAATCCTCTTGATGTTTTCATTCCCAATTCTTTTAAATTTCCTCCTTTCTTTATAAATGTTTGTTTTGGATACTTCAAATCAATTATTTGTGGATAATCATAAATGCAGACTTTTCATAGCCAAAATTAATCAGTTTGTCCTCTCTCTTAAGCTCTCTACAGATTCATACTACTCATTGACCACAAAGCTCAATTATTGCTCACACAAAAGAAGAAACTTTCCTTTCTAAGATAGGAAAAGAAAGACCCATCTACTATCTAGGTTGTACATTCATTACCTTAGCCCTAGAGTCAGTATTTAATTGTTATATTCCTTCTCATTCTCCTACTTAACTACCCTGAGGCTCAAGTATAATACAGAAATGTTTAAATTGCATATTCTCATATGCTTCTTCACTTCATTGTACATACTCTTCTCACCTTGTGACATCTCATTAGAATCTTCCTAGCTCTCTTTGACATTAAAAATGCTTACTTTCAAAAACAGAGAGGAACAAAAGTCATGATGTTGGGTAGGTGGGAAGAATGAGAAAGGAACTGGAGAAGCAGAACCATCAGATTATATTGTATGAAAAATAATTGTCAATAAAAAAATACAAATACATTCAATCAACAACAAAAGAACAAGTTCCTCTATCCTCCTTTTATCTCTGCTTTATAGATTTGGGGACTTCCTTTTGGTTTCCAAACCACTCAACACATATAATACTTTTTTGATATCATTAATGAATATATAGTTAACACAGATACAAATATAAATGCATCTATCATTCCATTTTATGTAGTGGTAAGCTCCAAAGACATATTTGTATCTCTGTCTAGGTATCTATTCTTCTAATCATAAATTTAAAATAGTGTAGTCAGTAAGCCACAAAACTAATTGTTGAATAAATAAAAAAATAACAATTTCAGGGTATTTGATGTTTGGACATGCAGACATGACTTCTATGATACATATGATTGTTTATTCATTTCAGAAAACAGGGGAGTAGCATAATCAATATTTCACTGGAGCATTACATATGTGCAGTAAGTCTGTGTTGAAATAATAAGCCTGGATCTGGGTTCTTTTGTTTGCTAAGTATGTGAGCGTTCATTAGTCACCCAACATCTCAAGCTACACTTGAATCATTTGTAAATTAGAACTGAATTACCATGATAAATATGGGCAGATTCAAATGAAACAATGTTTATAAAAATTTGGGGAAAACAACAGAATCATTGAAATCTTTAAAGTTTCACTGCAATTAACATCTACGATAAAGAATAACCGTACCACAAGTGTCTCAGAGTGGTTGTTTCCTAGACCTCCCACAGTGTTTCCAGACAGATCCCATACCTTTGATGTCATGTATTGGTACATACAATAACTTCAACAACAACAACAACAGCAAATCCTTCCTGTTAAAATTTAACATCTCCTTTGTAAAGATCTCAACTTACAACATTAGAAAGAGCAGAAAGCACATAAATATCATTTAAGTTTGCATGTCTAAAACCTTATTCACTGAAGGGTAATTGTTTGAAAACCTACAATGCCTTTGTATTTTATTCTTTTTTTCTCTTTCATGTAAGTGATATTTCTTGCAGGAAATACTGCTTATCAACTAAAGTGGCTGTGAAGCATACTGAATGCTTATTTCAAAGCAGTGCTTCCATATACAAAGTGTATACATATATACAGTGTATACATATATGAAGAATAAAATATTTTGAAACATTTATTTTTATATTAAGCTAATATATACTACATATTTATTGATATATCAGTCAACCTGTAATACTTAATGTAAAGACATATAATACATTTATATGGCAATATTATTAAGTGATTTAAATCATTTCAAGTTACGATTTTTGTTAAGTAGCACTGCTTTGTTATCTAAGTGAATGCTGGATTTTAAAGATTCAGATTATATACCCAATTAACAACTAAAATTCAAGTTTCATTTTCAACTCTCCCAATCTGCCAAAAGACCTATGAGTTCTTTTGAAGACTGTGTCTTTAAAATAAGATCATCTCCAGGTCTTTGTCTAATTAGAAATGGCAGTTATTAAAAAACACTTTATAAAGTGTTGCCAACTAGCAACATATTCTAGTGTTATATTTCAATAACCTGAACCAAGTAAAGATTCTGCCTCCACAGAAGTGGCTTGCCTACCATGATAAGCAGCTGAAAAATACACATAAGCTGTATGAACCTGGCAGAATCCATCTGGTGAACCATCTGTGTGAGGACTCACAAAAATCATGCCCCATCTGTTGTTTCATCTTGGTGAAGATTGCCAGCACCGTCCTCACTCTATTATCTGACTATTTTCCTTCCCTGTGGACCTCGTCTGTGTGTTTTCTTTAATTCCCCACTGGCAACCTATATCTAATTTCCAAAGCACTCTCCTCATTTTTAAAATGAATTAATTTGTGCATTTAATTTATGCAACTAAAAACCCTCTTGAGAGAAAAAATAACTGAAAAGAATTGCAGTAATATAAAATTGTTAGAAAATTACTTCAGGGCTATAAATACCATTTTTCTGAGTTTTACATAAGATTTTAACTACTTATCACTGAATGCAATTTCAATACAAGATATCAGTGAATGTATATTCACAGAAGCACTGTCCCACCAAGTTTATTATAATTTCTGCCTCTAGATATTGTTTTCTAGAATATTCCTTTTATTGTTTCTTCTAGAGTCATTTCCAATGGGTTTCCATGTCTTTCACACTGCATTCAAAGATTAAATCAAAGTTTCCACTTATCACCAAGCTTTTCCTAACTATACATGTGATTCATTCAAGTCCAGTCCACACCAGTTTAGCTTTGTTTATATTCTTCAAACTTGTTCATGATAGCGCTTGCTCATTCACTGCCTTTCACGTTTTTATGAGTTTTATGTTTTGTGTCTTTTTTTCATATTTTGCTCCTAGAAAACTGCAGTGGGACATTTTTCTTTGTATCTTCAACACAAAGCTTAGAGACTCTGATTCCTCTTAATTTAAGTGGTCTCTTTTAAAGGGTGGATAGCTAAATAAGCAACATATTCAAATTCTGCCAATGAACATTAACTAAATGCATTTTCTGTGATTCTGCCTACAGAACAAATTCATGCTATATTTGTTATCGACTTCATAAGACAGTGTTATCAGTCAGTGTAAAATCTAACAGTTAAGCATGACCATCCTTTTGAAAAGTATAAACATATACTGAATGTTCTCCAAACATAAGGAATATTTCATGATGTTTAATCTTATCTGAAACCAATGGCATGTCAAGAAATCTAACAATTGTTCATCATGAATGTGTGAAGATTATTTGGATCTCAAACAAAAATATTTTCTATATCAATTCACATAGCTAGTAATATTACCAGAAAAATCATGCATAACCAGGCATTAATTACAATTAATCAATATTTATATAACATCAAATATGAGACAAGACACATGAGCATAATTGGTGTAGGAAGTATGGGATGAGGAACAGTCAGAGTGTAGACTGGTAGCAAGATAAAGACTGGACTGTCAAAAAGGATTAAAGAATAAAAGAAGAAGAATGTGAACTTGTTATGAAGTTGAACAAAATTTAATCTACTCAAGGAATGAGAAAAATTACTAAATATAATAAAAACCAGCTGAGTCAATGTTTCTTGTTCTACTTGTGAGAAAAACACACAATATTTAAGATTTGTATGACTTGTGAATTAAAAAAATTCTAAATTTACTTACGGAAAAACTGTATTCTTTATGAGCATAAGAAGTTTTAAATGACATACACTTATTCTTACTATGACCATTCTTCAGAGGGTCCTTCTCTGACACTATGTCTAAAGTAATATTATTTTACTATTATTTCTGGGCTCTTAATTTTATATTTACCACTACACAATTGTTAGTTTATGTGTTATTTATCCAGAGCTTTTACTCTTTCTCAAGTATTTACACCTTCTAAATATAGAGACAGTAATATCTTGACGTATTTTTTTGGAATAGAGAGAATATACACCTATTTTATCTTACAGATAATTATCAGGACTTCTGTAGCTATCTGGCCTATTTTCTATTTTAAAACATCCTCAGTAGCTCCGTATTCTAATTTAGTGTTTACCTTATTTTGAGAAACATGCAGGTATTAAACATCTGCAAAAGCCTTCCAAGAATAGTGAGAGTACAATTCAAACAACCATAATTTTTTTTACATAAGAAAGAGCAATACAGTTAGTCTTCTGCATGTCAATTTCTAATTAGCTAGGGGTCTGTTTCAGATTTATTTTTGTCCCATAAATTACTATATCACATGACCTTTGGTTAAAATATTTAAAAAACCAAAGATGTTCCATATAATAGAAAAATAGTTATTTTTAATCACAATGTTGATAGGTTCAGTCCAAGAGAAGATTGGATTTGTTTCTTTTGTACTTTCATTCACTCAGAATATCAAGACAGGAGTGAATGTACTGGAGCAAATATCTTTATAGAGATTTGGCTAGTAGAGGTAGGAAAAAAGAATAAAGGAGATTAATATTCAATCTACTCTTTTCTGAGCATGTCATTAACCAAAGAGTATCTCATAAAACCCGGTCTTTCTATAGTTTACCTGTCTTCCAATATCACCACCAACATTAAATATCTCAACACCCTGCCCTCTGCATATATAACATAGTCCTATGGAAATTTTTTGGAGCTTCACATTACTGTAGTATTTCTATAACTCCTGTCTATTATTCTCACCAGCCAAAGTAGGAGTCATATTCTGATAAATACCAGTGATAGTAGTAATTCTTACAGCCAAAGGTGACATGGCTTCAAAAGGAGTGTACTTAGAAACACCTGAATATTTAAGACTTGTGAAAAAAAAGTCACCTTCAGTTATTTTAGTAGGACTACTAATAGTGTTATCAGTACCAATATTGAGGACAATAGGAGATTTCTTGTGTTTTTGGTGATCACTGGTTTTCCTTCTCAGCGTTATGAAGTCTGCTGACAATTGTGTATCTGAAAACTAAGTTCCCAGTTTCTTCAAGTAGGCAACACTAAAGAGAAAGAACAAAAGCAGCTTTCATTTCAATCAGGTCTTTTATTCCTCATAGAGTTGACTGTGGACTTCAGTGTATGTCCACAGCAGCAAGGTTGAAGGGTGAACTGAGGGAGGACAGCAACCCTTTATCTCTGATGCTGACCTGCCATTCTTTAAACAAAACTGTAGCACTATATCCTTAGAACAAATCTTTTCTCACGAGGCACCTTGTTCTTTCACATATGTCTTAAGGTGAATATAACTTAATCTCAAGCAGCGAGGCCTGCTACAGACAGTACAGTGGCTGAGCTACACAGCATATCATCAATGAATTTTAAAGGCTTTTGAATTTGGTTCAGTATAAAGGTTAGCATGAAAGTACACTAGCTGGCAGCCTTCTCAGGAGGAACAAGATTCAAAGCCTCTTTGATGAAAACCAGGTTAAAAAAAAGTTTTTTACTTTATTTCTTTTCATACTTACAGTGAGATAACATGGCAATCATATCCTTCATACCTGCACACCTACCAAGGCAGGCATGTGGTCACAGCCAGCTGTTGCCCAAGGCCTTGAATACTTTGGCATATTTGAAGAATGGAATTGGAGCTACCTTATTTATTTAAAGAATTGTTATAACACATCTAGTTTAGCAAACTGCAAATTTTCAAAACCTGGCACCTACAGAAGTGTGATTTGTGGTTTTTTTTTTTTTTTGGAGGAGATGCACCGTGCATCTAAATATAATAAAACCAGCAGAGAATTTGTCAGGCTCTGGATTCAGTGTCGCGACACATAGAAGCTACAAGGTGATGCCACCTGTGGTTTTGAAGCATCTGATAACCCACTAGGGATTGGAATAAGAACTCCCAAGGAAAGGCATTTTGCTTCCCTTAACATAAACACCTTGCTGTCAAAATATAACTGAATCATTAGCTTTATTCTTTCCTCAGATTACCTCGAGACATTTGTAAAACCTTATTACATATAGAAATATAACATACATGTGCATATTGCAAGTACGTATATAATGAAATGCATCTGAAGCTACTTTTATTTATCAATGCTCATCCCTTCTATGTGTCTGGATGGTCTCTCATCGTGATACAGTCATTTTCTTTTTGTTTTCTTTATATAAGTAATGGACAGAATTCAATTTGTTATTCAACATTTTTATGCAAATGGGAAGGGTCCCTTTCTGTATACTTTAGGGTGACTCAATTAATTACTTAATAGTAAATGTGTTATCATACACATGACATTAAAACCTGACAGAAACAGGCTTGTAGATTTGTGGGGTCAACGAGACAGAATCACAGCCAAAAGTGGAAAATGGACTATTAAACTGATGTGTGTGAAAAGGACACTCAGTAAATCTAGTGAAGCCTATTTTGGAGTTTATTTGGAAGTACTTTTAGAGTTATTCCCCATGCTTTAATGGAGTATAAAAGTATATGTCTGTCAGGGAAGTGTGGAGCAGTGCCATGTAATTGGTAGACAGATAAGTATTGGCAATGCCTTTTTCTGAACTTTATTGATTCACCTCATATAAGGTGATACTCTGGTGCACAAAATGTATTCAGCTGTCAAGTGTAGACACTCTCTAAGAACTAGATTTCACAGTAAATCTACCTTGTGTTGGCATAAGAGTAAAAACGTGGTGAAAGTTCAGAGCAATAATTATAGGGTCATTAATTCATATCTGCTGTCCTTCTCTATTTCCTGCACTTAGTATTTCCCCAAGTAGATGTCTAGACCTTCCAAAGAAATGCCATAGATCACTCGATGGCCTCTCAATCTCAGTTCCAATTAAGTGTTTGAAGTCAAGAGGTTGGTTAAAGTACAAAACATACAGCTTGGTTGTTTATTATCTGTCAAGCTGCATGGAGGAAATGGTAATTTACAATTGAACCAGTGAAGAAGAAGGTTACAGTATGGAGAGGAAAGGATACCAGACATGTAACTACAAGGGAATGCAAGTTACAGGAAGAAGACAGGAGCAGAAAGAGGTTGCCTAAGGACAGTGATGTTTAAAACGGGTGAATTCTAACATAATATTCTTGACCCAGAATATTCATTGAATAAAAATCACATTATAACAATATCTGTGGTAAGATGGATGGTTTGTGAACATAAGGTTAGGGTAGTACCCCATTCTAAGTAAGACTGAAGCATCCACATTTTGGTCTTCTTCTTGAGTTTCATAGGGTCTGTTAGTTTTGTTGTGGGGATTCTGTGATTTTGTCTAATAGCCATTTATCAGTGAGTACATACCATGTGTGTTCTTTTGTGACTGAGTTACCTCACTCAGGATGATGTTTGAGAGACTCTGACAGAGCCTGACCAATACTGATGTGGATGCCTGCAGCCAACCATCAGATTGAGCACAGGAACCCCAATCGAGGAGTTAGCGGAAAGATCGAAGGAACTAGAGGGCTTTGCAACCCATAGAAACAACAACATCAAACAACCAGATGCTCCAGAACTCCCAGAGAATAAACCACCAACCAAAGAGCACACATGAAGGGACTCATGACTCCAGCTGCATATGTAGCAGAGGATGGCCTTGTCGGGCATCAATGTGAGGAGAGGCCCTTGTTCTTGTGAAGGCTCAATGCCCCAGCAGAGAGGAATGATAAGGTAGTGAGGCAGGAGTGAGTGGGTAGGTGGGTGGGTCAGAGGGCACCCTCATAGAAGCATGGGGAGTAGGGATGGGATAGGCAGGTTGCAGAGGGGAAACCAGGAAGACAGATAACATTTGAAATGTAAATGAACACAATAACAACAACAACAAAAACCAACAAACAAAAGAATAAGATAGTATAAGCCAATTTGTAGCTATTAAAGGTATAACTTTCTACATTCAAGGTTTTGGGAACAATTTTTCAGATCAAATGAATTTTGTAACTGATATACATCCTAACTAAAGAGATTCTCATGAAGTAAAAAACAAAACAAATAATTTTATCCAAATTTGATTGTATTCCTCTATAAATAGACATACTCTATATGCTGTTGTTAATTCACTAATTGAATTAGCTTATCATGAGACATGAAAACAATCAAGTCAAGCTCTTGCTTATTTTAATGAATTTTTGTTTTAGAAAGCTCATGGAAAGTCACTAAGACTTGTCTCACTTGACATTGCTCTGGAATGTTCAACCTGATCATCCTCATGGACTCTTAAGAATGTAATGATTTCTTCATGTTTAATGACATTTACTATTATTGTTATTATTATTATTATTATTATTATTATTGCTGTTACTTTGATCATTACAGTTATATCACTTGCATACCTATTTAAGGAAAGGCTATTTAATAAGAACATGATATAAATTTGCAATGAATAATGTTCCCATAATACAGCTAAGTTAAAACTGTCACTCTTGCTTTACAGTCCAAAGGAATGTCCAGTGCAAGTAATAAGCTTGGAGGGGTGAGAAGGAGGTATCTGTATATGAAGAATGGTTTGATAGTTGAATGGCAATTCTAAACAAAGGAAAAAGTGTAAGATAAAAGCAGGTCTAAACCAATTCATTGTTAATGGAGTTCAATGTGCAGTAACTAACTGTTTACTTGATTTTATCTATTGTTGTTGTCTTGGTTTTTTACTAGATATTTTATTTACATTTCAGATGTTATTCCCTTTACCCATTTTCTCCCACCCAGAAACCCCATATCACTTCTCCCCTCCTCCTGCATCTATGATGATATACCTCTATCCACCCACCCACTCCCACCACCCCATCCACGAATTCCCCCACACTGGGGCATCCAGCCTTCACTGGACCAAGGACTTCTTCTCCCAGCTTTGCCCAACAAGGCCATCCTCCCCTACATATACAGCTGGAGCCATGTGTTTTTCCCTATGTGTTCCCAGGCTGGCAGTTTAGACACGGAGCTCTGGTTGGTTGGTATTGTTGCTCTCCTCATGGGGCCACAAACCCCTACATTTCTTTCAGTCTTTTCTCTAATTTCTCCATTGGGAACCCCTTGATCAGTTCAATGGTTACTGGTGAGCACCTTCCTCTTTATATGTCAGCCTCTGGCAGGTCTCTAAGGAGACATCTAAATCAGGCTCCTGTCAGCATGCACTTTCTGGCATCCATATCAGTGTCTACCTTTGGTGACTGGACATGGGATGGATGTAGGTTTGCAGACAGCCCCTCCTTCAGTTTCTGTCCCACTCTCTGTCTTCATATTTGCTTCCATGAGTATTTTGTTACTCCTTCTAAGAAGGACCAAAGCACCCACACTTGGTCTTCCTTCTTCATGAGCTTCATGTGGTCTGTGAATTGTATCTTGAGTATTGTGAGCTTTTGGGAAAATATACACACATCAGTGAGAGCATACCATGTGTGTTCATTTGTGATTGGGTTACTTCACTCAGGATGATATTTTCTAGGTCCATCCATTTGCCTAATTTCATGAATTCATTGATTTTAATAGCTGAGTAATACTCCATTGTGTAAATGTATTACATTTGTTTTAATCCATTCCTCTGTTGAGGGACATATGGGTTCTTTCCAGCTTCTGACTATTAAAAATGAGGCTGCTATGAACATGTGTTCTTGTTATATGTTGGAGCATCTTCTGGGTATATGCCCAGGAATGGTATAGCTGGATCCTCAGGTAATACTATATTCAGTTTTCTGAGGAACCACCAGACTGATTATCAGAGTGGTTGTACAAGCTTGCAATCCCACCAAAACTGAAGGAGTGTTCTTCTTTTTCCACATCTTAGCCAGCATCTGCTGTCATTTGAGTTTTTGATCTTAGCCATTCTGACGGGTGTGAGGTATAATTTCATGGTTGTTTTTATTTGCATGTCCCTAATGACTAAGAATGGTCAGCATTTTTTAAGGTGCTTCTCACCCATTCTGTGTACCTCAGTTAAGAATTCTTTGTTTAGCTCTGTACCCCATCTTTAATAGTGTCATTTAATAGGTTAATATTTAATAATATTTTTGCCATCCTGGGATTTTTGTTTTTCCAAATGAATTTTAGAATTGCTATTTCTAACTCTATGAAGAATTGAGTTGGAATTTTGATGGGGGTTGCACTGACTCTGTAGATTGCTTTAAAAAAGATGGACATTTTTTACTATATTAATCCTGCCAATCCATGATCACGGGAGATCTTTCTATCTTCTGAGATCATCTTTGATCTCGTTCTTCAGAGACTTGAAGTTCTTGTTAAACAGATCTTTCACTTGCTTGGTTAGAGTCACACCAAGGTATTTTATATTATTTGTGACTACTATGAAGGGTATCATTTCCCTAATTTCTTTCTCAGTCTGTTTATCCTTTGAGTAGAAGAAGGCTACTGATTTGTTTGAGTTAATTTTATTTCCAGCCACTTTGCTGAAATTACTTATCAGGTTTATAAGTTCTCTGGTAGAATTTTTGGGTTCACTTAAGTATACTATCATATCATCTGAAAATAGCGATATTTTGACTTCTTCCTGAAGAAGGGAGAAGAAGCAATCACAAGTGGGGAGGCCAGGAGGGACCTGGAAAGGAAAGTGGATGGGTGTAGGAGGGAGAGGGGAACCTGATCTGGTATTTGGTGAGGGACAAGACTGAGCCCTGAAGGCTAGCAGATAGAATGGAATCAGGCAACATAGGAAGGTATGAGGTGGGCGGACCCTCTAGAATACACCAAAGACTGGGAGGTGAGAGACCATATTTATTTTGTTATATAATACATATTATATAAAATTATTGAATAGTACTAACTGTATGTTATGGAAGTCTATATAAAATATAGACTTATGATAATCTTATTTATATTTTTAAATTAAAATTGGATATATAATCTTAATCATGTTGCTTTGGTATTCTTTATGTGTTTAGGATAGTTGCCGAGTACAATAAGTACATTGAAATAAACTCTTATAATTGTCATAATAGGATTAGAAACTAGAATCAGTTCTTTGGAGATCAATGCAGCTTTGTTTACTCCTTTTTACATACAAATATATTCTGTAAACTGATATGGAACAATATTGTCATAATTCATACTTCCAGCTGCTATGTTCACAGGCATATAACCACTAATGGCTGAGCTAGAAATCTTAATTTATTTCAAAGTCTATAGTTCAGTGATAAAAATTATATAGTTTAATGATAAATGATATACAGATATCAGTAGGTACAATTAAAACAATTATAAAATATTTTAAAACAAAATATAACAATATGAGTGACATATTTCTTGTTGCTATGTTCACTACATTATACAATGTAATATTTAAGTTAAGATAGATGTTAGAGAAATGTATCTAAATTGACAAAATTGATGGACTGGACATTATTAGTGTCTATCCTACCTTATAGTTTATATAACTGTGATAACTATGTTGATTCTATATCTGAGAGAAACGGTCTTTTTGATGAATGAAAAGTGTGAAGTGTTACAGGTTTGTCTATTTGCTTATATTATGTTAATTGACTTCCTAAATTACATGGGAATTCACACATCTGCATGTAAGACAGATCCCTGCCCCCAGTTGGCTCTAATTGATAGATAAAATTGCTGGCAGCCAATGGCTAGGTATGGAGAGAGAGGCAGGACTTTAGATTTCCAGGGTAAGGGACAACAGGAAGCAGGACTTTTTAGAATTGCCATGGTGGGGAAGTAGAAACATCAAGTCTGAAAGTTGCAGGAGTGAAAGCATATCACCATGTAAAAATCAGGGAAGAGTGGACTCGGGGGTCACTACCCCAATTGAGTCTGTGATAACAGAGATGAAATGTAGATTTTAGTAAGTAATAATTCAGGACTTTTGGAAGGAAGGCATGAGCAACACGGAAGTTTGGAAGTGGCCCACATTTCAGCTGCTTAGGGCATATTAAAAATAAGTCTGCACGTGTGTGTGTCTTTCATTCTTGAATCCAAAACATTTGGATGGTTAGCGAGGAGTGCACGCAAAACTGCTGTGGAGTTTAGAGTGAATCATGGATCTGTGCGTTCAAAGCCAGCCTGATCTACAAAGTGAGTACCATGACAGCCATGCCTACACAGAGATACCCTGTTTCAAAAACAAATACAAAACAAAACAAACAGGAAAACTGCTTTTAAATGACAAACAATAACCTAAGGACACACCACAGAAGAGAGGCTCAGATACTCTGCTCAGGACAGAGTGTGACAGAATGACTGTCACCTTTGTTGTTTCTAAAACAGAATATGAGCCAAGTGTCAGCCCAGATATGTCCATATAGATGCACATATAATGCATGCACACATGTATGCATGCAATTAGTTTGACTCAAATGAATACATCTTTTCAAAACAAATGTAAACATGTTATAATTAGATTAAAAAGTGACAGAATTTTTCTGTAGTTTGTCTAAAGCTCTAACGTGACAACAATAACAAAAGTTCAATTTCAGGCAGCTACCATTTCCTAATTCTCAACTACTTCATGGAGAACATATGCTGATCTAAAGACAACATAGTTTAGGCTACAGCAGTGGTTCTCAGTCTTCTGAATGCAGTGACCTGTTAATAAAGTACCTCATGTGGTGACCCACAATCATTGATAACTAATTTTACTGTTACAAATAGCAATGGAAATATCTGTGTTTCCCAATGGTCTTAGTCAACTACTGAGAAAAACTTCCTTAGGCCCCAAAGGGGTCCTGACACATAGGGTGAAAATTATTACACTAGAATAATATTTTGTATTTGGTGTCTTGTATATTTCTTGCCTACTTTGTAGCAAAGTACTTTCTTCAGATCAAATGTAACCCATTCCTAACAATGTTCAACCTGAATGTTTAGAGTCTTCCTTTAATAGTGACTCTAAAAATACCCCTGTAGTTTTTACTAATGATGTAGGATTTTCATTTTCTTTTCATTTATTGCTTTGTATTGCAATTATACTAGTTCCCCTTCTCCCTTTCCATTCTTTAAATCCATAAATACATACATATATATATATATACATACATATATATTACATACATATATAATACATACATATATACATATATATATATATATATTGCATCAGAGAGCAATTCAGAAGGTGAAAAATGATCCTAAAGCCAGAAACAATTGAATTTGCTGTAACATTGTGTCTCTAGTAACATGAGCGCTCTATGTGAACCAAACAGTGGTAAATCAATAAACATGCCATGTTTCATGGGTTACAGGACCTCCCTAATGGATGACATCCCTGTCCTTCACCCTTGCTCTTATCACTATGGCACTGCTAAGAATCTCGCACTACCACATGATCAGTTTTACATGTAAATGTTTAAGATAAGTTTGAGCAAGAAATGATTAATCAGAAATCTATTACAGAAAGTGTTCATGTGGACATGAATTCATATACTCATGTCTACCAGCTCAGAAATATTTTGATTGATGGAACCCAAGAGCTGGGAGAGCCACTTTGGAGTGATTTGTTGAAAGAAATCATATGTTAAAGTTTTCCCACTTCAAAACCAATACGTAAGTAAATATAACAGATTAATTAAAGGTTATTTCAAAGATAGAATGAATGGAGACTCTAATAAGCCTGTTTTTTTCAACAGTCATTTACTTCTTAGGTTAATAGAATAGCCTAAAGTTGCTTTTTTAAAATTGACTTAAAGTATGTCAATGTTTATTACATCTGCTACCTAATACAGTATGATATTAAAGAGGTTTGATTAAAACAGACTTCCCCATTATTTGGGGCATTTAGATACTTGATCCCTAGTTGGCGGTGTGGTTTAGGGATGCCCACCCATGCTGAGGATTTAAGTCACTGGAAACAGGCTTTGAGATTAACACTCTACTGCTTCCAGTTGGCTGGCTCTCTCTACTTTAAGCTTGCCATTGAAGATGTGAACTCTCAATTTGCTAAACCAGCTACCATTTTCGCTGCATGTTACTAGGCCTCCACTCCATTCATCATCATGCACTTCTTCTGGAACTATAAATCAAAATGAACTTTACTTTGAGTTGGCTAGGATACTTTATCACAACAGAAAATTAATTAGTATGTATGTATATACACGTAACCCATGAAAAATGAAACCACTGAGGGAATTTTGTTTCTTGCTTCTTTGTACCTATTAAATAGGGTACAAGCAAAAGTACATAGACTGCATTAATCACTATAGTGATTTATGTCAATATATATATATATATATATATATCACTTTTAATACAAAAGAAACCAATTGTATCCATGTTAAATGTGTATATTACTTATTGTACTGTAATTATCCATTACAGCTACCTATTAAATACAGAAAAAGCCTTATAAGTTCATATCAATCATTGCATTAGAATAAATAATTTGATTCTCTACCTAGATTTTATTAGAAACTTTGACTTTTATAATAATAGCTGATTTAGTTTATGAGACTCTTAAAAAAACAAACACAGAAGGAAGTTTTCAGGTAGTAAAAAATAGTGTTCTTCTATTATATAGGTTATTATATATTATCATTACGAAGGTTACTTTTCTATGGCATTCTTTACATGAGTCCACATTACTTTAAAAGTGTTAGTTAAACATTGCTAGGAAAGGTACCTCGGTCATCTGTGCAGAGATAAAACTGCTTATGACCCTGTTGGCCATAGGATGAGTTAAGATATTGCTCCAAATGTAATAGTTTGTTTGTTTGAATGTACAATAGTAGAGTTACCAGGAAAGTTTATCATCCATTTTGGACCATTTCTTCTTCTTTTTTTTTTCTGCCAGTATCTTATCCTCCATGCTGCTACTTAATAGAAAAACACAGACACGCCAACAGAGGACATCACCGCAATCAATGAAATGCTTCCTGTCACACCAGCTGCCTAATCCAATATTACTCCATTGACAATTCAATCTTCAAAGAAAAATGATAGCATAAATATTTGATTGAATTTAAACATTAGTCTTCTCTAGTATGACAGTTATGAATTGCAAAAGGTAAATTGCATGACTTTTTTTCAAAAGATAGTGAGTTTTCAGTGAAGCTATCCACCTCAGTATAGATTTTGTTGGAATAAAACGAGATATTTTCACCATGAGCAATACTTCCTCCTGGGAAATGTTGTCCTAATATGTAATATGAAAGTGCTAATTGGACTGATCTGATAAGTTATGCAGCAAACACGAACACGTCTATTTGCAGTCTTCCCTCTAGTGTTTAAGCTTCAGCTTATACTTGGAAAAAAGTATGAATCATTCACATTAAATTGTAAATAACTTTCCTCCTATTATTAAGGAACAAATTTGTTGAACATTGGTTTATAATATATCTGGTTTATTTTATACTCAAAGTATTAAAATAAGAAGTAATACTGTGAAGGTTAAATTTTAAGCCACACTCAGCAGAATTATCTACTTTGACTAGTGGCTGCTGGTTGACTAATGCTTGCCAGAATAAGAAATGTAGGCATAGAAGACAAAAGCAAACTGAAATATCTCCTGCATAAACCAAGTTTGCTGATTATGGATATTTTGAAATAAACATCACTGAATAATAAATGAAATGCAAAACCTTAAAAGATCTATCACAAAAGTCCATTAATGTGTTGATTAAGCAACGAATATGGGTTTTCAGAAAACTGAAGGAAAGTCATTTATTATACTTGGCTAATTTTAGTGGCACAAATTTACTGCCCTTAACCAGCCTCATTTGCAAATTTTCTTCTCAGTGTTCTGGGTATTCTGACTGCCAACATGGGTGCTACTTAGCATCAATTTTACTAGTAATATTTGTCTCTGCTTGGGGAATTGACTACAGCTGTTCGCTGGGAACAGAAATGAGAGAACACCCCTTTTCCAAATTTCCATGGACCAGTGGACTGTAGTAATTGATTTCAGTCATAGCTAATCCAAGCTAGTTTAGAACTCCATAACTGACTGTATATCCTATTAGAGATCCCATTAACCATCAAGCTTACCTAAGGTGAGAAGGAAAACAACTCAATAGCCCCAAACTCAGACACCATGGAAAATAAAGTCACCTAGTGTGGTGTGACAGGCTTCACATGGGAGCCAGATTTCTGTAACCAGCTATCTTTTCAAGAATCCCTGTTTAAGTGCTTAATGAGAGGAGGTTTGCTTTATGACTTTCATTTAAAAACACATTAGAAAATTCACTTGGTTCGCCTTTGCTGTTGCCAAGTTTTTGGAGCCCTGATTACCAGAACCACAACAGACATATAAGTAATGTAACACGTATTATAAAAACAAATTTTGGGGACAGTTAATGACAGCAAGTATCTAGGTTTAAAACCTTTGCATACAAAAGATACGCACTATTAGCATCTCTGAAGACTGCAGAATGAATCATGGGTGTTTACAAACACAGGGTAAGTTTGTTTTTCATGGTCAAATAGAAACTGAACTTATATGGTAGGAGTGGATGAATAATTTTGAGAATGGAAACTTCCATCTGCTTTTAAGAATCCTTTAGCTGAGTGCGTTGCCATGATATAAAATAGTCTCCTTCATTTTTTTTTATATAGGTGGTTTCTACAAATCCACAACTTTAATGAAACAGAAGCTTGAGAAACCCTTGATCCATATATTTTTGTCTCAAAATAATTGTCATGTTTTGTTATTTTTGCTTTTAATTTTGGAGAGAGGATCTCATATAGGCTTCTCTGGCTTGCAAAGAGCTTTTTTAGCCTCTCTGATGTTGAGGTTGCAGAAGAGTACCACCACTCTCTGATTTCAAACTGTTTTCTACCACTGAACAATAATGTATGACTCAAGACCATCCAGTTTATTTCTTTACCAAAGATCCCTTCCTTTTTCACCCTGTTAAAGGATGATTGCAGTACCTCATGATGGGTCCCCTGTCTTTAGATCAATGCTCTGCATTACAGCTATCTAACCAATGTGTAAGATAAAAAGATAATATTTCAAAATGGAGAAATTATTTGTAGTTTTCAGGGGTTAGGAAGCAATAAAGGGTTTTGGATGAAAGAAACACCAAATGGTGTTACATGCAGTTATAAAAAGTAAAGTAAGGTACACGATTAGTGAGCTATTAATCTTTAATCACATCATGAATATGTGAGGATATATATTCATCAGATAGCACATCAAGGAATGAGGGCAAGTCAACTGTCTCTTGGATTAGTTTGAGTGTGAGCTCCAATTCTCCAATTCTTTCCTGTGTGTCTTCAATCTGACCATAGTGTGTTGTTACTGCCTGTCTTTTCTGTTTGCTGATGTCTGACCTTTTGCCTGTGTAATCTGTCTTTGTGTGCTTTGCATGCACATGTCCTGTGTCTCTGTCTGTGTTTCATTTGAATTTGTGCCTGTCCTATAAAGTGCGTCATTGCTCTGTATTTATTAAATAACACAAAAATTACTGTTTGGGAGAAGAAAAGGGGAATTGTTTACAGAAATCTTTAACAGAGCTTTATAAGGTAAGACATTACTTCACTAATAACAACTGACCCAGAGCAGGACTCAAAACCACAAATAATGTTATCAACTTATAGCTGCTTGTTGTTTACATTATTTCTGGGAAATATTTTTGTTTAACTTTGCTTTCAACCTAGTCGCTGTTTACTGCAAAATGATTTCCAAAATACAAATAATATTCTGGGTCAGGGAATGGAAGTGTATATAATTTAAGATTAAACCAATACATTAGTTTAGGTTTTGAAAAGGAAGCTGTATGAAAATTGTGGGAATGTTAAGGCTCCTTCCATTGTTCTTTTACTGTCTGGTTAAACTTAAACAGATGAGCAATCGACTTAGTAAATAATCTTGGATGATTATAACGTACATTATTAGTATGAGTGCCAGGTCTAAAAGTTATTCTATTTAGTGTCAACAATTTTTCAGGAAAAAAAAATGTCAAAAGATATAAAAGATAAAAATGTATAGGCATTCACACACACACATACACACTCACACACACATACACACATGAACACACACATGCATACACACATCTAAAAAAAACAATCAAGGGCACAAATGGAAGAAAATGTGATGGTTTTCTTTCAGCCGATTATTTTTGTTAAAATGATGATCTTCAGTTGCAATCATTTTCCAGTAGAAAACTCGGTTTCATCCTTTGAATGGCTGAATAAAATTCCATTGTTTAGATGTTCCACAATTCCTTTAACCATTTGTTTATGAACTAATGTATAGGGAAAATCTGTAACTTGAACATTATGAAGAGCATTGCAATAAGCAATGTATAGCTGGATGTTAGGTTTGAGGCTTTTAAAACTCCTACCTTTATAGAAATTCAGTTTCATATTCAAAAACCACATCTGCATCATTTTCACAACTTTATACATATCTACCATTGTCTAAATGAGAGATTCAGGTAAAAAAATATTACTCCTTATTCTATAAAGGATAACCTGTGTATACTCATCATTTACCCACCATCTCCAGACAATCATCAAGTGTGTACTTGTACATAATATGAATAATATATTATGTAATTGTATAAAATAAACACAAATATAATATTTGTATATGTATATAGTTCTATATTCCAAGCAGTGTCCATGTGATAGTCTTATCTTTGAAGAAGAGTAAAGCTTTTGTTGTTTCTGTTATTGTTTTGTTTTTGAGACAAGGTTTCTTTGTATTCCCCTGACTTTTCTGGTACTAATTCAGTAGACCAGGCTGACCTCAGGCTCACAGAAATCCACCTGACCATGCTTCCTAAGGGATGAGATTAAATGCAGACACCACTGCTATCTAGCTTACCAAAGCATTTTTAAATCAATCATAGTTGACTAGTAAGTTACAAGAGCTAAGCTGTATTACTTAAACATTGTAACTGGCAAATATTTTATAAAGATTGAAAACATTTCTTTTTACTTTTATCAGACAAGATACGTACAGTAAAAGTTTACAAGTTGAAATTAAGATATTATATTTGAATGGAATCTTTAGCTTAATTATTACATATTATTTAATTTATAAAGAAAATAGGTCCCAGCAGGTAGAAGCACCTGTTTTAAACCTTTTATCTTGTTATCCCAAATTTCCACATGGTAGAGAGAACTGATTCCTAAAATTTGTCTGACCCCTAAATGCTTTCTGGAAACACACACACAAATACACTCACAGAGAGATACACACACACACACACACACACACACACACACATACACACACTCACACACACACACACACAAAGCATACAATCTTTCAATTGTTTTCTTACATTTGCTTAATTTCTAACAACTTACACTGAGAAAAGTCATTTATGTATGTCCATATTTTTGAGCACAAAATTTTATTCGTGTTTAAACAATAAATAAATTAAAAAGTAAAAGCACTTTGTGGATTTGTGTAACCAGATGTCTATAAGGGATCAAGTTCAGGGACTCACTGTGCTAGCCAACCACTCTATGAATGGTAATGCTTTATAGATGATTACTCCAAAGGTTGTTGCTTGGATCATACCCTGTGTATATGTGGTATATAATTTGTCTATGGTAAACTTTTGTAATTAATCCGTTGCATTGCTGTGCCAGGCTAGAAGCTTCTGTAATGAACTATTTCTTCCATTCACCTCTCCTCAACTTGAAGACCACTTATGTTGTTTTTGTGACTTAGTATCCCTATTCCTTTTAAGAGAGTTCTAATAAAATTACAGTTTGTCACAGAAAACAGTTTCCTTTTCTCTAGGAAATGATAGCTAAGTGGTTTCTAACAAAATGAACTTAGAGCTTCCTATATTATTATATACTCATAAAAAACATTTAGCACTCTGCAGTTGCTATTGTGGGGAATGTCAATGACCTGATGCATGGGCATCAGAAGTTCAAGCAGTAGGAATGAACAGGTTTTCTTTTGGATGATCTCTGAAGCTCTTTATTTATTTATTTATGAGTCAGATTAAGCACTAAATTGCCTTTCGTATTTAATCCACTGAAGTTTGTATACTAATAATTGCAAAAAATGGTAGATTTTGTTCAAATCTATAATTTTTTTTATATTTTCATTATTTTAAATTTTGTGAACACATCTGGGTAGAGAGATGTACATTAGAATGAAAGAACTCATGGAAGTCAGAGGATCAGGACCTCTTGGACACAGAACTATAGGCATTTATGAGTCTCCCAACACTAGTTCATGGCATCAGAAATATGACCATCTGAAGAGTAACATGACCCACCCCACTAGCGCCTTTCTTTAACTTCCTTGAGTTATAGTTAATCATTCATTTAGCAACGTTCTTAGAAGAACAGCATAGAAAAGACATGGCTTTTATGT
The DNA here is from genome assembly GCF_004785775.1 of Grammomys surdaster. Classification (NCBI taxonomy): domain Eukaryota; kingdom Metazoa; phylum Chordata; class Mammalia; order Rodentia; family Muridae; genus Grammomys; species Grammomys surdaster. Next base: position 4,628,450 of record NW_021604791.1, read on the forward strand.
TCAATGAATAGAAGAAAGAATAATAAATCTTAATAAGTAACAGATGCATTTCTTGCAAGAAGCAACTTTTTTTTTCTTTATTGCTTTTCGAGACAGGGTTTGTCTGTGTAGCCAAGGCTGTCCTGGAACTCACTCTGTAGACCAGGCTGGCCCCGAATTCAGAAATCCGCCTGCCTCTGCCTCCCACATGCTGGGATTAAAGGCGTGTGCCACCGCTGCCCGGCAAGAAGCAACTTGAAAATGACAAATATTTGGATGTAATAATGAGCAATGGCACTTAGTATAATTCAAAGTTAAGACTATTACTGACGTGTTTACAAAAAGATAAAGAGATTAAAAGAATACGTTCTGTGGGTGTGTGGTGAGGTATGAGGGACTGGGATGTCTCAGCGGCCCATGCTGAGGCATCCCTTCCCCCTGACGGATCAACCACAAGATATGGTATAGAATAGAGTTTATTCAGGGCATGGGGAAGGGAGTTAAGAGGGTAGTAGAGGCAGAGAGAGGCAGAGAGAGAGGGAGAGAATAGAGAAGTAGAGGCCGGCCATGAGCTCCTGGAGATATGGGGAAAGGGAAGGTGGTAGGGGCGAGCGGGACAGAGGGATCAAGAGAACAGGAGTGCAAAAGAGCTAGCTCTGGGAGAGAAAAGGTTAATGCAATCATCAAAGTCACTAATGTAAAAAGACTTTGTAAGGAAAGATGAGTTCCAGAAATAAAGGGTAAATATTAAAAGTATTACTCTAGCCTCATGCCTGCTCCATCATTTGTCAACTAACTCATTTTAAGAATTCTGATCTAAGAGTGAAATGGCATTGGCATATTGGAAGTTGGGCATTCAGATGCCAAGAAAGGCACTGGTGGAACACTGACTAGAGGAAAAGTTGTCAGCCAGCAAATAAAAGGAAAGTTTAAGGGATTCTGCTCATCAGATGATCTTCATATAAGGCATCAGCTTTCATGTTTCCATCTGCGGTGAGGGTTTAGTTTAGACAAAGTCACATTACAGAAGTTCAATTCTAAACTATTCTCCTACACGGTGATCTGCAACACTTATCTGTGTATGGTAATAAAGACTTCCTGATTGTAGGCCTTGTAGACATACATAATATTTTGTACACCGTGTAAAAGTTATCCTTGTGTTATTAAAATACTGATTTCTCTGCCCTCGTATCTTGTTTCCATCTAGATAGGGCATTGAAATGCTTAGACCAAGAATCTCCTGTCTCAAGTTTGTGTAAACAATTCTTACCATTTGTTCTCTGCCTTGTCAATTAATGCTGATGGCTCAGTGGGTGGGCAGAATATAGAAGAGGGTAGGATGCCCACCAGCCAGAGGAAGGAGAGAGGGAGAGAGGGAGAGGAGGAGGTATCAGCTGGTAGGATGGAGGAATTGGAGCCAGGAGTAAGGGATCTGAAGAGAGATCACAGAAACACAACTGAAGTATCATAACACAAGTATCATAACACAAGTATCATAACACAAGAAACACAACACAAGTATCATAGGATGAGGCTGGAAGGTCGCCAGATGAGCATAGGAGGTTAGAGTAGATCATTTCACTTCCAGTTACTGAGGTGTAATTTTAAATAAATATTGGTTTCTCTCCGTGGTTCTTAGAGACTAGCATAAGGTAAAGAAATACAGCCACAAAATTAATTCACTGCTTATATTTATATTAATGATAATTCATTTATAGAATCTCACAGCTATGTTCATTGTTTAGAGAGTAAAATAAAATATAACTTCTCACTATATGAATACTCCACCATGACTGCCCATGTCCATTCCTAGTATCAGACTATTTCATGTATTTTTCTTGGCTTTGACTTTGGTTTCTCTTTAACATATTTTTATGGGTGTTTTTATTTTGGGGTACGAAATGTTCTTTTTGACCATTTTTCTGATGCTGTCCAAACTCAATTCAGGAATTGACAAAATAGACACACTTTAAAGCTGAATCTATCAAGGTGCATAATGTCTCATGCAGCCTTGGTATCCAATTTCTAAATAAACACCCTCTCAGGTCAGTAAACATGCAGTAAATACAGAAAGATCACATAACAGCACAAACTACTTCTATGTAATGACTGTATCTTTTGACATAAAACAGAGTAATTATGAAAAGACATATTGATGTTCTCAGTATATTGAATTGCTAACCACACAACTAGGATGTTTTGCGCAATAGGTATTGATGAAAATTATTGCACTGTAGTAAATATTTATTTATTTATTTATTTATTTATTTGGGGCTTTGATAATTTCATGTATGTATACAAATCCTAATTATTAATCATTTTCTATCTCCTTATGCTAACTTCATTATTCCCAGCCAATACAACTCTTATATGCAACACATTTATTTATCTATTTATTTATTTATTTATTTAGTGCAGGTCTTCCAGAGGCAGCCATAGCTGCTTTACATTCATCAGTGCAATGGGCACCTCAGATCCAAAGACAGGATTTTATAGCAATAGCTTCTTTTCTCTAGACAGTCCATTAAGTTTATAAAAATAATAACTTCTGCTATAAAAATTTAATTCTGTCCTATATCACAAACTTAAATATATATTTATATCAATTTAAAAATATCCTTCCTCCATTTTGAAAGTTGTCAGTTACTAACTAACAAATTCTATCCTTTCAATTTGGTCAGAAGATGACTGCCTATATGTCAATCACCCTCAGTGTCTCCATCCTAGCTTCCAGTTACATTTGTAGGATTTCAGTACTTGAGAAAAATTCAGTCTGAATAGCACAGAATCAGTCTGAAGTCAACAGCAGAAAATATTATATATTTATTGTTTAGACATATATCCTGTAAAATATTGTCTACAAGTTGTTCTTCAAAACTGATCATTTTTCATATCATGCAGTGTCTAATGTACACCATGGTTGAAATATGGAGCAGAAAAGAGAATAATAATATTATTTGTGACTACTGTGAAAGATGTCATTTCCCTAACTTCTTTCTCAGCCTATTTAATCTTTGAGAAAGGCTACTGAGGTTTTTTTTTTTGAGTTAATTTTATATCCAGGTACTTTTGTGTAGTTGTTTATCAGCTATAAGAGTTCTTTGGTTGAATTTTCTAGGTTACATAAATGTACAATCATATCTTCTTCAAATAGTAATACTTTGACTTCTTTTTTTCCAATTTGTATCTCTTTGACCACCTTTTGTTCTCTAATTGCTCTAGCTAGAACTTCAAGTATTATATTGAATAGACGGGGGAGTGTAGGCAGCCTTGTCTAGTTTCTGATTTTAATGGCATTGCTTCAAGTTTCTCTCCACTTAATTTGATGTTGGCTACTGGTTTACTATATATTGTTTTTACTATGTTTAGGTATGGACCTTGAATTCTTGATCTTTCCAAGACTTTTAACTCGAAGAGATGTTGAATTTTGTTAAATGCTTTTTCAGCATCTAATGAAATGATCATGTTTTTTTTTTCCCTTTGAGTTTGTTTATGTAGTGGATTATGTTGATGGATTTCTGTGTATTGAACTATCCCTGCATCCCTGGGATGAAGTCTACTTGATCATGGTGAATGATCATTTTGATGTGTTCACTGTTTTCTTTAGATAACACACTTAAGTTCAGTCTCAAATGTCACTCCCATTTTGGACTAGGGACCAGTTATTAAAAAGTAAATTTCCACTCAAGTTTGGCTTCAAAGCTTGTTCTCTTTAAAATGTCACCCACTTCCAGCCCTACAGGACCATTCATGCTCCCTTGTTGTGTGTTTTCTCTTATTATATACCACAGTTCTTATAATGAATGTTCTTAGTAGTAATTTATATGAGCAGTACATAAAAGTCTATAATCTCCTAAGAGATTGATCACTGATCAATGCTATAAGTGTCACAGCTGAAATCAAATTCTTACTGACCTGTGAGTGTAGAATCTTTGCCCAGATGGGGTGAAAGGAAAGAGAAATTCTCAAGCAACCAAGCTCCATTAAAAATGAGAGTAAATGCTGGTCCTGTACAACCTCAAGATGTCCACAGACATATACATATGTAGTAAATCATTTATGAAGTACCATAAGTCTAAGGTAAATTTTCAAAATTACTTTTAATATGCAACTTTAACTACCTATGTTAAGCTGTTTCAAGGAATACCAGGAACACTTTAATTAAGTCAGCATATATTATAAACATATGAATGTACAAGTACATGCACATATATAGATTTATGGATATATGTATAATATTTTGCATTTTAAAAAATTAGGGTAAATGTAAAATGATGAATTTATTATTCATTCAATTATTGTATAGTTATAGATGTATAGATGATATAGGAGATAATTTTTAGAGTGAGTTAATTCCATGTTCTACATAGGAGATTAAATGCAATCTTCAGAAACAGTTTTTCTTTACAGTATAAAGAACCCAGATTACTCCTTAATTTTAAACAACATAAAATATTTTATTAATATTTTACAAATGCTTATAAAATTTTTCTGCTTACTTATAGAAATATTGAACAAAGTAAACACTATGCTTATTTGTTTTTATATAAATATAATGATTGTATATACCATAAATCTGGGATTCCACTAAGGTTTTTGTAAAACCATAAGTTCAAGCTTGATCTGTAGGGGAACTGACTGATATCAGCAATGGTTTGTCTGTTGCTAACATTATGATTTTCTAAAGGCAATTCACCACAATGGGACTAACTTATCTGTAGTTTTTATGGTCTTTAACTTTGTAAGAAATTCATATTATTTTTTTTAAAAAGTGTAGAAATTATCTAGGGAATTATTTTTCAATTGTTACTGCCAAGCTATTCTGGTTTTTCTAGCTAAACATTTAAAGTGTGAGAACTAGATGCACTTAAATTCCCTTGGTACTTAAGCACCTGGAGTCTTGAGTTTTCTTTTGATACTTTTAATTGTGCATCTTCTCAAGCTAACAAATGAAAATATACAAGTTTTGACTTTTTTTTCAGTGAAGAAAATTGCCATATGACATTTTTCACAGATGAGGAAAAAAAGACATATGGTAAAAAGTCTCTGTGAGACTCACAAGTCAGTGTAAAGTTGTCAGGGATAATATTTTACATTTGTAGTTTACAAGAAGACATCCAAAAGCATATGTACGTAAGATATTGCTTATAATATTTGGAAAATAACATATATGCTTTGTTAATAATCCATTAATTACAGAAAAATCCATTAATAATGTCAATTTGACTCTCTAATGTAAAATGTTCCCTAATAGAATAGTCTATTTTAAGTGCATGTAAATATTTTGATATGAAAATTACATAAGTTATAGGTGCAAAATGAATTAAGTACTTCTTAAAGACAGTTTCGTACATACCTACTGGTGAACACTGACAGCTTCCAAAGAGTAAGAGAGTCTGGAGAACACACTATCATAGCCATTTGGCATATGGTTTTCAATAAAATTCTTGAAAAAATAAGCATTGTTAAAATGTTAGTTTTCTGACAGATTCATTATTTAATTAGGATAAAGTATGCTCACAAAGAAAAATATTGTTACTAAAAACCAAAATAGTATATATAAAATATGTACATCTATATAATTTATTCCTCTTAATGTAAATGTTACTAGTTGATTGGTTCACTGTCTCTGCTTTATATTTTCCTATGTGTATATGTATAATAATATGAATGGGGACAGTTCTAATAGACACCAAATATTATTAGTAATTATTTTGAAGGTTAATGTTCAATAATGAGTTTAATAGTAAATGATATCTATAATGCTTATATTTCTACTTTAAATTGACCTTTGCTATGCATTTTCATTAATATATTTCATGTGTGTATTTTTCCTTACTTGCTATTATCATTTTGCCAAACTTTAGACTAAGAGTATTTTCTTATTTTTTCCAAAATTTCTGGGCCAGATGATTCGACACAGCAGCTAAAATGGAAAAAAAAATCTACATAATGTGGCTTTAGTGTGAATCACTTCCAAAAAATCTGCATTAAGATACAGAAATGAAAGTATGTGTTCTCCTTGTGATAGTAACTATTATTCTGTATATACTTTCTCATATTTTTTGGAATTGAAAAAAGTCTGTGCCCTTTTTAGATCACCATTTCATGAACAGGAATCTGTATTTTAAATGATCTAAACTGGTCAAAAGTATTGTTTTGGTTAAAACTTTAAGTTCTTTTGTTTGTTTCTCATTGGACATAATAGTGCATTTTTTAATCCCAGCACTCAGGTGGCAGAAGCAGGGATATATCTATTGAGTTTGAAGACAATCTGGTCTATAAAGAGAGTTCTAGGATACCCATGGCTACATAAAGAGACCCTGTTTCAAAAAATAATTATTGCTTTTCAAGAGAAATTTACATTGAGTTGAACAGGTAATATTTTATTAGTCATTATAAAGTCATTATACCTACTTTTTTCTCTTTTAAACTTATTTATTTTACCTTCTCTTTTACGAGAATGCTGTTTATATGGGGGTTTTGTTTGCTTATTTTGTTTTGGCTATTTTTTAATTGCTTATTTTATTTATTTACATTTCAAATGTTGTTCCCCTTCCCGATTTACCCTCCACACAAACCCCCTATCCCATCCCCCCTGCCTCTATGGAGGTGTTCTCTCTCTCTCTCTCTCTCTCTCTCTCTCTCTCTCTCTCCCTCCCTTCCTCCCAGCTAACTTCTTAGCAACCTCTACAATGGGGCATCAAACCTCCACACGAACAAGAGCCTCTCCTTCCATTGATGCCAGATAAGGCTATTCTCTGCTACATAAGCAGCTGGAGCCATACTCTTTGGTTGGTGGTTTAGTCCCTGGGTGCTCTGTGCTGTCCAGTTAGTTGATATTGTTCTTTCTTATGGGGTTGCAATTCCCTTCAGCCTCTTTAGTCCTCCTCCTAACTCTTCCACTGGAGCCCTTGTGCTCAGTCTGATTGATGGTTGTGAGCATCACCATCTGTATGGGTCAGGCGCTGGCAGAGCCTCAAAGGGGACAGCTATACCAGCTCCTGTCAGCAAGGGCTTCTTCGGATCATCAATACTCTCTGGGTTTGGTGTCTGCAGATGGGATGGATTCCATCCCATAGAACCAGGGGGAAAGGGGATGGAATTGGAGGTTTCTGGGGGGTAGTGAAATGAGAAAAAGGAATAACATTTGAAACCTAAAAATAGCCTATAAAAATGAGCAAAACATGACTGTAAATGTCGCTTTTATTTTCTCAGATGAAGTGAATTGATTAGAGCTTTACCCAAGCTGTGTGAATACATAGCTTTGACTGAGATCAGAGATTTCCTTCTCACTTCTAAGCTAGTCCTGGAAGCTTCTAGCTGAAGTACAATTGAATCTTCCAAGCTGATTCATTCTGGCTTCTCTGGGATTCTGACTAAATAGTCACTGCCTAGTATCATATTAACTTTTATAATATGTTCTAATCTTCTTGCTCCTTTCCATCCTCTTCTTATTCTGTCCTTATATATATCTAGCTTGTTCTCTCTGCAACTTATTTCTGTAAACCTGTCCCAGTAAAACTGTCATACACACACAGCACACACCACAAAACACATACCGCATACCACAAGTTATACACCTTTTTTTTCTTTTACACTGCTATTCAGTTTCTTGTCTCTTCTTTGTTGTTCTCATGAGAATTGGGCATAGCCCATTTGAATCAGTTTGTGAAATCTTTCACTGATTCATCACTTTGTTGTCCCCTCATTAGACATCACTTTGAAACATGGCTGCTTCCGTACAAACTAAACTTATAGTCATTTTTAGAGTTTAAAAGTGTTTACTAAGGTCACATCTGTATTCCAGTCAGATCATACTGTAATTCTGATCATGTCTTTGGATGTGATTTCTTGCCAGAGGAGCCCTGCTGCTGGATTAAAATTCCTCTACACAAAACCAACCTTCCAATAAACAAATACTCAGTATACTTAGGGCAGAAGACACAGAGATGTGCTTAAGAATGAAACCAGAGGATATATACAGAAAATGTGGTACATTTACTCAATGGAGGACTGCTCACCTATAAAAACTATGAATTCATGAAATTCTTAGGCAAATGGATGGAACTATAAAATATCATCCTGAGAGAGGTAGTTCAGTCACAAAAGAACACACATGGTATGCACTCACTTATAAGTGGATATTAGCTCCAAAGCTCAGAATACCTAAGATACAATTCACAGATCACATGAAACTCAAGAAGAAGGGAGACCAAACTGTGGATGTTTTAGTGCTTCTTAGAAAGAGGAACAAAATACTCATGGGAGCAAATACAGAGACAAAGTGTGGAGGAGAGACTGAAGGAAAGGCCACCTAGAGACTGCCCCACTTGGGAATCCATCCCATATTCAGTCAGCAAACTCAGACCCTATTGTGAATGCCATGAAGTGCTTACTGACAAGAGCCTGATATAGCTGTCTCCTGAGAGGCTCTACCAGAGCCTGTCAAATTCAGAGGCGGATACTCACAGCCAATCAACCGTTAGACTAACCACAAGGTCCTCAATGGAGGAGTTACAGAAAAGACTGAAGGAGCTGAAGGGGTTTGCAACACCATAGGAAAAACGATATCAACCAACCAGACCACCCCCCGCCCCGAACTCCTCGGGACTAAGCCACCAACCAAGAGTACATATATAGGCACCCGTGGCTCCAGCTGCATATGTACCAGAGGATGGCTTTGTCGGTCATCAATGGGCAGAGAGGCCCTTGGTCCTGTGGAGGCTTGATGACCCAGTGTAGGAGAATGTCAGGGCAGGGAGGCAGGAATGGGTGGGTGGGAGGGGGAGCATTCTGATAGTAGCAGGGTGAGAGAGGATGGGATAGGAGATTTCTGGGGGGGGGGGACTGGGGAAGGGGGACAACATTTGAAATTTAAATAAACAAAACATTCAATAAAAATATTCCAGAATTTTCTCCTCAGAGATTACCAACATTAAAAAATAAAACAAAACAAAAGAGTGAAACCCAACCATCTTAATTCTAGTTAATGACTTTCTTGTTATATAAAAATTGTGTCCCAAATCTCTGAATGCTCTTGATCTAATACCATAAATGCTTGAAATACACATTTGCCTGGGGAATACAAATGGGTTACAAGTATCAGGAAGAGTAAACAGAGGGGCATGATTGCACATACTCTAAGACATATGCTAGCAAGAGCACCACATCTGTTAAAGATAAGTCTCCTGAATGTTTCGTCATCAAATAGATGTTTTCTTGCAATGATTACAATCACTATTTCTGTTTCCTTGCTTCTATGTATTCCTGTCTCTCTTCCTCTGTCTCTCTTTCTTCTTCTAATCTCTATCTATTTATCTCATTATTTTTCTGTAAATATAGTCTCATGCAACTTAGATTTTGTAGGCAACAAAGATACTCTTCTTCCAAACCCCCAAATGTAAGCATTACATACAAGTTCCAATGTCTTACTCTTTTAAGATTTTACTTTCTCATAGAGGAACACACTGTTTTATGTTGAGAACAGAAAAAATTCTTATGATAATTCCTGAGTAAAGGGAAAAATATCTCCAAAGTGGTTCTATATTCAGATACATTGTATCTATTCCTTCTGATGGGAACATTTTTTGTGTGTGTGGCTAATGCTGTTAAAAAGGAAAGAAGAAGACAGATTAATTAATCAATATCTCCTGTGGGTGTTTAACAGAAAGGCCAATGCAAAGGCCAGGCACTGTCATTATCTCTATGTGGTCTGATTACAGTGATTTTGTGATCCAGAATTAAAAAATGTTGAAAAAATGCGGAGACATTCCCATGTGCTTCTATTATAAATATAACTTTAGAAAGAAGAAAAGGCTCCTAGATATAGATAAAAGGGCTTAATACCACCCAAAGTCTAGGAGTCCCTTAGATTGAAATATGCCATTAAGTTAAATTGCCATAGCCAGAATTACAAATACACACACACACACACACACACACACACACACACACATCTAGGGTCTCTGCGTATCAAATGAAAAGTTTAGCAGGAAACATCAGAGTGTCTTTCTATATGTAATACACTTACACACATATATATACACACAGATACACACATACACACAGACATACACTCCCATACATAGACAGACATGAAAACACACACATAGACACATCACACTTATACACACACTCATACCCACATATACATGCATACACTCTCATACACTCTTGCACACACACACACACACACACACACACACACACACATGCAAACACACACTGACAGACAAGTGATAGCAGGAAACATCAATACCTGGCAAGTGCCATGTTGTTTGGGTAGTACAAATTGACACTGAAGATGGCGATACTTCCAGCAGTTATTTAATTATTCAGGACTATTTGCTGAAAAAGTTTATCAGCTTTAGGAGATTCATGGTATAATTTCTGCTTTATCAGATAAGATATTAAGACAGAAGTTGGTACCAGGAACTGGATATTACTATAACAGACCTGACTATAATTTTTTCGGGGGGAGGAATACTAAATGTTTTGGGACTTTTGACTAGAAAAGCAATTGGACACTTTAAGCAGGACATAATGTGCTGTCCTTCGGCCACATTGAAAAAAAAAACTGGTGCTCAGAATGATTTGAATAATCCCAACTCAAGAAGTTTCAGGAGGAAGAGTATTAGTATATGGCATATAGACCACCCTTGTGATATTTTGACAAAGAATTTGGAGGCTGCATTTTGCCCTTTTCTAAAAATTCTGTTGGAGGCTAAATTGAAGAGTTTTGGATTAATGGCACTAACAAAGGAGATTTCAGCATATCCTAGCACTGAATCTTTCAGAGGAGGCTAAGCAAGATAAAATACAATATACACAGTTTGAGTGTAAGAATCCTAGGAATGTAAGGAAATTAAATTGTGCTCAGGAGATAAAGAGTTTTAAAAGCCCAAGACTCATTGGAATAAAAGAAGTAGTGGCCTTAAAGCAAAACCAAATCCAGATAAGCTTTTAGATTGTAAAAAGAAATTAAAGAAAAGCTTAAATAGTGACATAAACCATAACAAATAGGAAACTGCTGGACATATGTTTGAATGAGGTGATCAATTTCCAGCACCACCAAGCATCAGAACTTGGTAGCTTCAGCCACGTGGCTCTAGCTTTAGTTTCAAGGATACCAGAAAGGGGTTATAGAATTCCTGTACAGCTAAGGAAAGTTGCTAAAGCCAACCATGTTTCAAGGGTGCATGTTCCTGCATGGAAGCCCAGAGAGGCCATTTTTATGAGGCTGTGAAACTAAAGTCTGGATTTCTTTGGCAACACCAAGATGTTGGGCATGGTAGATTTGTGGGACGTCTGCCAAGTGCAAGTACCAAAAAGAATGTGGAAACCATCTGAAAGGGAGACGTTTGTTACAGTCAACAAAATTGGAAGGAGTTGGGAGATTTAAACAGCCCCTTGATATCAGACATGGAGATACAGTGTCTAGAGTTTGCTCTGCTGGCTTTAAGTCTTGCTTTGATTCAGTATTTTCTCACCAAGCTTTACTTCCTCCCATTTGGAAGGACAATGCATACTCTGTACTATTTTATGTTGGAAGTGTTAGATGTGCTTGTTAGTTTTGACTTTACAGGATATTATAGTTAAAAGATTTCCATGAATTATCAGAAAGATGGAAATTTAGGTTTTTAAACAATGTTAAGATTATGTTAAATTATGGGTACTTTTGCAATTAGACTGAATGAATTTTTCATTATGATATGGCTAAATATCTACGGGACAAGGGAGTAGAATGTTTGGTTTGAATATAAATGTCCCTCATAGGCTCATGTATATAAATGTAGCACGACTTAAGAGGGATTCCTTGTTGGAAGAAGTATGTCACTGGAGGTAGGATTTTGGGTTTGTTTCAAATATTCAAACCAGACCTATTGACTTTCTCTCAGCTGCCTTCAAATCCAGATGTAGAACTCACAGCTACCATATCTGCCTTCATGCCACTGTGCACAAAACTATGAAAATAATAGGCTAAACCTCTGAAATTTTAAAAATGTCCCAATTAGATGTGTCCTTTTTTTCTTAAAATATTTTATTTATTTATTTATTTATTTATTTATTTATTTTCACTTTACATCACGATCACAGGCCCCTCCCTTCTCTCTTCTAAGTTCCTCTCTAACAAATTCCTTACTCTATTTCCTCTCATCTCCTCAGAGAAGGAAAGCCCCTTTGGGTATCATTCCACTCTGGGACATCTACTTCCAGTAAGTCTAGGTACATCCTTTCCCACTGAGACATAACCTGGTAGTCCAACAGGGGTAAAAGGGATCCAACGGCAGGGAACAGAAACTGTGACATTCCCCATTCCACTTGATAGAGGACTCACATCTAGACGGAACTGCACATTTGCTACAAATGTGTTGGGAGGGAGTCTTGGTCCAGCGCCTACACGTTCCTGGTTGGTGACACAGGTTCTGTGAGCTCCCACAGTCTGGGTTTAGTTGACTCTAGATTTTCTTGTGATGTCCTTGACCCCCTTGATTTGCTCAGTTCTATCCCCTATTCTTCCACCAGACTCCCCAGGGCTCCATCTGATGTTTGGCTATGGATCTCTGCATCTGCTTCTATCTTCTGCTGGATGAAGTCTGTTGGGAGTCAGTTATGCTAGGTTCCTGTCTGCAAGCACCACACAGTATCATTTGGGTTTGGCTCCCTCACATGGAATAGGTCTCAAGTTGGACCAGTCATTGGTTGGCTGTTAACTCAGTCTCTGTTTCATCTTTATCACTGAATATCTTATAGGAAAGACAAGTTTTGTGTTGAAGATTTTTTGGGTGGATTGTTGTGCCTCTTCCTCCTCTGGGAGCCCTGCCTGACTACAGGAGGTAGTCACTTCAGTCTCTATATCTTTTTCTAGTAGGAACTTCAGCTAGAGTCACACCCACAAGCTTCCCATATCTTTTAGTTCCCAGGCTTCCAGCTGGTCCCTAGAAACATCTCCTTAATTTGCATTTTCACACTCTCTGTCCACCCACACCTGATCAGTATCCCTGTTAGCATCCTCTCTGCAGTTCCCTATCCAGTTCCCTCTCTCCATCCATATCTAATGACTATTTGGTTTCCTCTTCTGAATGAAATTTGGGTATCCTCACTTAGGACCTCATTATTGCCCAATTTCTTTGAGTCTGGGTTGTAGCATGAATGTCCAGGACATTATCCACTGATAACTCAGTACATATCATATCTGGCTTTACGTTACCTCTCTCAGAATGATATTCTCAAGTTCCATCCATTTGTCTACAAAATTCATGATGTCTTTGTTTTTAATAGCTGAATATTATTCCATTTTGTAGACGTACCAAGTTTTCTTTTTCTATTTTTCAGTTGGGGGACATCTAGGTTGTTTCCAGTTTCTGGCAGGGCTCCCAGAGGAGGAAGGGCACATCAATCCACCCAAAAACCCTTCAACACAAAGTGCAGCTGTTATGAACATAGTTGAACAAGTCTTTTGTGATACTGTGGGGGACATCTTTTTGATACACACCCAGAAATAGTATATGTGGGTCTTGAGGAAGAATTATTCGAGGTTTCCAGAAAAACTACCAAATTAATTTCCAAAGTAGTTGTACAAGTTTGCATTTCTATCAACAGTGGAGGAATGTTCCCTTCACTCCACATCCTCGCCAGCATGGGCTATCTCTTCGGACTTTATCTTAGCCATTCTGACTGTCCACAATATGTCTTTATTATGTAGAGGTAATTCCCATTTTGACCCTAAACTCTACAGAATTCTTTCATGAAAAGGTTTTCTCAAAGGGCTATGTATTTTCTCAAAGGTCTTTTATTCACCCAATGACGTGCCCATATGGTTTACCGAAATTCTTAAAGGAGTTTATGAAGAATAACATCATGTACTCCACCTGACTCTAACTGACATAGATAACAAAGTGTTGAAAATATCATTGTTTGTCTAGCAATATCCTTATGTTCTCTTATCTCTTTTGTTTCCAGCAAATGATTTTCACAATAGAAACAGGCACATTACACAAGTAATAGACAAGGGAGAAGACAAAATTGAAGTGGAAGATATGCATTGGATGATGTTATAAAAGTGGATTACTTGAGAAATCCAAAACAAATAATTTTTTTACATTATTCTCTTAAAGGCGTGTTAAACAAATACATTTAATACACAATAGGATACTAGTCTTAAGTTTTAACTAAAGTATATATTATTGACCTTAGCTGTGAAATGCAGCAAATGATCTAGTTCTTTGAAAATAAAATTATGTTTCTAATAATATATAGCCATAATTTCCTTGTGAATTTCAAACATCCAACCTCAAAGATGCTTACTCATGTTCCTTGTTGACAATAGTCAGGAAATAAAAAGAGCTTAGTTGTCAGTCAGCAGACACACGAATTATAAAATAATGCTACATTTATGCAATAAGTAATTATTCAACTGCCTAGATATATTAATTATAAAATTTGCAAGAATTTCTAAAGCTTTGATGAGAGAACAAATATCATTAACTCATGTCCCAAATCAGCAATTATGAATACCTTAACCCATCTGTACACAAAGACGAAACCATTCTAATTTCATTACCGAGCATGATGACCTTTTGTCAATAATGAATACGTTAATAAACATAAGTAAAATCTTCCCCCTACTACGAAAAATCACAGTGTATTAAAACACTGAGTGTTATTACTTCATAAAACTTTCGTTAACCATTTCATTAGTAGTATCAAGGATATCTTATATATGATATATATATATATATATCATATATATATACATATACATCATATACATATACATATATATATGATATATATATCATATATATGTATGGAGAATACAAAATTAAAGTGGGAGATATGCATTGGATGATGTTATAAAAGTATATATGTATATTTGTACTTTTAAAAATATATACTTTTATACATATATACATTTAAAAGTATATATGTATTTATATATATATAATATATATATATAATATCATACTTTTATTTATATTCATATTATTATTATGATATATCACTATCTTACATAGAAATTACTTGTTTTTAATGATTGTGTAATTTCCAACATTAAGAAGTTATACTGTGATATGTAATATATTATTTCTTCTTTAGTTGAAAAAGTAACAAAATTAGTTACCATTTCACAGAATGATGGCAACACTGAGTCTGTCCCTGACTACCAAGACCTCATCCTATTTTCTGCCCACCTGTGTTCTACAATATGTCTTACATCACGATTAACAGCGACTCAAGTTAGTTTTCTTTTTCTTTCTTTCTTTCTTTCTTTCTTTCTTTCTTTCTTTCTTTCTCTCTCTCTCTTTCTATTTTCTTAATTCACAGAAAATATTTGATAAAATCAGAGATTTAAAATTAAATATTAAAATATATAATTATTAAACACAAACTAATATACTTTATAAAACTACTTGTATACTTGTACATTCAGCTGTTGGAGCTAACCCTCT
This sequence comes from Grammomys surdaster, assembly GCF_004785775.1. NCBI lineage: Eukaryota > Metazoa > Chordata > Mammalia > Rodentia > Muridae > Grammomys > Grammomys surdaster. The sequence continues at coordinate 4,643,884 of NW_021604791.1, forward strand.
ATAGCCATGTATAAGAGAATTGAAAGATAGCCACAGGCTGGATAAGATATTTATACTTATAAAATAAAATATCCATTTAAAAAAAGATTTTTAATCTTAAGTATAATTTGAACTTTTAAAATACATTTGCACAACAAGACATGATGGTACCCACATGTAACCACAGCTCTGGAGTACTGAAGACAGGGACACTCATATCTCCCTATTTAGTCAGTCCAGTGGAGATGAAAAGCTCTAGGTTCACTAAAATATCCTATCTCAAAAGCTATGGTAGAAACTGATAGAGAGAGACACATAATTTGTAATTCTGACTTCCATAGGCACACATACAGGCTCATGTACACACACACACTATGTGTACAATTACCAATATAATGATATTGAAATAAAGAAATAGTTAACTAACCTAAGTGATGGTAAAATATATGAAAATGTATTTAATATCTTACATCAATACATATTGTCAATCAAAACAATAGTGACATATATCTATAGACATATTACAGTAGCTACCTTCTGAACTACCAGCTTCAAATTTTGTGTTGGCAAGACAGTACAGCAACATGATTTCTTGTTTATTGCTGGTGGAATACAATATGGTACAGCCACTTGGGAAGACAGTTTGGCAGGTTCTTTCAAAAGTAAATATGGCATTAAAATAAAATATAGATATGCTTCTACATATTTACACAAATGAATGTGAAAATGTATGTCCACCCATAATGTGTCCTCAAATATTTATACCACTGTGATTCAGAATGCTAAAACTAAGAAACAACAACATTCTTGTAGAAGACAGTGAATAAAACTGGTATGATGGCTAATTTTATATGCTAATCCACAGCAGTTAGATACGAGTAAAACTAAAATTTCCTAGCTGTAAACAAATAACAGTATATGTTATTTTGTATAGAGGTCTTACTCAATTATTTGGAACTTAAGTAAGAAGAAGAGTGATGTCATCAAAGGAGACATACTTTTGGGTTTGCTCTATAACATGGGCACTCCAAATTCAGGAGCAGGCTTCTCATCTTGCAGATTATGAATAATAACTGGATAGGTCAAGTCCTTGTAATGAATATTTTTCATATGTTTATGCATTTTTGTTGTTCTGTTTCTCTAGAGAAAGTGACAAATATACTATTTCACATCAACAATATTAGCTCTAAATAAAAAGTAGAGTCATCAAACAACACAAACTTATCAAACTTGCACTTGTGAATATATTTTAAGTATATTTTTTTTCTGGTAAAGTAGTAATACACTTCTACCATCATCCACTGTTGAGCACTATTATTTCTCTGCTGCCGATTCAGAAACCCACCATACTGGTTCTAATGCTGAACTAGGATTTTTGCATGCACAAGTGTGGACTCTTAATTTGTGCATTCATGAACCATCCTCAGTCCCAGCTCTTAGCTGATTGACTACTTCCACAGCTAAGAAGCATGGCATACCTTTGAAGATTAAAATTAGCATGATTAAGGAATGTAAGCAGCATGACACATTTTCTGAAAACTTTTGAGCATAAACTCTGCATCCTGGGGAGCTAAAATATGGTCCAAAAGAAAATTAGATGATATGGATTACATTACACGTTTTTTTGATAAGCAAATCTTCTAAACCCATAATTAATTTATTTTCTCTGTTACAACAAAATACAATAGGCCAGGTAGTTTATGAATGAAAATTTATTCCTCATAGTTGTAAAGATGGAATGTCTAAGACCAAGCGGCTGGTAGGCTTCATGTATAGTAAACACTTGCATTGTTCTTCTGAGGTATTGCTTTGTGATTCCTTCTTCCAGAAAAGAGCAGGATTGTGATTTCATGAACTAAGTAGCTAGAAAGCACTAACTTGAAAAGGTTATACAAATTCAAACTACTGCTTAATGTCATAAATGGAAGTTTCATCTTCATCACTTGATATCTTCATAAACAGGTCCCTCTTCTACATACTGCCAGATCAAATTTATGCAACACATTTTGATCATAGAAAATTCCTTTAGCCTTTTTAAGTTTTATTTAATCTTTTTTTTTTACACTCCACTCCAGACAGAAGATTCCTTTAGTTTTTATCTTGTGAAAAGAATATAGCATTGGGATCATGAGAAGGCTTTACTAAGAAGGTCAAGGACTTGCCCTCTTGGATGTAGAATTTTAGAAACTAAAGCATAAAATGACATTCTGATACAGACTAGGTATAAGAAAAGAGAGAATATTGTGGAATATGAGTATACTTTGAAAAAATGGTGTTGATTGAGAAAGCAAAGTACGTGATGGCTGAGCAAGGCACAGATCTATGAGGACAGCAGCATGTCATTAGAAATAAATTTACTGCTATATTCCTTTAGTAGGACTAGTTGTGTTTGGCTTGATTTCAAGGTTCCTGTTGAATTTAGTCTCATATGGCCTATCTAATCACCCAAACAACACTGCGTATGAGGTCCATCTCATCGAGCGAGCCATAACTCAAAAATTGGTTGGCTGCTCTAGAAATTTTTGTGTCTCTCTTGCAGTAGCATATCCTGCTGGAAGTACAGCATTGTAGACTGAAACATTTGTAGTTTAGTTGAAGTTTACCCTAGTTGGTAGCATGAAGAGTCCCTTCCAGTAACATGAATACTAGTCTGTATAGGTGAGGGCTTAAGTAGACACTAGCTTCACTTCTCTGTGTTCAATAAGATGTACAGGTGGTCTTTAGCAATTGAGTCTTACTTTCTGTGTACAGAAAGCCATCAATACAATCTACAGTAGTCAGTGTTGTATGTGGGCTTCCCAAGGGACACTTTAAACTTTCTCCTTCATTAGATAAAAGCAAATACAGAGAACCACATACAGGCAATGCGTAGAGTGTGAAAGACCTTGGAACATTCAGTCCTTAAAGGGACCTCTCTATCAAATCCCTCTGTTGAGGCTCAGGACATTGTCTGGAAGAGGAAGGGAAAATAGTGTGAATTGAGGATATGAAAAAAGCAAGGGTTTTGAGATATCGCAAGGCTAGTGAACTTATGTACCCACAGAGATCATGGCAGCGTGCATAGGATCTAAATGCGTTGGCATCAATGGGCTCATAGTGCTTAGAGAAGTGAACACATGTCCCCATTCATAACCATAAGCTCTCTGCAGTTGATTGCTACTTGCCAATGAAATTTAGCTTTCTCCAAGGTAATCTAATTTGATTAAACAAATCACTTTTCAAGGGCCCCATGCCAGCAAAGAGATAGTCAATTCAAAACAAATTTAACAGAATTGTCGGAGGTTCTTTATTTTATATTAAGTCAGGGCTTTATTTTCTTTTCCTTTACCTAACAGTTCATTTGCATATATTAAAGATTCCATTTGGGGGGGGTTTAAGGAATTGCTTTGTATGTATGAATGTGTGTCTGTTTGTCTCTCCATCTTTATGTATGTCCTGTAATTTTACTTTGTACTTTGGTTTGTTTATTATTTATTTATTTATTTATTTATTCTTTTCTCTTTTTTTGTCATATGAGTGCTGCTTCAGAGGTGGTAGTACTTGGGAGAGTGAAGCTAATAAATGAGGGAGACTAACGTCTCATTCAATAGCCAACTTTATTCAGAGCACCAGATAATTTCTACTCTGAGGGATGACAAGAATAACATGAGTAAATCATAGAGTCACAAGGGCAAGCCGTGAATGATGGACAAACCACATGCAGCAAACACAGGTTTTTTTCAATAGAGGTATATAAACACCTAACAGTTGCCTGTTGTAATGAAGAATCTCAAGTAAACTCACTCCTGTCTGATACTGAGTAGAACACAAAAGCATAATTCAAAAATAATTCCCTGCTTTTGAAGAAACTGAGGTCACAATACTATCCTTGTTTTCTTGGAGTTTTCTCACAAGCATTGAGAAATATCATACAACTCTCTTCTTCAACCCTCTTACAACAGTTATATTCTGGTCTATTGGTTATTTACTTATCTTATTTTACAATATTTCATTTTATCATTATCCCGTAGATGCCTGTTTTTTTTCCATAAGAAGAGAAATAAACTGTATGAATCCAGATTGGAAGACAGGTGGGAAGAAGTTGGGAAAAGAAAGGGCATGGGAAACCATAACCAGAATATACTGCATAAAAATATCTAATTTCAATAAAAAGGATCAAGATTACTACCAACACATTACTACCTCTTTAAGTATTGTAAACAAACTTCAAAGATACTTGAACTATACGTACCTATGAATATACTGATACAAAATTAAGCATGATCTGTGTTAACTGGATTTTTATTAATCATTTAAGATTTTTTATGTCTATGAAGAGTTTTCTTTATGTGTCTGTCTATCTATTTGTCTGTGTGTATGTGATTAGTGTGCTACCAGGTTCTCACAGAAGTAGCAAGACATGACAGATTCCCATCATTGACATTACAAGTGATTCTGAACTGTTATGAAGGTGTTAAGATTAAAACTGTGTTGTCTACTGTAGCATCAAATATTCCTACTGATGGGCCATATCTTTAATCCATACACTGTTAATAAAGAATGGACAATAAAGCTCATCAATATTTTTAAAACCATACCTGCACTGATTTAAAATAGATAAACTATAACATTTCAGAAACTCATTAGTTGGGAGGCTGGAGAGACAGCTCAGTATTTAGCAATTTTCCTGCTGTTCCAGTGAGCCTGAGCTCAAATCCAGCATTCAAATCAGGTAACTCACACGCTCTCTAACTCTAGTTTTAGGAAGGATCCACTGCCTCACTTCTCCATTCAGAAATGCACTGCTAAAAAAAAAATACAGTATTAAATAAATATTAAACTTTCTTTTTAAGATTTCAAAATGAAAAGTAAGTAAAGGCATATTTTAGCAGATGCAAAACCTTTGACCTACAATTGGTCCTGCCTGTCAGATGATATAAGGAACTGGTGGTGCAGAACCTGTCAGAGTGACCACCTAATAATGTCTGACTTAACTTCAGGCCTACTCCTCTAAAAGGAGGCCAGGCTCAACACGGCTCAAGGAGCCAGGAACCAGAGATTGGATAGCACAGAGACAACAGGTAAAACCAAATGGAACTGGCAAAAGATGAAAAGCAAGAGATAAATAAAATAGTTTATTATGATATTCTGCCATTCTCATAAATTGATGCTTTATCTTCAGAGACTTTCTCAGGCATGGGAAGGGAGATACTAAATACTACAGCCAGACATTGTATGGGGAGTTGTTTGAGATCTCTACTAGGTCTCTCCCTTGGAGATTGGGAACCTCTGCAAAACAAGGGAAGGAAAACTGTAGTAGTCACAGGAGACAAAGGAGACCAGGAGAACTTGGCCTACAGCAGAATCAGCTAAGCAGGGCTCCTTTGTGCTCACAGAATCTGAAGCAGCCTTCAAGGAGCCTTCATGCTTCTGCACCAGGTCATTTACACATATGTTATAGCTGTAAGCTTGTTTTTTCTTTGTATTTGTTTTTTGTTTTTGTTTGTTTGTTTGTTTTTAAATGTGACTACTAAAAGTGGAAACAGGTGTGTCTCTGACTTTTTTGCTTGTTCTTGGGACTCTTTTTCTCCTATTGGGCTATTTATTCATCCTCTGAGGGCTTTTAACTCTTCTTATTGACTCTTCTTATTGTGTTTTGTGTTGTTGTGTTTGGATGTTGTCTCTTTGAAGCCTGCTCTTTTCTGAGCAGAAGAGTAGATGGGGAAGAGGGGAGGTGAGGTATGTAAGGAGTGGAGGGAGGGTACCTGTAGTTGGGATGTATGTATGAAAAAAAATGTCAGGAGAGAGAGAGGGGGGGGGAGTGAAGGAGGGAGGGAGGGAGGGAGGGAGGGAGGGACACAGCGAGGGAAACGGAAGCATAGAAACAGGCAGAGCGTGGCGTGGGGGGGGGGAGGGGGGTGGGG
>NW_021604791.1:4650165-4658085 GCF_004785775.1 Grammomys surdaster
AGAGGGAGAGGGAGAGGGAGAGGGAGGAGAGGGAGAGGGAGAGGGAGGGGGAGAGGGAGGGGGAGAGGGAGGGGGAGAGGGAGAAGATATTGACAGGAATATTGATAACAAATTTATTTATATTAGGAAAAAATAAAACCTGGAAATATCAGCTATTCATGTTCATCAAAAAGGCTTTATCTAGCAACTGATAGAGCCCCACAGTCAAACATTAGGCAGAGCTCAGGAAATTCTTTGGCAGAGAAGAAGATAGGATTGTAGGAGACCAAGGGGTGAAGGACACACGACAGTCTTCTCCTGGTTGCCTTCGGAACAAGATATAGACCTTTCAGCTTCTCCAGCACCATTCTTGCCTAGATGCTGCAATGTTTCCTACATTAATGATTATGGACTGAACCTCTGAACCTTTAAAGCCAGCCCCAACTAAATGTTGTATTTTATAAGTTACTTTGGTCATGGTGTCTCTTCACAGCAATAAAAACCCTAAGACAGAGGTCTATATACACTTGAGTAAATGCACTGCTTTTATCAAAGAATATATAAGTAGTGATGTCAATGTCTTCATGAGAAGAGATTGTTATATATTTAGTGTCCTATATGAATTGTGAAATAGTTAAGTTTAACTAATTATCATAATAGGATAGGATTTTGATTTGTTCAAACAATTATCTCTACTATGCTAGTAATAGAAAATTTTAGCAAATATATATTAAGAAATATATTGAAACAAGTTCATATATAAAACATCCAAAAATTCTTCTTTTATGATCTGTTTTTTCTAAACTGTTCATATCTTTGCTTTTATCTATTATTGGAAATAATCAGAAGTTGACTTTATGTCTATTAGCCACCAAAACTCACAAACTAATCTGTTGTGATGATTTACACTAATGTCAAATGTAGAAGACGAATAAGTATACCTATAATTTTGTTTCTACTGCTTGCAAATATATGTCTGTATTTATGGTTCAGGGTTTGCTGATTACTTACAAGGTGTGTGACAGCAATCTTAAGAGATATAAATCCCAGATCTCTCGAGGGCAGAACCAAAGCAACATTAACAGCAATCTTCAATCAAGCCATTTTTTTTCAATTTGCAAAAGCAATCTCAAATATGTCAGTATTCTTGCAATAGTGAAGCGAGTACATGTATCAAATAATAAACATAAAAAATATTTTTTAAGAAAATTTTAGAAATTCAGAGGTCAACTTATAAATTATATCCAAACTACATAGATTTTTTAAAAACAATTTTAGTAAAGGAAAATAAATATTTGCTAATTTATGTAGTGATCTTCTATAACCTATTATTGAACTATTTCATTTAAGCAACATGTTATTTGTACTCTCTGTTTTTCAATGTACATTTTTGCTATTAGTTTATTCTCTCCCACAGTCAGAGAATGTATTTAAGTTATTAACATCATTCTGTATTATATTCTGGATATGCAAGAGGAAAAGCACTTGTCAGACTTCTAAACTCAAGTCATTCCTTGTTTTTCTCAATGACTGAATTTTCGGTTTACTTTTATTTTTACTTATTTGCTTGCATATCTATGTTATATTATGCCCACATATGCAGGTGCCACCCAAAGAGAGGTGATCAAAATACAGGTTCTTGAGCTCAAAGTGATTCTGAGTAGTCTACATGAATCTTCCAACAGAGGAGAAAGGCTTCTTAGCAGCAGAGCAATCTCTCCAGCCCCTCCTCAATGGTTATGCAAAATCATTGGCTTCTTCAATATCTTCAACACTTGCAATCGATGTACTCAACCATTATAGAAACCAAGGTCAATGTGCAACCTATATGTTTGTTTAGAACGGTTGTGCAGTTGAAATAATTCTGTTTGTTGCCATCTTAAATTTCTTCATTTCTCAAGAAGGAATAATGAATTTTCACTTTTTTGCTTTATTCTTCGCTGAAATCGCCTACTTAATATAAACAAATGATATATAAGTACAGAAGAATATTACATGAAAATGTATACATATTAATAGTAGTTATCACTGGTAGAGACTATACTCTGTGCAGAGATGACAAAGTACCTGAAACTAGGTAATTTATGTAGAACAAAAGTAGTTGCCTTGAAGCTCAGGTAGTCCTAGTTAAAAAAGAAAAAGAAAAACAAACAAAAGAAGAAACAAAATTAATCTGGCAAGTTTGAAGTCTGAGGAAGGCTCTTTTTTTTCTTTTTTCCTTTTGGACAACATAGTCTAAGAATTTGCAGATGAGAGGAGGGACAGAAAGAAATGGGAACAATTCTTTGAAGTCACATGACAGATAAGCAGAAGTGAGTAAAGGACCAGTTGTAGCTGCTTTCACTCATCTTGCCAGACCCCAATCAGTTTGTGAGATACTTACCTCTATGACTGAATAATGTCATCGCAGACTTAACATTGATGTCCAAATGGAGATCAAATTTAAAACTGACATTTAGGAGATATGCTAATATTAGCTCTATAGATCTAACCTTAAAAATTCATCTTCTCACCTGTAAGATAGTCTCCTTCAATTGCAGCAAGTGCTGAAATCTTTCTTCATGCTATCTACTCGAATCTCTGAGTCAGAGATGCTTGTAATTCGGGGAGAGTTCACTGTATTTGTTACAGCTATTCGCCTGTGAGGTTAAACATGTTATGTCTTACTAAAATATCATTTGTGGTTCAGGAATAAGAGAGAATTCCTATTGAAAATCAAAATAAACCAGAAAAAGACTAAAGAATTCTAGAAAACATCTCAAACCTAGCAAGTCTAACAGTAATGCATCTTGAATAAGAGCAGTCTTTGACTTTCATGGCCTTCTTAATACAATAGGGACTATGCTGAGTCTTCAAGATTCAGGAGATTCTGAAGCATACGTAGCACTGTTTGAAGTTCCTCCACCCTGTATATTTTGCCACATGTCACCACAAGTAACTCTACATAGTTGGGTTTGCACCTTTATCATTATATATATTTTTAGGGAGCACTATCCTCAAATTATTCCCAGACATTGTTCCATGGTATATGTCTTCTGAACTCTGTCCCCAGTGGTCCTACTGAGTATTTCTCTTAAGATAGGCCTAGCCCTACGTCAGTTGTCTGCTTGGCATTCTGAGAGTTTTCTGAAATCCAAGTAGTTGTATGCATATATTCATGGTACATGTGCTCTGAGTACAAGCACCATGGTTTGAGAATGGTATAGGATTGGTAATGTTTACTACCTGTGCCGAAATAGCCACATCTGCATGGAAAATGAGTGTGACAGAAGAAAGCAAGAAACAGGTCTATTTTAATTTTCTTCTAGGCCTAACAGTCTAAGGATGATGCTTAGCTAACTATATACCATACTTTATTCATCACACAATTCTACTTAGAATATAAGAGGGAGAAGGAGGGAAAAAGGAGAAAGCATGTCAGAAACAATAGCTTTATGTTCCTTTTAGATTTAAAATGAATATGGTAGACATTGATTTTTTTATAGAATTTCATTTTCTTGCATGATTTGAAAGTAATTTAACTCAAAGCTAAGCTGGAAAATGCACAGAAACTACATGTGCAGTAGGCTGGCAAGTTATTCGTAGAGCACTATGCATGGCAAATATCAAAGGAGAAAATTATATAACTTCATATTAAGCTCCATAAATGGCATCGTTCAGGAAAGTTAGACAAAGGCTCTTTCCTATTTGTTGAATTTTAGGGAAGAAATTTTAAAAATATGAAAGCTTTGTTAAGTTGAAATTAGCATAGATCCTGAATTATGGAAGATAATTTTTATGCATGTGGCTTTTAGCAGGGAATTTAAATTCCAGTTCTCCTAAATCAAAATGATAACAGCCCAATAATGGACTTTATGCATTTAAAATAGTTAAAATAATTCTTATGCATTGTAAATCCTATGCAACGATGTTTGTTCAAACACAGTCTTTAAATAATACAGAATTGTATCATGAAAACAAACTGTAGAAATAAAAGACAAAACAAATCCATTATTAATATCTGGTTAAAATAATCAAATAATGTTGTATACGTACATTGGTATGAAAATGTCATTTAGAAAATATTTCTCTCAGAGAAGACTTATACTATGTCAACATACACAATGTGTGTGTGTGTGTGTGTTTGTGTGCGCGTGTGTGCGTGCGCACGCACACATGCGCTCATGCTTGCAAGCACAGCACATGTACATGGGTACCTGCCGAGACTGGAAGGGGACATAGAAACTTCTGGGGTTGTAGATACAGTTGATTGCTATCTATCTGATATTTATTAGTGGTGGTTGATTGCTATCTATTTGATAATAGTGGTGTTAACCAAACTCAGGGATTCTTGAAGAGCCACAATTGCTCTTAACCACTAAGCTATCTCTGTAGTCTACCATGTTGTTTTTATCTGTGTACATGCACAGCGTATATTTACCTATTTACTCCTGATTTATACCAAAAATCAGTATGTGGATGAATAGTCTAATGAGAGAAGGAAGTCTGATGTTGACATGTTTTCCCCAGTGCTCTTTCACAATAGAAAAACATATTTTCTTAACTTCTAGGAGCACTGTTAATAAAAGAGCCAGCTTCAGTCCTCTTGTGTGACTTCCTGGGATGTAGATAATAATTTTCTCAAGCCTAGAACTCTTCTTACCAAAACTTATAGTCTGGCTGAAGGATGGAAGTATTTGTTTTTCTTTTTCCTTGTGCCTAAACAAGGGCCCATGTAGGTAGAAACATCTTTCTGTGTTGATTGAACATATTCACAGGGTATTAAATCCATTACAGTTTCCTGCTGACTGAATTATTCTACTTCCTTTTACTTCAGAGAAGTTACACAAAGAGCTATCTTTATACAATATCTGCAAGTTCATTTGTGTTGTAAATTCTGACTCCTAGGAAATCCAAACTGACAGGATATGAAATAGATTTCAGTGGTAGATAAGATAGCCTTTTACATAATGGACGTGAAAAATGCAAAACTGACAGATGCCTAGATCCAAAACCACTAGGTAGGTCAAGCACATGAAATAGGTTGCAGTTAAATATTTTTCATTTTTGGAATAAAAAGAACAAGTTAGGAGAATTGATCTTGTTAGTTGCGAGCATGCAAAACATATCAGAAGGACAGGCTTAAAAACAGTTAGTTGGTAAGAGAAGAAAATGAGTTAGGAGACTTTAAAATGACAATATGTTATACAAAATAGACAATGGGTTAATTATCATCAATGGAGTCTCACTAGCAATATTAACCACACTAAGGGCTCCTTGTTCAGCACTAGATAAGCCTATGTAGAAGAAACCCAATGATATTTTTGTAAACTTTTTGTCTCATATTGCTTTATTTAGAACTTTTTTGGCTGCATAGTCTTTTGCTAATATGTTATGTTTTCTGAATTTGTGTTTTCATGTATGTTTGCTAGTGGGTTTTTTGTTTTAAAGTATGTTCTGCTTGTTCGTTTGTTTTTGGTTTTGTTTGTTCTTGTTGTTTGTGTTTGCCTATTTGAGTCTAAAGAGAGATAGACAAAGGGTATGGAGTTGAGTAGTTGTGGATCAGGGAGGAGCTGGGTGAGGAGAAACCATGATTAAAATATAGTATACGTATCTTTAATATTTCCCAGTAGTCATATAACACTGTATTCTGTAGAAAAAGATCAAGAAGGCAGGCAGAAAATGTATGTCTATATGCTTGACTCACAGTGAATAATGTCTTTCTTGAGGAACAGGATTGAGATAGCTTGTGTGCTCTGTGTGGACCCTTCGAAATCACAACTTCTTAAAGGCAATAGCTGTCTGCATTTACAGTCTCACTTGTCAGCGTATGGATGGGTGGCAACAGATTTTCCATTGTCTTTTAAGGTAGAGAGTCAAAAATTAAGACATGCATAGGACATAAATGAGACCCAGTTTTCATTATAATCATGGTCATATGATTATGGTCATAATTATGATTATGGTCATGTATGTGGCTGTCATTTAAATAAATAGCAACTTTTTGTAATTTAATTTTAACATAGGGATCTGAGTCTACTCAAATATTAAACAAGATTCAATATAGTTTCTGTTAAGTCAGTAAATAAATTAATTAATTAATCTTTAAGTTTGATGACCATTTCTGTCTTTGCCATCTACTTCTTAGGCCTTACTAATTAAGATACAATCTTTATAACCTCCTGTCTCTTATAATATGGGGATAAAACTGATAGGAGTTTACTTGAGACTTTTATGCTGAAGACTAATAATGATACTATCCACAAAAAGGCTATGCTCAGGTCAAGGTAAAATTCTATTTAATTCTTCTTCCTTATATTCCTGGGATTATTTTCTATCTAGAATTTGTCAGATAAAATAAGTATGACCAAATAGAAAGGAAATAGAATGGCTTTATGATTGTCTCATGGCTTCAAATCTGTTCCTTTAATACAGACAAGCTTAAGAAAAAGTAAAACATGTACTTTATAACTTATCAAAGTGATTGATGAGTGCATTGTTACATTAATAAGGATTTTCTTAACTGTTTCACTCATAATTATGAATATAAAAAATTCCTGCAGATCTTATAAGTACAAATATTAAAATCTTCAATATCCTTAACAACCATAAAAATGCGATTAAAAACCATTTTGATATTATCTCATTCAAGTGTTTATCAAAAAGAAAACAAATTATAACAAATGTTGGTGATATTGTAGGAAGAAATTTGGTATTTTGAACAAAGCCTTCAACATTAGTATGTCCCCATAATTTCAAATAATGAGTAATAAATGAGTCTACAAACACTATGAGAAGTATGTAAGTATAATTGACTAAAACAAGGTAGAGAAATCCAAGTTAGCCACATAGAGAATTAGAAATCAAGAAATATTCCTGTGTATTCATTTAAATTACTTAAAACTAAGTCATTAATCAAATTTATAGTCCATGATATTTACCAAATCTAGCTAGAGTGAGGCCGATCAAATAAAAGCCAGCTATAATGTATGGTTTGTGCTTCACTGTCTCAGTAATTTTATTTATGCTTCTGAATAATGAATAAAATCTAAATAATAAAGTATGACTTTTGTTAATAGTTACTGTGTAGGAAGGTCTACATATACGTCACTTTGAGATTACAATGGGTGAGATAACATGAAGTAAAGATTTCTCTGGGACCTACAAGTTTCAAAGCAATGCTTTTTAAACTTTATCATAGCTCAAAATCAACTTACTTGTTTGTTAAAACACAAGAAGCTTAATTTCACCCCATGCGTTATAGCAGGTATGGTTTTAATTCCCAACTTGATATTTGTAACAAGTTGCCAAGGAAGGATGTGTTGATACTGCTCCACAGACACACTTTATAAAGCACTTGTTGAAAAATGAGTTTTAACCTGGTAGTGGAGGTGCACACCTTTAATCTCAGCATTCTAGAGGCAGAGGCAGGTGAATCTCTGAGTTTGAGGTCAGCCTGAATTACAGAGTAAGATAAAGGACAGCTAGGGCTAAACAGAGAAAGCTGATCTCAAAATCCACCTCCTCCCCAAATATTTAAAAAAAAAAAGAATCAATACACATTCTACCCATTGGTTTCATCAGATTTCCAAGAAGTGTTTAACATACTGAAGATACCTGACACCATCTCAGAATTCTTGTATCCTGGTATACAGAATGCTGTCAGATGAAATTGATTCAGCAAGAATTCTAGGTAACTCTGATGCACCTTGGCATTTTGATCTGTATTCTCTTTCATTCTTCTTTTGTACTTCCTGTCCCAACACAAATCTATGTCATGTTTATGGTTCCTTCCTATATGATTCTTCTTCTCATCTGCTTGACATTTTATTCCTTCTTCAAAATCAAACCAATTATCATTTCTACCATTACATTCCTTTACTAGGGAGTTTAATTACTACATTTCTTTTCACAAGAGCCATTGTTTTGCATTTTTTCACAAGAGCCATTGTTTTGCATTTT
>NW_021604791.1:4658095-4698657 GCF_004785775.1 Grammomys surdaster
GAGCCATTGTTTTGCATTTTTTCACAAGAGCCATTGTTTTGCATTTTGGCTCCCAATGCAAAATGAAGTACTGAAAAAAAAGAAGATGAAAAAAGTATTTTCATCTTCTACATTAGATTTAGGACAGACATAATCAGCCTTCAGGAATATACTGTTTCAGGCTAAAAACTTCGGAGGACACAAATTTGCAAACTCGACAAACTGGACTATATTTTGGCAAAACAGAAAGGCTTACTTTCTGTATTTAGAATCGCTGAACTACAGACACACTTCTGTTGTTGATGGACACTTGAGAATTTTTGTGTGAGTGAAAGCTGTTTTCTGCAAGTAGCTTCTAATGAATTTATATATGCAACAGACACGCTTGTGTATCTCTTTGACCTTTTCAGAACTTCTAGATAATTTTCAAAGCATTGAATGGTCTATTTAAAGAGTATCTGGGTCTTCATTTGCCAGTTTTCCCCATTTGTTTAATTGTAGCATCTGTTGCCTCAGAAAACATCTGTTCTCTATTAACTCTTTGGAAAGACACTTTGAAGGGTCATAAGGATCAGAGCTGACATATACCTAGAGATATGGCTTGAAAGACTTTCTTACTGAGTTCTGGTGTGGTATGTTTCCAAAGATTCTTTCGTTATTATAGAACAACTACTGCTCAAAGAAGCCTCTGAGGGTTTAAACCACAGTGCAGTCATGAATAGAAAGAAATAGATATATTTATATAATATTATGCACTTTCATATTAATTTCATTTCTCACATAATTATAGGGATTCAGATATTTCATAATATTTCTATGGTTTCTTATCCTCTTCATTTTTATTTGATTTGGGAAACAAAAGGCAGCAGGGGATTACAGTAGGACAGGAATTATAGAAGGTAATTCTTGATCATAAGAAAGGACACACTCAACCCTTTCATATTAGAAGAAGTTTGCGATGGATACATTTTGGTGTTGGGAATCCCTCTTCACTTTATGGTTTATGACTATTGTCTATGTATTTTTTCAAATAAATTTGACTAGTGGAGACATAAGAAATATACATTAAATAAATATGATAATCAAAATTATAGAATATTTGTACTAAAGTGGTTACCAAATTCTAGGTTAGCATCTTTAATACATTCACACTAGTTATAATATGTTAGCATGGACAAAACAACTGTCTTTTCTGATAAATTGGCATTAAACTCTAAACTTATATTTAATTGAGTAATTATAAGCAATCTTTAGTAGCCATCCTTTTGAGAGAGATACTTGTGAGTGATATATACACATATATATATATATATATATATATATATATATATATATATATATATCAAGGATACATATGAATCAATGGAAAAGTGAAAGTCAGGGCATCTCAAAGAATTAATTCATCTAAACACTTAATTTCCTCACTCAAACACAGCTGATTAGATTTAAAATATTTACATTATTCTAAGTGGGTTATAGATGTAAACTGGCAAGTGAATTAAGTTTTTCAGCACAAACAGGGATGCAGTATGAGTCAATGGAAAGAGAAGAGATATTCCAAATGGAAATGTGTATGTTTAAAGAAATGCATCATCATTTACTCTTCATTGTATGGTAGGCCAGACATCAGTCTAACATCATAGGTGGGGACAACAAGCTAATTGTATTTGAGATAATATATAGTTGTACATCACAGAGCAATCATTATATAAGAGGAAGAGCCATAAAATGCTTACTCCTGAGAATATTTGGCCTAGTGACATTTTAAACATAAATGTGTGTTTGTCTACCATGGTGTCTGATAACGATGCTAGTCACACAATTCTCAGCATAAGTCACTATTTTTAAAGTAATGCATGGCTATATAATAAAATATTTTAAAACAGTAGATAATGAAGTAATTGCCTTATTTAAAATGACTTACTTGAAAATATGAACCTATTTATGTGAGTACAGAGGATAGTCACAAATAAGCATATAATGTATGATTTCTGTACATGATAAAGCTAGGAGAACATAATTGTTAATAGGAATGTGGAAATATTTTGGTTTTTAGAAGCTAAAAACTGTTCTTTTTACCTTTTCTACTCTACTAACTTTGATATTTATTGGAAGGCTATGCCAGACCTCTTTGCTACTCATTAACGTATACATTTCTCCTCAATTCCATTAGCGTTAAGTTTGTTCTTTTCATGAAAAAAAATTGAATTATTTCTACTACCTCCAGGTATCTCACAGGTCAATCCTAAAAATGACTCTGTGTACAGCTTATTGTCTAGTGTTTCACACTTTGTCACCTGTAGTCTTTCTGTATCGTCTTCTGCTAACTCTTCACCAGCAACATTCTGCCCATCCAAACCTCTTTATATTCTCTCTGGAAAACAAAAACAAACAAACAAACAAAAACAGGACCTTTCCCAAAAAAAAAGATAGCCCTGTAGTTCTTTTATATAGTTCCCTATCAATAAATAAAAAGTTTGCTTTTTGTGTCCAATTTGAGGAACAGAGACTTTATGAAGGAGAAAATGCAGGCATTACCAAGCAGTCAGCCAACCTGGCTCACTGTTCTTCTAATAAGAAAGCATGGCGGACCGTGCACCCGAGTCTTCCCAGAAGTTACAACACTAAACTCTGAGGTAACTGATTAGCCTGTAGATGTGCTGCTGCCGAGTCTG
Organism: Grammomys surdaster; assembly: GCF_004785775.1. Lineage (NCBI taxonomy): Eukaryota > Metazoa > Chordata > Mammalia > Rodentia > Muridae > Grammomys > Grammomys surdaster. Next base: position 4,660,750 of record NW_021604791.1, read on the forward strand.
CATCGTCCATGTCTCCTTTAATGTGCTTCCTTCCCAGAGAGACTCCAGTAGTGTGAATGCTGGATATCTGATCCAAGGTAATGTGTTAACTAATAACAGTTGATAGGATTCTACTACATTAATGGCAGCTCATACGGAGTAAAGTGGACACTGATCCCTTTCCACACCCTTTACCCTCAGGCTTCACTCTGCTGTTTTCTTAGGAGACGTCCTTGAAATGACAGCAAATTTAGACTTTGCACTAATGACATGAGAGATTCAATTATTCATGCGGGGCCCCTGAGACAATTTCTCAGTGTTCCAGTAAGATCATAGATCATTTCAGTATGAGATCTGACCAGAGGAAATGAGTATTTAATTAGAGGGGAAAAAAGGATGAGAACAAGTTGGAGATTGTGTTCACATCTGTGCTCAATGATGCAACCCAGTCATATCTTTGTAATGGAAACCCCTTAAATGTACACATCAGAGGCCAATGGAGTTTCTGCAGTAGAGGACTCATTGATGTACATGGAAAGTGGTGCCACTAAGCTCTCCGGAATCCATGGTGGAGGAAAACAAGGAAACTCTGCCTATGAGGTCACTGAAGACTTTCATTCAGCTGTGTCATCTTTCAAAAAGTTCCTGGTCTGTATTTCAGTAACAGACCTTAAAATAGGCAAGTTTCTTGAAAGATGTAAGTTGATGGTATAAGCTAAGGAGCCTGGGAAATATGAAATATGTTGTCATTTGTGACCATCGAAAACAGAGCAACCCTGAAGCTGTAGGTTGTGTCTGAAAAGAAAGGGCATCTTATGTGGAACTGCACTTAACATGCAAATCAACACTAAATCCAGAGATCAGCAGCAGTGAAGCATTACTCAGCTACTGAAAACAATGAATTCGAGAAATTCTTAGGTAAATGGATGGACTAGAAAATATCATCCTGAGTGAGATAACCCAATCACAAAAGAACAAACATGTTATTCGCTCACTGATTATTGCATATTAGCCCAGAACCATGAAATACACAAGATTCAACTCACAGACCACATGAAGCTCATGAAGAAGGAAGACCAAGTGGGGGTGCTTCAGTCCTTCTTAGAAGGAGTAACAAAATACTCAAGGGAGCAAATATGGAGACAAGAAGGGACAGAAACTGAAGGAGGGACCATCTGGAGACCATTCCACCTGGACATCCATCCCATGTGCAGTCACCAAAGGTAGATGCTGATGTAGAACTCAGGAAGTGCATGCTGACAAGAGCCTGATATAGCTATCTCCTTAGAGGTCTTCAAGAGTCTGAAATATTCAGAGGCAGATGCTCACAGCTAACCATTGAATTGATCCTGGGGTTCCCAATGGAGTAGTCAGAGTGAAGACTGTAGGAACTGAAAGGGTTTGCAGCCCCATGAGGAGAGCAACAATACCAACCAACCACAGCTCCCAGGGTCTAAACCACCAGCCTGGGAGCACTTAGGGAGGGATCCATGGCTCCAGCTGTATATGTAAGGGAGGATGGCCCTGTCAGGCATAGGTGGGAGAAGATATCCTTGGTCTCATGAAGGCTGGATGTCCCAGTGGGTAGGAATTTGAGGGTGGGGAGGTAGGAATGGGGGGGTAGGTAGAGGCTCATCCACAGAGAAGCAGGAGGAGGGGTGATGGGATGGGGGTCCTGGGCGGGGGAGGCGGAGGGAGGAATGGGGTAAGGGTATAACATATGAAATGGAAATAAAACACCCAATAAAAAAAATAAAATGGACTAAATGAAAAAATTTTTCATTTAACTTGCATATACAGGTATCCTGCATGTTGCCCTTTGTCAAATCAAGCATCTACCCAAACAGATCTCAACCATCAAAAACAGTGTCAGTGTCAGTGTGAAGAACAAATCAGGAAAGTATCTTCATATGCTATACACTTTGATCACTAATAATTACTCACATGGAGTAATTATTACTTCCTTCCAATCCTATTATTTATTTATTGACTGATTGATTGATTTTTAATTTAGTTTTACCTTATTTATTTTTGAAGTACGAGAGACTGAACTCAGAGCAACAATGTCTATATTAGAGCTATGTCCTGAACTCCAAAACTAAACCTGTGATTTTCCTAATATATGTATTTGTATATTTGTTCAGTCTGCTCAATCATGTCATTTCAATGACAGTATGTTCTATTTAATATCATACATTGCAAATATGTATTTAAAAATTAACAGTTCTCATATGAGTGAGCATTTGTTATCTTTAACTCCATGCATTTCTATGAATGTGACATTTTCCCTTTTCTTGACAGCTGCATGATCCATCATTCTCTGTATATGTGGCATTCTCTATAGCCTGTCATCAATATATGTGACTTGATTTTGTGAAATTTTCTGCAATAGTCATAGGTGTAGGTGTTTCTGTACTATGTGCTAGTTTTATTCCTTCAAGTATAAAGCCATGAATGTAGCAAATTGTTAATATCATAGTTCTATTTTTAACTTCTTTGGGAAAACTCCATATTTAGTTTCATCATGGCTGTACTCATATCCCTTCTATGTAAATTAGCCTCCTGTTTCAACCAGATATTCGCCAGTTATTTTGTCATTGTTTGCATGGTTTTGAGATTATAATACAATTATGTCATTTTGCCACGACTTTCCTCCCTCCAATCTATCCCAGAGATTGTTTCTTATTCTTTCCAGTTCATGACCTCCTTTGTTATAAATTTGCAATACATAGATATATACATATATAAATGTAGATAGATAGATAGATAGATAGATAGATAGGTACATTCCTATATTTAACTTGCTCAATCTGTATGCTATATGTATATGTATTTTCAGATTGACTGTTAAGTATTAGATAATCATTTGGTGTGTTTTCCTTGGGTAATACTAGTTCTCATATCTTTCGCATTTCTTAATTGTTAGCAGTTCTTTGTGTAGAATTGAGGCCTTATGGTTGGTTTTTGTGATAATAATTTAAACTGGTATGGATAGACTCTCAAAATACTTTTGATTTACATCTCTTAAAGTCTCAACATGTTAAACATCTTTTCCAAAATTTGTCAACCATTTGAATATTTTCACTTAAAAGGTGTCCATACGATCAAAATGGAATCTTTGCTTGAACAGCCTATTTGTTGCTTGGACATTATGTTCTTGTGGTGTTTACATTTTTAATCACTCATTATATAAATAGCTGGCAAATATTGTGTTTTGCTATGTTAACACTTTTCTTTGTTGCAATAATTATTTAAAATCAGCCACTTGTTAATCCAACTATCTCAGTTGCAGCGGCTCTGCCTAGCCCAGCCACCATGTTTCTTGGCCTGAGGCCACGTGCACACTGCAGCTAGAACCAGCCCACCAGAAACACCAGCCCTGCCACCCACTAGATGCCAGCATGAGAGATGGCTCTGCCAATCTTACATACTGTCTCTGAAAGGCAGGGCATCACCCAGACCATTCCGCCATCCATGCGGGCTCAGTAAGAGAATGAGATTCTAATTCTTATAGATTAATCAAAGGCTTTATATGTTTGATAATGATTAATAACAAGATGCTCATACAAAGAGAGTTGTATCCCAATTAGCTAACCTAATTATAAGTTTATAAGTTGTTCCCCACGAGTGCTCTCCATACCTGTGTGGTTCTTCATCCTCCTACATCTCTGCCCTCTCTAGCTCCTCCTCTTCCTTTTTTCTCTTCCTCTCTCAACTCCTCCTCTTCCTCTCCTTACTCCTCCCACCTTAGCTCCTCCTACATTTCTTCACTTCTTAATCTTCCTTTTAAGAGTCACATCAATAATATAATCTTATGAATATCCTTATTAATGATTTTAATAATCTTTTAATATTTTAAAATGTCATGATATCAAACATACACTGCACTCTCTTTACAACTAGTATCTCTTGTTTTCCTGCTCACTTTTATGGTACACAAACCCAAACCCACCACAGAACATATAGTATTACATAGAAAAACTTCCACCATTCATAATTTCTGTTTCTGAATTTTAATGTTTCTCCTTCTACACACTTGATTAAGTATTTTTCTTATTTTATTGAATAATCCATCAGATATCTATGGTCTTTCCACTTTTGTCTTGGTTTTGGATGGAAGGGTGTATTTTTGTACACAGTGTAAGGTGATACTGTTCAGTACAGGTGGAAGGTATTAGAAGCAAGGGTACAATGCCACTTGTAGCATCCAAGTTAAGAATCAGAAATCAGTGGATGTTGGGGCCAATCAGGTTTCTTCCATTTTTATTCAATTGACAAATATGGGCAGTGCAGACATTATTCAGGTAGGCACTACGCATTTCATTTAAGCATCTAAAAATTGTCACAGGCACACATGTAAAAAAGTATCCCAACAGTTACTTGTTAAAGTTTTGTAAGACTGGATTTTTTTATGTTTGAATGTTTTGACATTTACTTGAAAATGTATTAATTTGGGATATACTTGCCTAGAATACATTGTTATAGGATAATCTCTGAGTTATTGACCTTGTACAAATTCCTCTTGGGTTTGGATTTTTCTGAGTTTTATTTGGCCTGAGCTTTATTTTGAAGCCAGATTGTATGGATTTTCTTCAGAGGTAAAGATACTGATTATATGTAAGAAGATAATATTGGATGTAAAGAAAGATGTCAATTTTTCTCAAACTAAAAAGGAAATATAACTGTTCAAAAGGAAATTGATTTGTAATTAATGTTCTGATACTTAGCATAATAGATTCCTGGTAGAAATGTCATGAGGTAATAGGCTCATTTCTAAGACATAATAAGCCTATGGCCAATGTTTGTGAAGGGGTTAAAATCATCCTTTATTAAACTCTAATCCGTAAAATCAGTGATTGTGCTATAAGATGATTCACCTGTCTTCTTAGTCATAAAAGGCATTATGGAGATACGTTTATTTCCAGTGTTTTTGAGGTGATACATGAGCTAATGTTTCTATGTCATAACTGGTTTGTTACCCACCAAATCCAGCAAGTAATATCCATTGCAGGTTCTCCCAGCCAACACACTTCAAAGGAAGCCATGGCCAGCCTGCCTTTCTGTATATATTCCTTTCCCTGGCTTCATTTTTGGGATTGACATATAATGAGAGCATCAGAGGAGGTCATATATTCATGACCTTGTGAAGTATAGCTCATAATACTGAAATGTCACAGCTGGGTAAAAATGGCAAGCATCATTTTCTCATCCTGACATTTTTCCACATCATAACTCACAGGTACTTCATTAAAGACCAAAAATGAAATAGAGTAATAAGACTATATTGACAGCCACAGTAAATAAAATTAAAGTCTATGTAATATATTTGAGGTTGGATCCTGACATTAAGATTTAGGATTTAACATTTGGATATATAGATATTAATCATCAAGTATTTCTAATTATACAATAACAATACACAGAGAAAAAAAAAGAAAATGTTTACTATTTGGCCTGTTATTAACTGTGGTGGTGTTGGGACATGGAAGGACATTAACCTCTTTTACCTAATATATTTTGATTTAATTGCAAATTATAAATGTTGCATGCATAAATATAATAAAATATAACCTAAATAAGAAGAAATAAATATTAGGAAGATTTGGAACCAAATTATCCATCAGACAATAGATATAATTTCATTATTTCTTATTATATTTATAGCACTTATTTCTGTTTCTTTTGTACTATTGTGATTTCTAGTGCTATTCTTGTTCTCTTTATTAACAATAATAACCTCCAGATTACATTTGACTGTATATTTCAGCATTAGTTAATAAACTCTTAAAAACTGTATACTTTGGTAAATGTTCCAACTCCATCTTTAGTCTATGGCTCGTCACTCAATATATCAGTAAAGCCAGGGTGACTTGAGGCACACGAGACAGAGCCTCATTCCATTAGTGCCCTTACAACTCACAGTGACATTTCTTTCCACTGAGCTTCACTTGATGGATATGACATGACACAAGTAAGTCATGGAGAGGGATTTGGGGATTTTCTTTAAGATTTTATTGACTAAAAAAGAAATTGATGATGTATTTATGTTGACATCATTGAAAGTTATGATACAACAAATGTTCTGAACCTGCTAAAATAGTGTTTTTCCCATTGGCACATGCATGCACCATGCACATCTGCACCAAGCACACTGTTAGTATTCTGTCTAAACTCCACCTCCACAGTTACCTGGCAACAGCCTGGTATGCTCCTACCCACAGTTACCTGGCAACAACCAGGTAGGCCTGGCCCACTATAAAAGGGGCTGCTTGCCCGCTCCTTTCGTTCTTGATTTCTTGATCTCTTGCTTCTAGCTTTTCTCTGTCCCCTTGCCCCTCCCCCATTCCCTCTCATCTCTCTCAAAGTGGTCATGGCCGGCCTACTCCTCCTCCTCCTCCTTCTCCTCCTTCTCCTCCTCCTCCTCCTCTTCCTCCACCTCTTCCTCCTCCTCCTCTTCCTCCTTCTTCTTTTTCTTCTTCTTCTTCTTCTTCTTCTTCTTCTTCTTCTTCTTCTTCTTCTCTCTCTCTCTCTCTCTCTCTCTCTCTCTCTCTCTCTCTCTCTCTTTCTCTTTCTCTGCCTCCAATACCCTCCTGGCTGTCCTCCCCATGCCCTGAATAAACTCTATTCGATGCTATACCAGGGTGTGACTGGTCCCTCAGGGGGAAGAGATGCCTCTGCATGGGCCTGCTGAGACATCCCCTTCCCCATACCTCTCCACACACCCACAGAACATATTCTCTTTATCTTTTTATAAACACATCATTGGTAATATGACTCAGATAAGAAATCTGCAGGTTTGCATCAGACCAGCGACCAAAGGATATTCATACTCACTAGCCTAGAACTGTCTTGTGGGGACATCTAACACACACACTACACACAGAAACACACACACACACCAGACATTTACAATGCACTATTTCTATTGAGAGATATAGTCTGATTACTTGAGCAAGTAAAATTCTATATATAAAGATAAAAACTAAATAATGACTCTTATTTAAAAATGAGAAGTGTTCACTTGACGGTATACACTTTTCACATGGTAACTCAATGGAAGACTGTTGCTTTAGATAATCAAAATACACACTGGAAAGAAATTTTCCTCATTTGTATGCTCCAGCCTGTTGGTTTTCCCTTTATCTTTCTAAGTTTCTCCTCAGTCTGCCTAGCTACCTGGTTATAGAAATATCTTTGTTAATCGTGAAGAATAAAAATGTGTACTTGGATAGTTGCATTGGTTTTGTATAATTTCTTACCCCTTTCGTTTTCATAAAGTATGCTTATGCTAGTTTATTTTATTCATTTTTATACTTGGAATTATAATATAGTTGTAGTATTTCTGCCTTTCTTTTCCTCCCTCCAAACTTCCCAAATACTCCTTTTTACTCTCCTTCAAACACATGGCCTTTTTATTCTCCTATTTCTAAGCATTTGCTTGGCACATGTTCTCAGAAAATGCTATCAGGCCTTGTATATGGTCTCCAGCTTTTCTAAGTTACACAGACATGTGTCTTTCTTCTTTAGTGTATCTTCAGCTTTTACAGACAGATTCAAATTTCTAATTAGGGAATAAACCTTTACATTCCTGCTTACAGTATCAGAGGAATCCCAATTCTTCACATCATCCTCAACAGGCTTCCCCTACTCTCCCACACAATGCCAGCAGCCAAGGCCAGGTCTATAAAGAGAAGAGCATATGAGAGGAGAGGAGCAGTCACATTCAACCCTGGGAAGGCTTTCCTCTTGATTTTATGATAAATTTGCTAGTTTCTAGAAAATAATCTTTAAAAAAAAATCACAGTTAAATATATTAATATATCTCTTTCATGATTATGTTACCCCGAGATTTTTTTTTAATTTTTTAAAAATTTATTTTATTTACCTTCTATCCCCCTTTCTAGTCTCCCCTCCCAGAGTTTCTCACCCCCTTCCCCTTCTCCCTTGCCTCCTCAGAGAATGTCCTTCCCCTACAGGGACTACCCCTTCCCTGGGGCCTCAAGTCTCTAGGATTAAGCACATTTTCTCCCACTGAGGCCCAGGCAGTCCTCTACTATTTACTTGTCAGGGAGGGCCTCAGACCAGCATGCGTATGCTCCAGGTTGCTTGCTTAGTCTTTGGGAGCTCCCTGGGGACCAGGTTAGTTGAGGCTACAATTACTCTTTATGGTGATTTGAGTGGTAGTTCTCAAACTGTATATCCACGTGCAAATCCCTGGAAATGTGAATGTGATTTTATTTGGGAAACGAACATTATTTTTAGGTGATATCCTGAATCATGGGGTGGGCTATGAAACTAGTGTGAGGTGTAAGAGATAACACACAGAGGAGGCACTGATGCAAAACAGGAGCAGAGATTTAGTGATGTTATATAAATCAAAGAACCCAGAAGATACAAGGCAAAAAATACTTTACTTCAACAAGAAAAGAACCCTGATTGTAACGGCCTGTTCTGCTGCTCCGGTCCGCGGGTCAGGGCCTAGCAAGAGAGAGAGTGGGGATGGTGACACAAGGAATGGAGACAATACAGGGAGTCTGATCTGGAAACGAGAGGGAGTCTGCTCTGGGCTCTCCTCAAATCTCTCCTTTTATATCTCTCCTCAAGTCTCGCCTTGAGTCTCTCAAGTGCTGGGATTAAAGGCGTGTGCCACCACTGCCTGGCCTTGATTGAAAGGAAATCATGGGTATATGAAGATAATTATCAGAGTGTGCTCAGCTGTTGTAGGCTGTTGAAAGCAAGTCTCTTGTCAGGGTATATGGCTCAAGATGGCTGCAAAGATGATAGTCACTTTCTGCTCAGAGTCGGCTCCCAACACCTGATAACATCTGATTTCAGATTTCTGGCTGGCAGGAACATAAGTTAATAATTTGTAGTTATTTTAAGCTAATTAATTTATGGTAGTTCACAAAGCAGCTGGATAGGTTTAAGAAATATACATATTTCTTTATATGAAAATATGCCTGTACATGATACATACACACACATGTGTGTGTATGAAAAAATTAACATGATTCTTTAATTTATATGGTTATCTTATTTCTATAGGAAGACAGTGATTACTACCATATCACCTCTGATTCAAAGTATATATGAATGAACTATGAACATCATTAACTTAATGTCTAATCTATATCATCCTTATATTATTGTTTGATGATAAGAATTACCTTGTGGGACTTATCATTGCATACCATGGAATACAACAGCAGCTCCTTAATAAGACAAGTACGCTGCACAGAATTTGTGTTTCTTCAATTACCAAGAGTGACAGTGTTTGCAGGTCAACATGAAAATTACCAGAAAACTAAGAAAATACACATATTTAGAAATAGTTGGACATATTCCAAGTGACAATTTCGGAAAAAAACAATAAAGGTTCTACAATAAAATGCAATGGAATAGAATTAAGATTCAACTACTAATTAAACTGTCTGTGTGGTATCTTAACATCCAACCATTGCGTGAAAAGCAATGATGTAACAGTCTGCTTTAACTGATTTGTGTGACAGTCAAACAGCATTTAAGAGTTCTATATTTAATACAGCAGAATGAAAAATATTATATGTTTCCATTTTCTCTAAACAAGAGAAATTATCATGTTAACTATGACAAGTTAAAAGAATGACAGAATTATGCTAGGTAACTGTTTCCCTGTAGAGAATGTTTATTTTATTCAGAGAATTATGAAATAGAATATTTCAAGAGACGGTAAGTAATATTTTCTCTTATATACCTCTCTTTGTTTAACTCCTAGCCGTAAGAGTATAACTTGAATATTTGTGTCTCTCTAAAATTTATTACTGATATATTAAGCCCCACCATAATCATAATGGGAGTGAACTACTTGAGAGTTAATTTAAAAGAGGTTTGTTACAAGACTGGAACTTTGATAATAGCAAAGTGACACTTTAACAGGGCAAATTTAGTTACTCTTTCAGCCCTGTGTAGACACAGAAAGAATTTACCTTTTAAAAGCCAAGAATTTGGTCTTCTCTATCACCTGTGCTAGCGCTTCAAAATTGTGAGACTCTAAACCTTCAGAATTGTGAGACATAAATGTTTACTCTTCAAGACACTTAGTATTTTTGTAATAGCATTGCCAACTTACTAAGCCACATGATTTAACCAAAATATGATGCTCAATGATTACTAATTTTTATATTTCCTATCCAGAGCCAATATAAAGCTCCAATTCTTGTCCCATAGCTCACTTGTCAGTGGTCAATATTCTACACAATAAATTTTCCATGTTTACTAGAGGAGAACAATCTTGTTTTCTTTTTACCCTCGAGGCTACCCCTTCCAAACTCTTCCAATAGTTTGATATCTGGAGCTGACATCAATTGAATGGCTTAAGTAAGATATAATAGAAAATTACCAAGATTCTGCCACAGTCATTACCGTTAATATGCGTACAAGAAGTATGACAATGTTGTCATACGTCTCCAAATGTGGTTACTCAGTTACAAAATTAGTTCACCCAGATTACAGTTTGGTGTCCTTAGTGGCCTCTTTGCTACCAGGCTTAAAATGTATTTAATAACTACTAGCTGTAGTAATTCAGGTTACCAATACTTAACTATATTTATCATAGATTAGCTTCCTATCTATATGTCTGAAATATCTTCAAGGTGGCTTAGCAAGTTATATCAGCTAAGAAAACTGCCTGTGTTAGCTATTTCACTAATTCCATTATAATTTTATTACATAACTCAGTAGACTTTAAATGGTTGCAGCTTTAGTTTTGTTGTTGTTATTTATTTATTTATTTTGATGTGGTGTAGAAAAGAAAAAAAATGTCTTTATACAAAATAAAGCTTCCTAAAAGTTATAAGTGTCTACAAATTAGAACTTTAGGATGCTGAAGTGATTCAACAGACACATACTTTTCTACCAAATCTCAGCACTGATTTTGAAAGCTGGAGTTCATTGTGAAGATAAAAAGCAACTTCTAAAAGTCATCGCTTAAATACATGACATCAGATGTAGGCACCATCCCAACACACACACAGAGAGAGAGAGAGGGAGAGAGAGAGAGAGTCACAAACATGTATACATACACACTAACGAAATTTTAAAAATTAAAAACAGAATTTAACTTGGGAGGCAAAAGTAGGCTGATTTCTGAGTTTGAGGCCAGCCTGCTCTACAGAGTGAATTCCAGGACAGCCAGAACTACACAGAGAAACCCTGTCTTGGAAAAAAGAAAAGAAAGAAAAGAAAAAGAAAAAATGAAGAAAAGAAAAATAATAGAACTTAAAAGAGACTTGTAATTTTATAGATAATTACATCACAATGACCTCTAAAATATATTTTAGGCTAAAAAATACCTAGGATTTATAATACATAGCACCTCATATGTGAAAAACCATGAGAATACATACATATAGACAGATAAGTAATGAATGATAAACTGAAGACCAAAAATAGCCACAAATAATTAAGTTGAAGTTGTAAAGAATTAAATTATAGCATTTAAATATATTATTTTACATATATTATTTTAGAATTGTGTATTTTGCACAAAAGCAATGTAAAGAAAAAATAGTAATGTCTTTAATTTGTTAGTATAGCAAAAATATCTGATAGTGAAATGTACTTATGCAATAGAAATTTATTTACACACTATTGCAAATGTGGATTTATCTGATTAAATTGTTAATAAGTTCAATGTTTTACAAATTTCTCTGCTTCCTAAAAGTTCTGTGACATTATTCAGAAAAGGGGCACAACCGTCATTTCGTTAGGTCCCTGAGTACATGAGTACTTAGGCACATACTTTCACTAATCTGATGTGTGAACACAGATGAACCTATGAGCACTCAACCAACTTTAGATTCTTCAAATTTAAAACTTCTGAGGCAAAGTGCATGCCAAACTATGATACAGGACTTGGCTTCTTCAAGACTCATGTCTCTAGGTTAGTGGAAAAATCAAGATTGAGATAATTTTCAATATCACTGATTATGACAAAATGACTACACTATCTTTCTTCACTTCTCTCTTCTCCTATTCTCTTTTGGCATGTATATGTATATATACATGTATGTGTGTGAATGTATATATGTATATATATATATATATATATATATATATATATGTATTTGAGTTTATTTGACTGACTTACAAGAGTTCCCATTTGATTGCTCCTCAGGTTCCTCAATAAACAAAAGTTACTGACCCCCAATGGTCTTATGTTATTGACAAGACAGATAGAAAACACATCCAATCAATAAATTAATCTGATCCTCCGTCTTGATGATTTTTCATGACTTATCATGACCTCACGTCATCTGTGGCTGAACCTTATTGATTCTTCCTGCAGACAACTGCCAAATCATCCTGGTTTACACATAGTCACTAACAAATCTGAAGAATTGGCATCTGTCACTGCTAACAGGATTTATTTCAAGTCCAAGTGTATATGGCATATATTGATTGATTGGCTCTATATCTTTCATGGAAAAGCACTAGGGGGCTCCAAATAGATGATAGATGAGTGAGTTGACAGATGTTGGAAAATAGCTACGTAGATAGATGGTAATACATAATAAATAGAGTGGTGAACAAAATAGGTGTAGAAATATTAAAAGACAATTATCACTGGTGTTGCCTTATACAATTACAGAAACTGATAAATTGCAAAGAAGTCAAAAGCAGAGTTTAGTTCACATTCAAAATATTCACAACCTAGGAGCCGATAAAGTGGCTCTCAGTCCCAGACCAAAGACCAGAAAGATCCAGAGTGTCCACTGAGAAAAGACCAAGTCCAAAGTCAGGAGAGGAGAGGAGGAAAGGAGATAAAAAGAGAGGGAGGAGGAGGGAGGGAGAGACCGACACAGAGAGACAGAGACAGAAACGGAAACAGAGTCAGAGACAGCAATAGAAAGACCACTTTTCCTCACTGAGTTTCAACTGATCATAAACGTCGGCCTTCCTTGCATGACAGTCGTGGATCCAGGACAGTAGTCCCATCAGACTCGTTGTTCCCTAATTGAAGTGCCACTTTCCTCAGCATATGTACTCACGGACGGAGCCAAATGGGAATTTACAAGCTACTTGTAAATTCTTCAATGTAGTCTGTCTGTTAGAAACTGAGAAGAGCTGGGGACATGAGTTCCTATAGGCCATATTATTTAATAGTGTTCTTAGGCAATTCCAATGACAATATAACAAAGAGGCTTTTTTTGGGGGGGGTTACTTTATTTATTTACATATCAAATATTGTCCCCCTTCCTGATCTCCTCTCCGCAAAACCTCATCGCATCTCCCTTCCCCTTTGCCTCTAAGAGGGTGCTCCCCAACCACCAACCCAATCCTGCCTCACCACTCTAGCATTCCCCTCTGCTGGGGTATCAAGTATCCACAGAAACAAGGACCTCCCCTCCCATTGATATCAGATAAGGCCATCCTCTGCTACATATGTATCTGGAGCCAAGGATCCATCCATCCTTATATACTCTTTGGTTAGTGGTTTAGTACCTGGGAGTTCTGGGGGGGTCTGGTTAGTTGGTATTGTTCTTCCTGTGGTGTTGCAAACCCCTTCAGCTCCTTCAGTCCTTCCCCTAACTCTTCTATTAGGGTCCTTGGCCTCAGTCTGATGGAAGAAGACCAAAGAGTGGATACTTGGATCCTACTTAGAAGCAGTAACAGAATAACAAAGAGGCTTAATCAAAGGAAACAGCAGCTTCCACGCTGGCTTATTTTCCAGCCACTGTACAAGAGGAAGGTCATCAAATATGGACAGTTGCATCCTGCTGTACAAAACTAAAGCACCTGGCACTTGATGAATGAACGAACTAAGTAGGGCATGAATAGCGAGAGCCAGCATCCCAACAGAGAGCACTTTAGAATGTAAAGTTCTATACAGTGTAACAGATTTGTTGCTTCTCACCATATAATTAAACAAAAATTTGTAAAAATTCTAAATGGTGGAAGTTTGATCCTCCAACCAAATACACATAACCAATTACCACTTTACACGGTTAAAACACAAACAATTTTGTTTTTCAACTATGTACCTGCACAGCCAAAGAAATAAAAAGACCATAGTAGTACCGAATCCCCAACAATAAAAGTATCTTCAATTTCCTTCTTGCTTTAATAAAATGGATGAGAACAGCCTCTGAAAAAGTTGTGACTCAGTCGCCTTCCCTAGTCCTGAAATAGAGGAATCAGAGCAATGTGTTGTTTAAAGGTTTGGTCAGCCAGAGCTCTGCGACCTTTCACTGTAGAGAAGATAGCTTTCCTCATGAGACATGCCAGGTAAGTCGATTTTAATTGCCTCTGGTTGTGTCTGAAAACTCACAGGTATGTGGATTTTTACTCTGAGCCAGACACCTCACCTCCTGGCTGTTTTTCTCTCTTAGTTCTTCCATCGCTGTGAACATCCACAGTTCTTTATGGATTGATGCACTCAAGATGTTCTCCCTTACATAGCTTAGTCTTTCAATTATTTTTGGTATATTTATCCTCTCTTTTCATTTCAAATGATGCTTAAGATAATAATCTATTCAGGATGTTTCAACAACCTGCCAATTATATTTGACTTTGACACTTAAAATCCTTGTAAATCTTCCTGATAATTCTAGGTGTATCTCTCAAATTCATCCTGAAACTTTTTATTTACAAACTATTGCTAAGTTTATATATTCCTTCACATTTTGTGCCTTATAATTTTTTTCTATTATGAATAAAAGATGCAAGTACAAAAACTCACTTTTAAAACAGGCTATTGAATTTTTTTCAATGAAGAGTGATTATAATAAACAAATGCTTTCTATTCTTTGATTAAGCCCATATAAAACACAAGGATTAATTTTAGAGCAATTATAATTACTAAAAATTGTTACTTGTATTGAGTAGATTTCTGCTGTACTCTCATCACACTTCTTATGATTCAAAGTTGTTAATTTCCTTCCTCTTGATCGTTGTTTGTTTAAGAGGATGCTATCTAATTTTTAGAAACTGTATATCAGTGAAACTGATAAGTGTTCCATTCTTAACTGTTCTTAAAACATGAATGAGTTTTACATTTTTTTCATTTCAAATATTTTCATTTTATTTGTATCAATCTCTAAAATGTTCCATGAAATGTATGTAATCCCATGAATGAAAAACTGATACAATCCCACGGTACCACACTACAGGTAGAGTAACTCCTGTTATCCCATTACAGAAATTCCCATTTTGATTTATTATATAACCTTATAAATTGCATTTCAAATACTTCAAAAACTCAAATATATGTTAATAATTTCTTTCCTTTTACTGCTATAGATAAGTAAGCCTTTAAAATATGTGTGTCTATTAGAGATAGGAGCTAAAATTTTTCTTTATCAGTTTTGGCAAATACTATCTCCTCTACTTATATTTCTTTACCAGTACTGACTCTTTATCTCAGATATAACTGGGTGATGTGTCAGTCAAGGAGATCCTGCGTGGAAGATACACTGACTGGTGCCAGGCTCTGTTGAACCCAACACTCCCAAAAGGAAAGGAGCACATTCCAGAAGTTCTAGCTAACAATCCTGATACTCAAATTTCTAACGATGTTAGCAGAGTTCATTTTTAAGATAAATATTTCAACTTTAGTTTAATATTCTATTAATAAACTCTGGCTTTTTGAATGTGACACAAAGAAGTTAATACCATAGCAATCTATCTACCGTCAGTATGTATAATAGTAATCAAATAAAAATCAATTCAATCATTTCCAAATTGCATCTAATAATATAATGTGCTAATATGTTGTGTTATTTCAAACTAAAGAAGTTCTCTAATGAAATTACATTTAAAGTAGAAAAATACATATGTAAGTAAAATACAAATTTCCCTTTTCCGTTTGGTTCCTTTTAAAAGGCTGAAAGAAATCTCATATTTCAATTTCGTAGAATATCTGTCACATAAAGTAACTTAATAAATGCTATCTCTTGCTTTGTGAGATTTATGTTGCAATTTGAAATATGTGAATTTTATGATCCCTAAGCCCTCTTTTAAACATAAGACCAAAAATGAAGAATTTAAAACTTCAACTCTTGTAGACCGACTTTAAGACTAGTACTTAATACATAGAAGGCATTTTCTTAATTTGTAACTTTATAAAGCTGTTGGAAAATTTTGAGTTGCAAGCTGAGGGCGTTCTCCCATGCTCCAACTTGGAACCCAATGGTTCCCCATGATCTGAGACACTAAAACAAGAGCTATAGATGATAATCCATAAATATGAATCTCTTGGTTAACTATAAAAATACTTCAGTCAGGTATTTCAGGAGTGTTATTATATGAGATTCTACCACTGATGAGATATATTATAAAACTAAATTTGGCAACAAGCTACTGCATAAGTATTTGAGGTGCCATGATATTAGCCTAAAGAAAGGTATGTCTCAAGATAATGATGAACTGTAATTTTCTCCTCTGCAAAAGAAAAGTACAATCATGGCCAATGGCAGAACCCCAGCCATTGCTGTATTCAGAATTGAAAACTAAACAGGAAACGAATTGGTTTTGTAGAAAAGGATGTTCAATTGGTAATTTGAATAGAAAGGGAATCAAGTTAGTAAATTCTTATAATGATAAATTAGAGGTAACAGTAGTGATGATTTTCATACTACTCTTTCCCTGCCAGAGCAGTTGTGATTGTATCCCACAGGGTTCATAGCTGGATACAAATGCTCATTAATTTCCACATCCCATGCCATGCACAGTACCTACTGGCATGTTGAAAACTAGCTGGTGTGAACTGATTCTTCCCAGGTCAGAATCAATTTGACCTTTTCACATTCAGTGACTCAAATATGTGGTTCCTTCAGAAATAAATTCTTACATTCAAATTCTTAAGATTATAGCCAAAAGTCAATGGAAGTCTATGGAACATCACTGGCCAGCAACTCCAAAAGAGGTAAAAAGAGGTAACCAATTCCTAGCATTGTTTTGTTGTTGATACTGCTGCTTTGTTTGCTTGTTTGTTTACTTGTTTTGTTTTTTTGTTTTTGTTTTTTTTTACTTCTTGGAAATTTTTTCACTGGAGCTCTGTTACACTACTATAAGTTAGTTCTATTTTAAATTTGTGTGTGTGTATGTGTGTGTCAAGTAGTAGGTTGACAGATGAATTTTTCAGAAGGTTTTTACTATTATTTATCCCTCCTACCTTCATTTCCTTACCCTACCCTCTATCTCCCACCCCAATGAAACACTTCCTGATCAATTATTCTCATTTAATCACAGAAATCTATCTCCCTTCCCTTGAACATCTCTCTTTATGATGTCTTGCTAATGTCCTGCTATCTATGAATATTCTTAAGTAAACATTGAAAAACATATAATGCACCATTAATCAATTTAGAGACTATTTATAGACATGTTCTAGGCACTAGGGTAAAACATAATACTATGGTTCTGTTAAATAGATACAGTGTTAGACTGACTTCTAAGTACTTATTATTATATTCATGCATCCATGAATCTCAGAACCCTCATTAGAGCTGCTTCTATTTTCAAGGGGTGATGAGTAACATGGAGCCACCCTGACCAAGGTACAGAGAATAAGAGACTTGGGAATTTTCAGCACTAATTAGAACATCACAACACACCTTCCTTTCCCAAGTTTAACAAGTCCTTACCAAAGATACAGCAGAAAAAAATGTAATATCCAAATTGGTGGGTGATTGCAAGGAAACAATAACTTCTAAACACAGCATGGCTGTTGCATATATGAAACTTCACAGTGGTTATAATGTCATGTGGAAGATATGTGCAATTACAATGAATATCAAATCCTTCATGAAGAGAGAAAATGGGCAAAAAGTCACAGCCCTAGTATATGAAATTAGTAATTTTTGTGCTGGAAAAGAAAACATAAGTTTTCTTTAAGAAAGTAGATCTAAACTGCACTCATCCACAGATCCCTTTTATGCTAAACCCTACTCTTCTGCCTATCCAGATACGCCACATCCTTTCTCCAGGTCTAGCCTTGAGTCTTGCCATGACTCATTCTGATTTCTCATTTATGCATTCTTCCCAAGCTACCAGATCTACCACGGTTCCAAATACCAGTGCCCCATCTAGTCTGGCTGCCTCTACCTAAGCTGTCACAACCATTTAGGGTTTCACAAGGACCTTCCATAGCTGTCACTACCCATATATACATTCATTGCCACATTCACCCTCACCACACGGGTGGATCACCTGTATCCTTCTCCAGCCTTTATCACAGTGATTCATCATAATCAATGCTATCCATGCAACCTGCTCAACTCTCCAGATGCAGCCTGATTCCCACATCAAGTGCTCTGTCCTTGACATCCATCCATATCTAATTGCATACTTCAGGCTTGTTCAGGAGGTACATTCTGTAAACCCTCCCAGTTTGTTATCTCTACCTGAATTCATTACCTCCAACTCATCTCCAACCTCTCAGCCCAATACACCTCCATATCTTTGGTTCTACCCCAACCTACCTTATCCACCTTATCAACCTGCCTTAGTCTTATAACTAACAAAAGAATTCCACATGCCCTGAGGCCTCTGGCCTGGAAATGATGGTAACAGAAGATGATATGCAACTTTCCAAAGGAAAGAAGCAACCAAAAATCCCATCCAGTTATGACTATGAACAACATAAATGACAAGCATGACAGGATAATCCTACGGGTGCAGTGGTGGCACACATACTTGGTGATAACCAACAGATCTCTAATTGGACATAATTCCCCACTCAGTACAAGCATTGTTGTTAGGGAGTATGTTGGGTATAAGGGCAAATATTTACTGTGTATCTAGTATTGATGATGGTTTAGTAAGGGTGGTTGTAGGTTCTTTTTCAAGATACCTGACTTCACTTGCCCAGCATAGATTGCTGGGTTTCCAAAACCATATATGATTTCTCTACTGTGGTTTTTAGCTCTCATCAAGAAAACTTTCCTTTGCAACAGATAGAGACGAATTTAGAAAACCATAGCCAGGGTTGTGGAGTCTAGTCCCGGTGGGGATATATATGTATATCTCACTTCCTTTCCTGAGGCTCAGGGACCATTGTGAATGCTGGATGATCAGGAGTGTACTGTGAGTGTGTACCTCCTAGTAATACAGAAATTGCGTCCATAAAGTCTTACCCACATGACTGCCCAAATCTGAGCAGAACAAGGCTTACATGAAAAACCAGACTGAAGAAAAGCCTGGGAGGCTTCAGTCTTATACAAAGAATTATAGGCAATTGAGGAAAGCTGGGGATATGAAAGGCAACATTTCCTAGGGTACAGCACAACAATTAGTTTCCCACTGCCAGAGTTAACACTTGAATCATAAATATAGGCAACAAGGTACAATGGACTGAATAGGTTATATTTAGGAATATATGTATTCATTTAAAATAGTGACAAACTAGGAGCTTATGGATTTGAAGGAAGAAATGGGGAGTAATAAATTATTCCTAAAAAATAAAATAAATAAAATAAAATAAAATAAAATAAAAAACATTAGAAAACAGAGGGTTTAGAGGTGGATCCCTATGTGGGACTGACTTTGATTTTAGTGTAAGGAAGAAAACAAAGGCTCAGTAGAAAAAACTCCAACATTCCTAAATAATACACACACTTGTTTTCTTTGTTCTTAACAGAGAATATTGTTCTCTGCTGAGGTATAGGTTTTTAAAACAGTGTTTCAACCATAACTTAAATAACTTATTACTTTCAAACTGTTTTTAAAATTGTGAAATATGCTATTATGGCCCTAAACTAATTAGCCGGGTTTAATGTAGATTTTAAAGTTTCTTTCTGATGTTAGGAATAAGAATACAAACTTTGCATGTAATTCAGAGTGATTAGGATACTGCACATATTGTTGCTGTAAAGGAGCCCTGCGGGCAATGACAGATGAAATAGATCCATCCAAACATTTTTAGAGGTATAGACTGGAGTTATGCCTAGGGTACCATGAGTTTTCTTTTTAATTCTTGTTAGAATCTTCCAGGCTACTTGTCTTGTGTGTTTCATCATCTTTTCATGCTTAGTGTATGATGTAATTGTGTCTCTGGCCTGTCCTATACATTTATTATTCAGACCTAGTTATTTTTTCCTGATGTTTGCTAATGGGCACCTTCAGGTATGCATCACTTATCAGGTTTTTAAATTGCTTTCTTTGGATGGAAACATTGTATAATAAAGAAGAACAAGAACGACATCTAGAAGAACAACACATCTTTTTGAAATGTGTACAATGAATCAAGGAGACCCAGATTCAGAAGCACAGAAACATCATGTTTTCCTTCCTATGCAGAACTTTTCCTATCATGTACATGTATCCAAATAGTTGTAAATGTGAATAAAACCTAAGCATTTTGAAAAGAGACCAATAGAGCATCACATTAGCTGATGAACACTTGTCAAAAGGAAGCATATATCATGATGGAGTGCAGGCATCTGGCAGGGGGAGTTATCACTTCAAGAGGGCAATTAGGCTAACAGGGAAAGAGGAATTTGGGAGAAAAGATAGTTACAAAAACATCTAAGTGGGGTCTAATGTTTCATGTGTTGATGTTTTAAAAGAACATGAAACAAGAAAGTTAAAAAACTCATATAAAATGTTCATATTCATATAGTTATCTGATAGCAAGGATTAGACTGATATGAAAAAAATTTAAAATATTGTCTGTGGTATCATTCTTTAAGGTTTCAATTAAGGACTGTTTTACATGGGGCTCCTATGGTCTTGATAAAACAGCATAAACAAAAAGAGTCTGTGGAGGGAAGGCTTTATTTCATCTTGGAAGTCTCAGGTCATGTTCCATTATTCAGAGAAGTGAGACCAAGAATTCATGTCTGCAACCTGGTGGCAGGAACATATGCAAAGGCCATGGAGTGGTGCTGCTTACTGGCTGGCTTACATCCTATGGCTTGATCAGCCAGCTTTGTGCATTTGTTTATTCACTTTACATTCTGATCAACCCCCACCCCTCCTCCCTGTCCTATCCTCATAATTCCTCCCAAACTACCTCGTCACCTTCTCCTTAGATGAATGGGAAGATCTTTATGGGTACCAACTCCACCTGAACCATCAAGTCCCTTCAGGACTAATCACATCCTCTCCACTCATCTCATACATGTGAGGAGGTCTCAGTCCAGCCCATTCATACTCTTTGGTTGGTAGCTCACTATCTGAGAGATTCTAGGAGTTGAAACTGTTGGTCTTTAGGTATGGTTGCCACCCCTTTTGAGGTCTTCATTCCTTCCCCTAACTCTTTGATAGGGGTCCCCAGCCTCTGCCCAATGTTTGTCTGTGGGTATTTCCATCTGTCTCATCAGCTACTGAGTAGGAGAGCTATGCTAAGCTTTTGTATGAAAATACAACATACATCACTAATAGTGTCAGGGATTGTTGCCTGCCCAAGAGATGGTTCTCAAGTGGGCCAGTCAATGGTTGGCCATTCCTTCAGTGTCTGCTCCATTTTGTCCCTGTATTTCTTTTAGACAGGACCAATTTTGGGTTGAAAGTTTTGTAGGTGGGTCCCTCCACTGGTGGTCTTTTCAGGTTTCATATTTTCAGTTATTAAAAATAAGGTTATCATGAAATTTGCAGGCAGATGTATGGAACTAGAATGTATCATCCTGAATGAGGTAACCCAGACCCAAACACACATGGTATGTACTTACTTATTGTAGATATTAGCCATATAGTACAGGATAACCATGATAAAATCTATAGACTCAAAGAAGCTAAGTAACAGGAAGGACCCTTGAGAGGATGCTTTAATCTCAGTTAGAAGAGGATATAAAATAGACATTAGAACCTTCTTTCTGACAGCACCAGCCAAAGTGTGGCCTCACTGTCTGACTTGAGCCTTTGAACAATAATCATTAATCAAGAAAACACACTATAGGCTTGTCAGCAGTCAGTCTGGTGGGACATTTTCTTTTCAGTTGAAGTTCCCTCTTCCTGAAAGACAAGCTTTGGGGGAATTTATGCTTCATCTAATCTGCCCTTTCCCTGTCAGTGAACTGAGATGTTGAAGGTGAGGAGATGAAATGCTAGGTCATTGTTGAGACCTTAGCTAGTGCACTGTACATCTGCCTTAGAAATTCTCATTGAGACATATTATGTAAATGCCACTGCTAACAAAAAAAAAAGAGGAAAAAGGATACACATTTTCCTTTACCTTTCCCTGAAAATTTTTGCTGTAAAACCTAAGTGTATGCTCACTGTGGTTGTTCATTTTAATATTTATGTTATACCGCAGAAAATCCTATGTGGAAAACTATTGTTATTTCTATCATGAGCATGCTAGTAGTTCTGAGACTGAAGAACTTTGTCATTGTCCTGGAATTTTGTGTGATATAATCTCTTTCAAATTCTTCACTACATAATACCTTGTCACCATTCCTCTTCTTTATATTTTACTTTGATAACCCAAGAAGCTACATAGACAGACAGACATAAATATTTATATAATTTGGTAATATCTTATTGCTTAATTGTAAAGAATTGGATATTTGGCAAATATAATTTTACAACAGATGCTACAACAGATGCACACAATTTTTTATCCCTAATATCAAAATATAAATATGTATATTTATAGCATCCAGAGGAGCACTGGATGCTAACATGATTATCCAGGTTGTAGACATTTTATTTTTTATTCTAACCTGATTTTACTTCTATTCTTAATATTCAAAGAAGATAGTAAAATGTAATAAATTTTACATGATATTGGTGTGTTTTCTTTATTATATTATTATATCTTATTATATCTTTTGTTGTTGTTGTTGCTTTGTTGTTGTTCAAAACAGGGATTCTTTGTCCCTAAGTTGTGGGTTTAAAGGTGTGTGCCACTATAGCTGGGGTTACTTATTATTTCTAATGACACATTTTTGAACACAAGTTAAAGTTTCCCAACGAATAACTGATTTAATTTCTTTTTAAAAAATTCTTTAATCCATCTTTACAGTCCAGACTTCATCCCCCTCCTAGTCTGCTCCTCCAACCTCTCCCCATCCCATACCTCTCCCCTTCCAAGAGGATTTCCCTATCCCCACCTCCACCCTACCCAGTCTCCCCAATCTCTGAGGCCTTAAGTCTCTCAATGGTTAAGTGCAACTTCTCTCACCAAGGCGAGACCAGGCAGTCCTCTGCTATGTATGTGTTGGGGTGCCTTCTATCAGTTGTTTTATGCTGTCTGGTTGGTGGGTTAGTGTCTGAGAGATCTTGGGAGTCCGGGTCAGTTGAGACTGCTGGTTTTCCCATGTGGCCGCTCCTCCTCCTCAGCTTCTTCCAGTTTTTCTCCAATTCAACCACAGAGGTCTCCGGCTTCTGCCCATTGGTTGGGTTCTAGTATCTGCATCTGACTCTTTCAACTGCTTGCTGGGCCTCGCAGAGGGGAGCCATGTTAGGCTCCTGTCTTCAAGCACACCACAACATCAGAAATAGTGTCAGGACATCGGGCCTTTCTGTGAGCTGGATCTGAATTTGGGCCTGTCACCGGATCTCCTTTCCCTCATGGTCTTCTCCATTTTTGTCCCTGTAGTTCCTTCAGATAGGAACAATTCTGGTTCAGAGACTTTGACTGTGGGATGGCAACCTCATCATTCCACTTGATGCCCTATCCCTCCACTGGAGGTTGACTCTACAAGCTCCCCCTTCCCACTGTAGAGCACTCCATCCAAGGTCCCTGTCTTTGAGTCCTGAGATTCTCTCACCACTCAGGTCTCTGGTAAATTCTAGAGGGTCCACCCACCTCCTACCTCCCAAGGTTACCTGTTTCCATTCTCTCTGCTGACTCTCAGAACTTCAGTCCTATTCCCCTCCACACAATACTTGATCATGTTCCCCCTGTCCCTCTCTGTTCCCTTTCTTACCTAGGTCCTCCCTCCCTCTGCCTCCCTACCACCACCAAGCATTTTCACTAAAATCAAATGATCACACATCTTGAGTCACTAAACATTAAAGAGGGCTGGCCTTTGCTGAAGAGGCAACAGTGAGAGTGTTATTCTAAGGAGTATGCTGGGAGTGGGAGTATGTTATGCTGGGAGTGGAGGGTGGAGAAACTTTGGTCAGGGTATACTATATAAGACAAGAGCCTTTTTTCAATAATTTCTTTAAATTCAGAAAATGCCAGAATTTGGACAAAAATTTAAAAATCTTTATTAGCTTGAAAACACATTTAATTAAAAATGTAATTCAGAAATTCTTAAGAGTTAAATTGAATGAATAGTCACAAAAAAACAACAAAATATGCATATGTATGTATTTTTTTGAGAAAAATTAATGACCTTGTATATGTAATCCCAATGTGGCTCTGAATTTATCCTGAATAAGAAAAGCATTCCTGTAGGGAATGGGACTCCTGGCCTATCTTTTCAGTTTATTATCTAATAATGAGGTGTTTTCTATGTTAATTTTAACATTTTTCTTCGGTGTTCCAAAAAATTTTCAACTAGGTCTTTTAAAGTGGCATTTAGAAGTAAATGCACTATTTTGGGACTGTCACTACTTAGCTA
Source organism: Grammomys surdaster (assembly GCF_004785775.1). Lineage (NCBI taxonomy): Eukaryota > Metazoa > Chordata > Mammalia > Rodentia > Muridae > Grammomys > Grammomys surdaster. Next base: position 4,685,223 of record NW_021604791.1, read on the forward strand.
TTAAATCCTTTATATAAAATTGAAATAATGGTTTTATTTTCATTTTTCTGTGGTAACCTTGCTCAGTGTCTTTATATGATAATATTTCATGATTTTTCATATGAATAAAGGCCTAGGAAGTACACTTGAGTGGGTTGGTAAAATTATATTTATTCTTCCCTAAGTATCATAGATAATTATCCAATCTTGAACTTCTCCTAAGCATTCCCTAGAATTTATCATCCTACAAACTTAAAATCTGCAATTTGATAATTAGTGAACTTCTTAGCTCTAGCCTAACTTTTCTTATTAGCATATTTAATGAGGTTGCAATTTAAAAGAACAAAGCAATAACTATTCATTTAACATATAAAAAGAATGATTCTCTTCTATGAGCTAGTGAAAGTAAATACATTTCTAGGAATGGAGAGGTGACCTCTTCAGTTTTAGAATGTGCTCATCTCACAGAAGCCTGAAGTTTGGTTCCCAAAGCCACTTGGTAGATAACAAGAACTGTCACCTTAACTCCAGGAGATCTCATGCCCTCTCTGGCTTCTATATGCATCAGGTATACACACGGTACACATATGCGTATCCAGACAAAACATGCATACATTAAAATAAAACACAGATTTTAAAGTAAGGGTATGTAATAAGATTTTAGAAGAGATGATATAGGAAAGGAGTTCATATCAATCTAATTTTTGTAATTAAAATTTGAGTAAATACAGTTTACTTCATTCTTTTGAAATAATTTATCATTTAAAATATTTACCTTGGTTCATAAAAAATAAGTATTTTGTTTATTTGGGTTTGACAGGTTGTCTTTGGTGCAAAAGGGGGAAAATAAAATCAATTCTTCAGTTAGAAAAGTTAGACAACAAAATGAAAATAGACAAAGAGGCTCTTTGGCCAGAGAAATTCCCTGTAAATCAAAGGACAACTAATTAATTGCTCAGAATAAACCAAACATTTTGAAGACGTACAATTCACCTACACATCTCTCTGCATCAAGCTGTAAACTAGAGTTACTAAGTCTTGCGTTCGACCCTCTTTAACATACTCATACCCTTTCCTTAATAAACTGCACCTTACTTGCTTAAAAATAAGTATTAGACAGAAAGGGACTAATATTGGCTATACGGTAAAATACTAAATATAGAATGGCCCATATGAAAACAGAAGAGACTAAACATATTTCTAAAAGAATCACCTAGAAAATAATTACACTACACCTGAGAAAATGATACATAAAAGTGGTTCTTTATGCTTAAAATATAAATATAAATAACTGGGGATATTTAACTGAAAATATGTCAGTAATAGTTATGTTACTGTCGGCTTCTTAAATCCGGCAGGCCCAGGTGAGAGGAGAGAGATCCCTGTGTCTCCGGGGCTGAACAGAATGGTAAGTGTCAGTGGCCCAAAAGAAACACACCCACCCAGCCAGGAGTATTGTGAAAGCATGAACTCAACTTTTATGTAACAACCTCTTGTTTATATAAACTTGGAGCACCAGGAGGAGGAGTTTTGGTGGGGTGAGATGATATAGGGGGTAGGGAAGGGGTGACTGACAGGGCCAATTGCAAAGCTCTACATCAGCAACAGCTGAGCAGAGGCAGGGCCAAACAGGTCCTCTTGAGTCACTCCGAAACGGAAGTGACTAAGACAGGTCTCAAACCCAAGCCAGGTTCGGATTTGTCCTCAAGGCCCAAACCAGGGCCAAAATGGGGCCCTATGTTACAACATGGAAGAGGTGACAGAAGAAATGAAAGCCAAGGCAGTATCTGTTACCGGTGCCCTGGACTACTCACTTCAGGAACCTACCTGCCCCTGGGGGTTGCAGGTGAGGTGACACTGGTGAGAAACACCACAGCAAGTTCATCTGAACGATGCTGTAAGCTCCTTTAATACAATCCACCTGTGTCCCATTGGCCCCAAGAAAGCATCTCTTCTAAACATCAGTTTTAGGTTGGGAACCTGCAATCCTTGGTCTCTCAGGTAGTCTTTAATTAGGCCCTCCTGCAGCAGAAGCTTTGGCAGCTGCATTGCCCCTGGATGTTTACATAATGGTGGCCCTGCTGTTCCTGCTACAGGCATCTTAGGAGAGATTTCCTAAAATCACATAATATAATATTCTTGTAAGATGTGAATGGGGAAGTCACTTCCAGATTAGAAGATGCCTAATAATCTATGGGATTTTCTGAAGAGAAGAAAAGCAAATGCAGGCACAGAAACAATGCAGGAGGATCTTCAAGTACCAGCCAGGTAAATTAAGGAAAGTTGTCATTGCATTTCAACCTGAGTCAAAATAATCTCCCAGTCAATAGCTCCTTTGCAAATTTTGTATGGAGATCCCAATGAAGACATGAACAGAGAAGTTGTGACATCAAAGGGGAAAAGTGAAACAATTTTCACATTCAAGTTGGCTCTATGAGAAAGTAGAGCTTAATCCCACTGGGCAACAGGCATTCTCAGTTTCTTCTAGACATTTTAGGAAACAATGAAAAATTCACACCCATCTTAAATTATACAAGCATCTACAAAAGAAACCCTTGATAAAGCAAAAAATACAGAGACGATTAATTGTATTATATCATAGTTTTATTATATCGTAGTAATGGCATATATTACAATGGAATTATAATTTTAATATTATGTAATAATTATGATCACATTATATATAAGCCATGTTATAATTAATAAATAATTCAGTTCATTCAATCATACTCTCTGTATAAAAAGAAAATCATTCATGTTCTAGGAAAAATAATTGGGTCTTATGTTTGTCTATATGTTGTTATAAGACATATATGTTATATATGTCTTATGTTGTTATGAGGCTCTATGTTTGTCTATAGGCTGAGGTTTCTTTGGTATTAATGACTACGTTTACTTTATTATTAGTCACATACTTTCTTACTTATAATTATTATGATATTCTTATGTACACTTTCTTTAAAATTAGACATATTTTGGCTCGGCAAAAAGTAGTAAGAGTCCTTATTCAGCTTCCTCCGGAGTATCACAAAGTTGTCACTGTCTTTCTCCTCTGTTTTTTCTTTTTCTCCCTTTTCCTCCTCCTAATTCTCTGAGTTCTCATCCTCCTCCTACTCTTCTTTCTTCCTTCCTTTTCTCCCTCTCCTTCCCCCTTCTCCTGCTGTTCCTTTTCTCCTCCTCCTCTCCTCCTGCCGCTCCTTCTCTTTACTTCTTCCTGCTTTCTCCTCTTTCTTCACCCTCCTCACCTCCTCCTGATCTCTTTCTTCTGTTTCTTATTTATTCTTTGTCCAGCAATTCAGTCTCTCCATTCTTTCTCTATCTGTCTCTGTCTCTTCTCTTTCTCTGTCCCTTTTTCTCAATTGCGCTCTCTCTCTCTCTCTCTCTCTCTCTCTCTCTCTCTCTCTGCCACCCCCCCCCCCGCCCCTCCGACCGCCCCACCCCCTCTCTCTCTCACACATACACACACACATATCCTTCTTATAAATGTGTAAATGAACCTTGATTTAACTGGAATAATATTACAACTATGGTTAGATCTAATTTTTCTCCCCACCCAGACATCCTGACCTCTGAATACATGATCCTTTATAAATAACATAATATATAATACCTGAGTTTAATTATGTCACTGTTGAATAAAGTTCACACAGTGAAATGCCAATACTTTCCCTTTCATCTTATTCCAGTAAAAATTGGCAGAGTAAGGAGGGAAGGAATATCTCAACATAAATGGCAGAAAAAAACTTAAAAAATAAGTTTTAAAAATGGATTAAAATTTATACAAATAAATATTAGAGAAGACCCAAAGAAGTTTGATCAGAGAGTGAGAGAGATTGTAGGTCAATATGTCATAATATTTCTATATCTTTGAAAGTTCTTCCATTTCTATTTAATAGTCCATACGACCTCTTTCTGTTTCCCAAAAAGATTTCTCTGTGAGACATCTTTCATTACCTTGCACAGAATATAATGAGATACACTTTTAACAATACTACCATATTGCAATGTGAGATCTTGTCATCTACCACAGCAAGCTCAACACACACAGACTCTCTCTTCCTCAATGTTCTGATTCCATTAGAGCAAACTGCCATGATCAAGTTGAGCTTTCTGGTCTCTTGGAGTTGATAAACCCTGTAAAGTCACCTGTAATTGTAGATAATAGACAATCTGTTAAACTTTTCACCATCAGATAGTATGGTTCGTTTAAAATGGAAACACTCTCTAACTGTACATGGATGCTCTACATGGAAAACAATGCACAAGGTAAAGAAGTTTTCTCTCTAAAAGATAATGAGCTCTGATAGTAATTTACCACATGATGACAAGAAGTCTATTGCCATTTATGCATAGTTCTTAATTTCACTTAATAAGCAGTTAAATTTCAATGATACTTTGAGAGAAAATTTTGCCTGCAGTTTTCAATGTGAGCAGATATAATTCTGCAATATCTCATGTTTAATAAGATGAATATGATTATAAGGCTGTCTGTTATAAATTATCATTAATTTTTACCAAACTCAGATTTTCATTTGATTTACATATGTAATTGTCTGGCTCCAAAGAGTTTAAATTGGTTTATGTCTGAAATAGATGTAGAAAGATGCTAACAGCAAGGGATCTTACTGCAGAAACAACAGTCACTGAAGACAGAAGCAATGGCCATGAGGGCCCTTGTATAATGCACATCAGAGGGCACAGTTTCTCTGTTTGATTTTTACTAAAGATGGCTCCTATGCTTATAAATCAGAAGGGGTATTATTAAAAATTTCACTCAGATCCATTTCATTACTTGAAGAAGTTATAAATTAGAACTAGAAACAGAAAGAAGGAAAGCTAAATGATGGAGGAAAAGAGGCAGCACATTAAATTAAAAACAAGAGGAAATGCAATATAGACACAATATTATATACAATATGTCTCTCCAAAAATTTTATACAGCATAAAACATAGATGATATTTCTTTCTTGGTATTTTGCTTTACATGATGAGTCACAGTTCCATTAATTTTGCAAGCAGCATAACTTCATTCTTGTTAAGGGCCGAATAATACTCTCTATTTGTATCATATTTTCCCTCATTATTTTGTTGCAGGGCATATAGAATGATTTAATGACTTGTTTATAATGAGTAGTACCACAATAAGCCTAGCTAATCAGAAATAATGTGTAAAAGTAATAGAGAAATTGGATTAGTATGAAATAGGATGGGAGCTTCTGTCAGAACAATACCATTATCAAAAGTTAGGTAGGGTTTAGAACAGTCTCATGCCTAGATATGTAGCAACTGTTAATGTCACCTTAATGATATTCTAGTGGATGGAATGGCCATATGTCTAACTATATAATATAGAGAAATTAGACTTTAGGAAGAAGAAAGAATTACTCTGGCACCTGAGGCTCAAGGAACAGTCCTAAAGAGAGGAAGAAAGACTGTAAGAATCAGAAGATCAGGAAGTCTGCATGTGATTGGTTCTCCTAGTAATACAAAAGGCCACAGCCATAATGTTTCCACAAGAAGACTGCCGAAATGTGAACTGTTAAAGGATGAGACCAATAAACATTCCAAACTGGACCACTGTCGGGAGCCAAGTCCTAGCAGAAAGCGGCTACCATCTTTGCAGCCATCTCAGGCCATATACCCTGACAAGAGACTTGTTTTCAACAGCCCACAACAGCTTAGCACACTCTGATAAACATCTTGTTTTTCTCACATATCTTGTTTTGTTGTTTATTGCCCCCAGCTGCAAGATGGACGTGGTAAAGTGTCTTCACTTGCGTTCCCCTGCTTGTGCTTATATATACCCATGATTTCCTTTCAATAAACGGGACTTGATCAGATACCTTGTATTGTCTCCATTCTTGGCGTCTCTTGCCCCTCCATCTTTACTCTTTCTTGCTAGACACTGTTGACTGACCTGAATGGACCAGGTCAGACCATGGAAACCCTGTGAGGCCTCATACATTCATAAAGAACTATAGAACCTGAAGAAAGATGAGACTAGAAAGTTGGCCTTCCATGAGGAAGAACATACCATTTCCAAGTTTTACATTTCCAAATATTGACCCCTGCAAATATAAATACAGGTAACATTATATGGACTGGACAGGTTAAATATAGAAGCATATATGTATATTTGCCTGAAATAATTTAGTTTAAAAATAAAAGTGGTTACAAATTCAGAGAGAGACGGTGAAAATGGGAGCATTTGGAAAGAGAAAGGAGAAGGGAAAACATAATTTAAAAAGAGATAAAAGGAAAAGAGAATCCTACCAAAGAATTAGAAAGGATAGATAAACCAATATGGAAAATCATATGGGCTCCCTAACAGGCCTGCTTCCGTGTCCACAAACTGTCTAGAACACACCATTTGGGCTAGACAATAAGGGAAATGGGTGTACACAGAACCCTATAAAACATTCAGTCTAGAAGTTGAAATACAGCTGTATATTCAACAGAAACTATCAACTTGCCTCATAAAAACTTTTAATTTTTTTTAAAAAAATATTTCCATTTTCACTCTTTGTCCTTCCCAAATCCTGGCCTTTTATATTTTTTTATGGACAGTCAGTCCTTTCCCTGTCTAACAGAATGGACTCAGTATTAACCAGCTCCATTCACACCCTGGTCTTTATCACAGCACACAGTTGAGTGAGTCCTCAAGTGAGCAGATGAGGAAAAGGTTGGAGGATCAAAGTGAGTACGATCAAAGTAGAGGATACGCCCTCAAAGAAATAAGGTATTTAAGAGTATATTCTCATCTCCAGAATTCTTAGTGATTTTTTCCTTACATCATAGTAAATTTACCCAAAACTAATATACAATAGGTAAACAACTTTAATAGAAAGAGGACATATCTTTACATGTTGATGTGAAAGCTGGTCTTAATATGTCACTAGAAAACCTGAGGCAACATCCGTCTGTGGTCAAGGGATCATGATAGTCTGTTGAGCAGCCACAGAGACAGTTAGCTACCCCTAAGTTTCATGGTCTAAGAATGGGTGAAAATGGAACATCTGGGTACTATTATCTGATTATGAGGCTTCTTACATTGGTCAGTTATCCTAGTAGCCAAGAAGTAATATATTCTGGAAAACGGTGTTTGTAAGCTTGCCGTAAGAAGAGTGAATAGGAGAGGTGAATGACCGCAAAATGCATAAGCAAAGTAAATACAAGTCAAATGTAAAGATAAGAATCTTAAACTATGATAAATACACATCTACACAAATAATCACATACGAGCATGCAAACATTTATTGAAAAGTCACGAATTGGAACAGAGAAAATTACAGATACCAAAATCCATAGATAATCATGTCTTTTATGTAAAATAGTGCAAGATTTACATACTACCTATGCATAACCTCTTACGTAAAATAATGTCTAGATGATGTACGAATAGAAAACAAAGGCTATAGTTATACTATACAGTTCAAGAATTGATGCTCCCCCTCTCCAAATCCCTGTATTTTAATTAGAGTTTCACATTCATATATTCACAGTTGAACCTAACAGTACAGAGGGATAACAATATATACATACATGTGTGACCATCAATAGGAATATACAAATAAGATAGTCTTCTGACTGATTAGTAAATTTAACATATAATTAATATTGGGAAGTATTGGAGACTTGTAATGCAACAGGTTTTATAAAACTTCATTTCCTTTTCCAAGACAGTTGGTTTGATTAGATTTTGCTGTGTACAAAACACTAGCTTGATCTCTGCTCTCAACATTTACTTGTTTCTTAAGTAGGAAATAATGGTTTATTTTTCAAATAGTGTAATACACAGGCACAGGCACAGGCACAGGCACAGCCACAGGCACAGGCACACTTGTTTGGTTTTAACTTCATCCAAGCCAGAAGACAGTGGTGCTAACAAACAGGATGGAAGTGTGCATGGTTGCACATGATGTTGTTTTTATTATACATAAAACACTGAAAACCCTTTTGAAGTGGACAAAGGCTAAAGGTTGAGTGCTTATAATGAAGCAAAATCACTGGTTTCCCAGGGGCAGGGTGGAAAAGCAAGTGGATGGTGTTTTTAATTCCTTAGAAAATACTTTGGCAATTAAGAGGCATTCATATGTGTGGTTTGCCTGATCAGGGTACCCAGTAGAATTCTCATACATTTCTTAATGTATGCTAGCTATTATTTCAGCAATTATAAAAGGGATAAAAATGCTAACGTACCCATTTCCAGTAATACGGCTTTCAGTCCCCTTGCCAACATTATAGGAGCATATTATGTGGCTTCTTTAAACTCAGCTTGCTCTGCAAGGTCAATGCAACCAGTAACTCATTCCTTGCAGAGTAACCATTTTATTAGTTAGCGTGGAAGTCAGAGCTCCCTATTTCATTAAATGGCAATTAAGTAATTTAAAAATAATACTAAGCATCTTAATCAGCTTGTATTGCCATGTGTACCACCAGGGACTTTGGCATTCTCTAGCAATTAATAAGAAAAATGCTTTGCAAATACAACCAATGATTTTAAGCTTTGATTTTTCCTGCCAAATCAGAGCTTTTTAAATATTCCTCTTATGAAAGGACTATATTTTTAAAGGTCATTTTCCTCAATAATAGAAAAGCTTTTAATGAACTAATGATGTAATTATCCATTGTAAATTATATTTTATTTTGCAGTTGTTTACGAATAAAAGCTACCACAACCAAGATAATAGTTATAAATATGAGTAAATAAAATACTGGCACATATCCATCAAAGCATTTTTTAATTTTTTTGCAAATTACATAGGAAAAATACCTTCAAAAAAGAATTACAAAAAATCAAAGCTTAGAATCTTAAATGATAACCTAATTCTTGATAAAAACATCAGTTGTACCTGTTTGCTTTGGTTGAACTTAGTTATTTTGTACTATGATGATTCTGAAAGTTGTGCTCACTCATGAGGAATTGAACTTCAGATTTTGATCTTTTCCAGATTGGTGACCTAGCAGTATTAGACAGTGGCTGAGATTAGCCCAAGTTTCAGATATGAAGCATCAATGTGTTTATGACTACACCTATCTCAGTAAATGTCCCACCATCCTACATTGATTTTGTGAGGCAAAATAAACACATTCATACATTATAAGTGATTTAGTGTGTGTTGTGTTTTCCTCCTTTAGCTGTAACATTTCCAGAATAAAGTGCTGAACACTTTTTCAACACTTCCCAAGAGCTCTGAGCAATATACTACTTGAAAACACGGATGAAACCTGGAAACTATAACTAGCAAAAACAAAAACAAAAAAAGTTTGAAAAGAATTTCCAGGGAAGAAGAGAAATGGTTTGAAATTTGAGAGGTATAATTTAATGAAAGAAGAAATATAAGCACAAGAGGGAGACCTGGTAATCTGCTAAAATCTACAGAAGCTAAACTCATTCTGGTGGACTTGTTGAGAGCTCAGCACATCAGTGCTAAGGCACGCTAGGCTTTCTTTGTTTCTTTCATTTTTCTTTCTCCATTTAAAAAATGTATTTATGTTCCTTTACAGGTGAGTATTTTGTCTGAATGTATACCAGTGCACACATGTGTGCTTTGTGCCTCTAGAGGTCAGAAAAGGACTTTGGATGCCCTGGATCTGGGTTAAAAACCATTTTGAACCATCATGTGGGTGCTTGGAATTGAACCTAGATCCTCTGCAAGAGCAACAAATGCTCTTGACTGCTGAGCCATCTCTCAAATACTCATAAATCCAGACACTGAGTTTAAAATAAGAATCACTAACTTTTAAAGAGGCACAGTGCCATTGCTTGTATGTATTTAATGTGTCCTGTTTTATTACATTTATCCCTTAATGTGAGCAACCATGGTTCACCATTACAGATTCAACCAAAATCAACTAAAAATATACTTTTAATTACAGATACTTTTCCTGCTTTAATGTTTACACTATACAGTAAATCAGCTATTTTCAAAGCTTTCACATTTTATTACATATATATAAGCTGGGATTGTTTAAAGTATTCAGAAAATTATACATATGTTGTATGCAGATGCTATATTAGTAGGCAGTAATTATTCATTTAAAGAAATTTGTACCTGAAAGAGATCCAGGGACCAATTCCCCAATTAACCTGAAAATTATTTTCTTCTAACTTACAAATTAAACATGACAGATAACATTCCTAAAATTATAGATAATCAGATGCAGATTGAATTGTCGATATTGAACTGTCAGTCTCTTAAGCACAGATAAGCACTGATATATTTCTTGTATGGCATTTATATTCACATATAACCACTTATATGCATATATATGCCAAATTTATTTATATTTAAGCACAAATAATACACGTGCAGTTTAAGATGAAAATATACAAATATTAAATATAAATAATAGGAAAATTTTAAATAGGAGCTACAAAACTTTTTAAATCTGTAATTATAATGTGTTTGATAAAAAATATCATGGTTGTTTATGTTTCAGTGCTCTAAAAGAAAAGCATTCGCAGTAACCATTAGGATATACTTAACAAAACTATTTTGAAATTTAAAGATACGGTTTAACACATAGAATGCATCTACAAACTAGAGACAAATGCTTCCTAGGCTGAAGAAACAAAAATGATATGACTAATTTGCCAGGTTATGCACTGAAAAAATAAGCATAGAATTTCAAACTTGACAGTATTTATTTCAATTTCTGAATATTAGGATCAAAACAAACAACCTGAAAAAAAATAAGAATTCTTGGAACTCTTTTTGTCCTATTGGGTTGTCTTGCCCAACTATGTTAGGAGGGTTTGTGCCCAGTCTTATTGTATCTTCTTATGCCATGTTTGGTTGATATCCCTGGGAGGCCTACTCTTTCTGAAGGGAAATGGAGAAAGAGGAGTAGATCTAGGGAAAAGGAGATGTGGGGAGGAAGGGACTGGGAGGAATGGAGGGAGAGGAAACTATGCATTGTATGAAAGAATAAACTTAAAAGGAAATAAAACCCAATTAGACAAAATTTTGAAACAATAGAGAATTAAAGTTACACACAACAGCAGCAGCAACAAACAAACAAACAAACAAAACCACTTAACCATAAAGTATCTTTTGTGTTGGCCAACTACTCCTGGGCATAGTTCCTGCTCTGTGTCGTGGTGGATATACCCAGTGACCCTAAAGATGACAAATCTCATCTTCTATCTTTCAACACATATCAATGACATATAGCTTTTTTGTCAGGGGTAGGGATGTCTGTCATTTTCCCCTTCTCAGGGTTGGAACTTTGTCCTGTTTGATCCTGTGCATGCTGTCACAGTCCGAGTTCACAGGTACATCAAACCTGCTGTGTCTAGAAGGCACTGGTCCCTTGAAATCACCACTTCTGACTCTCGAAAATTTTCTCTCTCTCTTTCGCATAGAACACTGAATCTGAAGGGAAGGATTCTGATGAAGACATCTCATTTAGGGCTGAGCTCTCTAAAGCCTTACACAATCTTAACATTGTCAAATTGTGGATTTCTGTGTTAATAACAATCTACTGTTAAGAAGATTCTCTGATTGGCATTGAGCGATGCTCTGATCTATGGATACAGCAATATGTCATTACTGTCTTGGTTTTTTTCCATATACCTGATCTCTGTGATTATTAGAATGAAATGCACAATCTATGTTTTAAAAATTCTAACATTTACATAGAAGAGAAATATGAAATTAATTTTTAATTTTAAATTTTAAACTATTAAATTTTAAATTTAATAAGCAATAACACATGTTCATTTACCGAATATTTTATACATGCTAAGAAGTCATTATACATGGTTTTAATTGCATACCTCCTCTATTTCTACCTTTGGCCCCTTGGCTACCCCTTTCTTATCCAGCTTTTCACCCCAAATCATAGATACACTTTTATGACACTCACTATCCACACTTTTCCTATCCCCTGCATTATTTCTCCCTTAGTTTTCATGGTAAGTAAATAATCCTTGAATTCTCTTTTCTAAAATACAAAGTAAAATTCTATCAATGTGATATTCTCCATGTTTTGAGTCATTTAGGTTTTTCTTAAATATATAAAAACAGGTTTATGTATTTTTTAAGGATATTTACAACATTATTATCTGTTCTACAAAATTTCTGTTCATGTTACTACATTATAATTCATAACTCTTGTGATTTGAATATGCTTCTCCCATTGGAAATGGCACTATTAGGAGGTGTGGCATGTTGGATTAGGTATGGTCTTGTGGGAGGCGGTTTCTTATTGTGTAGATAGGCTTTGAGGTTTCCTATGCTCTAGATTTGACCAGTGTAGAATCAGAGCCTCTTCCAGACTGCTCGCCGAATCCAGTCTCATTCTGCCTGCCTAAGGATCAAGAAACAGAAATACAGAGGCGATGCTTGCAGTCAACCATTGGACTGAGCGGGGATTCTGATTGAGGAGTTGGAGAAGTGACTGAAGGAGCTGAGGGGGTTTGCTGCCCCATGGGGGGAGCAGCAATGTCAACCAGCCAGACCCCCTGGAGCTCTCACGGACCGGGCCACCACCCATAGAGTACACATGGGTGGACCCATGGCTCCGGTTGCATGTGTGGCAGAGGAAGTCCTTCTTGGACATCAGTGGGAGGAGAGGACCTTGATTCTGTCAGGTTCGATGCCCCAGTGTAGGGGAATGCCAGGGCAGAAAGACAGGAGTGAGTGGGCCGGTGGGAGAGCACCCTCATAGAGTCAGGGGAAGAGGGATGAGACAGGGGATTCTGGAGGGGAGACCTGTAAAGGAGATAACATTTTGAAATGTAAATTAAGAAAATATCCAATAAAGGGAAAAAATAAAGAAACAGAACTCTCAGCTCCTTCTCTAGTACCTTGTCTTCCTAGATGCTGCTATGATTCCCACTATGATGATAATGGACTAAACCTGTGAAATTCTGATCCAGCCCCAATTAAAGGTCCTTTATAAGAGTTGCCTTCATCATGGTGTCTCTTCACAGCAAATGAAACCCTAACTAAGACAATGACATTATTCACACAATATGTACTATATCTATATAAATGTAGGGATAGTTCAGGATTTTTATAAATATCAATGCTACTACCCATATATTGAAAAGTCTCAAAAAATTAAAATTATTAAAAAGGTATTTAGACTTTATAAAGATGATAAAATATCAAAATGATACATAGAACTAATAAAACTAAAATAAATAAGAAAAATAAATATTTATTAATATCTCAAAATAATTTTTTACTATTTACCATATAATTATTGAAATATAATTAGAATTAACCAGAGCAGTGCAGAATAATTATCTTCAACAGTCCCTATTGTGTCATTTTAATCTTAAATCCCATGAACTATATGTAATTTTCTCATGTAATTTTGAGGATTTAACCATCATTTTATTATTTTATGCATTGATTTGGGGGATTCTCTGTATTCTTGTCTTTCCCCATACAAGTTAATAAATGAATATCTTCTCTCTGTCTCTATCTCTCTGTCTCTGTCT
>NW_021604791.1:4698757-4758136 GCF_004785775.1 Grammomys surdaster
CTCTCTCTCTCTCTAATTTTGCAATGTTGAAATGGACCTTTAAAATAAATACTGTCTTATAGGAACTATTTCATAGATAAAAATATGAACTATAAGTTCTTTCATAATTACTTTCTCCTGAGCATAGATTGATACAATTTATGAAAATATATTTCCATTTTATAAACTGTCTAACTAGAGTTGTGATGATTTTTGTTCATTATAAAACCTCTATGCAACTATTATTTTTATTCTCATTTACATGAATGTTTATTTTTAACTTAAGAATATTAAGAATATTTTAACTTAAGATTTTTAACCTTAAATGGAGACTCAATGGTAATTATTTTTAAATCAAAATCATTGGTTTTGATAGGTAGACCTATAAAATCAGCAGGTTTCTGTGAAATTGCTTCAAACAACAAGTCAATTTATCCAGCTATCAAGAGGAATAGTTTGCTCATAATGAATCCTGGCAGGTGCACTAAGAAACGAAGTTGCTTAAAATCAGATAATCCATGAAAGGGGTATTGATTTTTCTCTAGTGCTGTAAAAATTGCTGAAATTTTCTAAACAAACATTTTTGATGTAATGTCTCTTCCTATTCCACACATAAGATGGACATGCAGATAAAAAAAAATTTATACCTGGAAGAATGCAGCTTGTGTAACATAAAGCCTGCACAGTATTCAGAGATAGCACACACACTATATACAATTCATATTAAATATAAATATATCTAATGATAATAAATATGACTTACATTTGCATAGCTTTGATAATCTTTTGTCTATAATCATTAATAAAGTTCTGAACCTTTTACATAAGATCTTGCTTTTAAAACAAATTTCTATATTTTACCAATGTTTTAGAGTAAAAACTGATGAGAAAATCAATTTTTTCAGGCCTAAAAATTTGCAATACTTTTGTTCTGTTCTTATCCAAAATGTTGTTGAAATGGGTCAAATTTAGCAATTATTTATTAACATGAACTCGTTACTGGAAGAGTTTTGATCTCACTAAAATTACCTTGAAAACCACCCAATTGTATGTCTGTATTTTGGCAATGTCCGTCTTGGGTTTTTCTAATGCTTAGAGGCAAATGAAGCTTCTGTGAAGATGCTCTCTGATACCACTCCCATCTGAACAGTTATTTTGGGAGACAAGTGCTCCTTTGAACATGGACTGTAGCCAGGAGTCCCCAGTTTCTTTGCCACATGGATCTCTCCACAGGGATGCCGGAGTGTCCTTATGATCTGACAGCTGGTTTCCCTCAGAGCAAATGATCCAAGAGAAGGAGAACATAGAAAAAGTAACAATGCCTTTTATATCTCTGCTCAGAAGCCAGACCCACCACATCTACAATTTTTTCTCAGTGATACAGGCTAAAATTCACTCCACCTATGAGAGACATATACAGTGTTGAAATACCAAGAGTAGGAAAAGAGGAAAGCTATAATGGTCTATCACACTATTCTGCGAATACAGTTGCACTTCAATTTCAGAAACTGTACTCCAGCTTGAAAATTAAAAATAAGGTGTTTATGTTCTTGGACCATATTCATTTTTCTATTGCAAGCTATTTTAATTGAGTTATATACAACTATGACTAACATTTATCTCTGGATTCTAACTTTATTGTCAGGTGGCAACAATGTAATATAACAGAAAAACTAAAGTTCATTGTCACTAGTGAGAGGATATTGTGCATTTTGCCATTTTTTTCTTATGAGATGTACACACAGGAAAGGTCATATGTAATTTAACACTGAGAAGGTTTGATTTCTCTGAGGATTTTCTGAATAACAGTATGAAATTGATCATGTTTACTTTACGTTTTTTGGTTCTTGAAATTAGAGATATGTGAAATTCCTTTCTACTTATTAGGTTGACAATTGAAGTTTGAGTTTTAATGTTTTTCATCTGATGCTGGGCATCTCAATAGCAGTTATGATAGCAGACAGATTACATTTTATTTACAGCTGAGTAACAGAAAATGGTTTATTTAAAAATCATACATTAACTGTTAAGCAGAATCAAGAAGCAAGGAAATCATATGATGAATCTGATCTTTTGTCATAATATTCTGCAGCCATAGTATCACAATTGTTATTACAATTTGCTTAACATATCATTTAAGGTTTTGGTTTCAGTCCAGAAAAGTAAAGAATTTAGATACCATCTTCATCACCTCTGCTGTAACCTGAAGAATCTGGATAGACTACAAAGCAGCAAGTTTCTTTTTTTGTTTTATTGGATACTTTATTTATTCACATTTCAGATGTCATCCCCTTTCCCCATTTCCCCTCCCTAGAGCCCTCATCCCATCCCCCCTCCTCCTTTTTGCTCTTATACCATTTTAATTACATGCATGTTTTAAGGTCAGTTCTAAGTTGAGGAACTAGCAATACAATAGACACAAATAGTGAAGGGACAAGCAAGAAAATAAACACAAATAGTCAAAGAAAAAGCAAGGCATTAAACAAAATTCCCTGAACACTCCCATGATCATTGTTTCTATGGGCTTATCAGGATGACCAAAATATCTGAGCCTACTTCCCTGTCCTAGCCCAAAGTCATTTTCATGTCTGAAGCCTACTTCCTTGTTCTAGCCTAATATTTAGATTCCTACCTGAAATATCTTCTTTGTTCTAGCCTAATGAAAGATTTCTCCCTGAAGCCTACTTTTTTGTCCTTGGCCAATGTCATATTCCTCCCAAGCAGCCCATTTCTTTGTCCTTGGCTTAGAAAAGAGAAGTCGTGGAAAGTCAAAACTGTCCTGATGTATTGACACATATCCAAGAAAACATGTTGGATGATTGATTCATTAAAGTAATATCTTTATACTTTATATGATCCTAAGATCCTAATTATAGGTTTCAAGAAAAGTATTGAATAGAGTAAGGGAAAAACATTTCAGGCTTTGCGGTCAGAATACAAGGCAGTGAAGGATGCAGGGACATACAAGTTTGTCTACTTGATGCTCACAAAAATAGTAGGACTGAGAGACCATGGGAAAATTTAACCTTACCCTTCTTCGAAGTTATATTGAGGGGAAGAAATGTAGCCATTGTAAGAGAAAGGTTTCTTTTCCTCTGCCTTTCCTACTCCTCCATGCCTCAGTGTCTCCTGTCTCTCTCAGGATACTTAGATAATAAAACAAAAACTTTAGTCAGTTTCTCCTTAAGAACAGTAATTTAAATCTGTGCAAAGGTATAAAAAGAATTGTGTTCCAACGTTGTATAACCTAGACGCAGAAAGCACCAAGAAACAAGAAGATATTATGGGATACATACTAGGGAATTCTCCAGCTTTCCAAGACATTTAACATTTAACGTATGGAATTGGTAATCCTCTGAGACAAAGAATAATCAGATCTCTCCATCTGTAGAGTATCTTTTGCTCTGTTGTCTCTTTTACTATACAGAATCAGTTTAGAATATAATGTAATCATATTTATGAATTATTTCCTAAGCAGTTGGGGGGTCTTCTTTAGCCATTACCTAGGCCAATATATTGATATTCTCCTCCTAAATTTTCTTAAACCCCATAAAAAATAATCACCAGAATTTTCATCAGAACTTTACAGAATGTTTTGTGAGACTAAACAGATGTTGTCTCTTTCAATCAGACTCTGAGGAAATATTCACACATCCCCAGGTGATGTTCCAGGACTTCTGAGTGCTGGGGCTTCTTATCTGCTGGCTTCTGTTGAGCCTTTTGTTCTTCAAGCATGTTGACTAATTTCGTCTTACTTAAGAGCTACATGGAAGGTGGAAAATCAAAAGCAGGAAGACTTCTTAGAAGTTTCATATGTGTGATTCAGCTCTGAATTCAGGTAGAAACTTCCAGTATAACGTATGGACTTATGAAAAACCTAGTGGGCCATATGAATAGCAAAATGCATTAACTTCAATAGAATTAAGCAGAACACATTCTGGAAGACACTTTTATCAAATATGATTTGAAAATTTGAACTATGGACATACTTATCACTGATAAGGATGTTGACTCAGCTTATGGTAATAAAATTTTATTGATTTTTCATGAGTATTTTTGTTGTAATTAAAATGGAGATTGTAAGACATAACATATTGAGAAAATACATGTTATCTATGTGAGTTATATGTAATATTGGACTTTATTGGATTGATGGGGTGTAGATTGAGTACCTGCTTCTACTTCCAGAATGATAGCATTAAAAGCATGTTGCACCAAGCCCCGCCCTATAGGTTCCTAGACAGCCAAAGCAAATAATGAGAGCCTGTCTTAAACTTATAATATAAACACTCATGTTTGTAGACTACAAGGTAACTTATTTACTCACAGGTTTGATGTTTTGCTATTACTATCATATGTATATTTGGATGCATTTCTAAAAATATACATATCCTTGTATATAAAGTTATATAAACTCTAGATTCACATGAAATAGGATGATAGTTGTAGGAATAACACATACTTTGCCATCTAAATTTTCTCCTAGTAATTATCAGAAACAGCTGGCAGATGACTCTGCATGAATAGCCTCTGGGGCACATAAATATCTTTCTTGAGATCTTTAGAGAACCATCACTGAAGCATAATCAAATATATTTCATATAACAATGGCAAAGCATTTTAGAGCAGTCAATCTAAAGTAATAAATATGATATATTTCCAACTTCAATTTAATTTTCCTCTTTGGAAATATGTGGACAATCAAACTGCCAATACTGTAGATGTTTTGAATATTTAGTCATTTATCTGTCACACATGTACTCTTTCCCAAATCAAGCAAAACCAAACCTGAACAGTGTCTTGGAAGCTTTAAGTATTTCATTTAGAACCAGCCCAATATCAACACCATGGAGACATATTGTCCCAAGGAGCTGTGATGGTTTTTTAAATCCATCAAGAGAAAATTCTTCAAGAACCTGACTTTGAGATAGCCACTTCCAGATCTGTCATTTCTAATATCAGTTTGCGAACATATCTGAATTTTTTTTTTTTAGTTGCAATAGAGCAATTTACTTTGTCCTATATTCTAAAATGAAATATTGGTTACACATTCTCTAATTTCAGTCACATCTATGACTTACACTAGTCAATAGCGAGTGTCAATATACTTATATTTTGAAATATTTGTAACAATTATTCAGAGTGAATGACTGTAATGAGTAAGTAACAAATTACTTTACAAAGCCAGGGGATCGTCATGCGTGCTTTCAAGAAAATTGAAGGGAAATATCAGGTTGTCATATAATAAATCATTAAAATATTTTTAATGATAGGATACAATGTGTTTTTATTCCATACAAAGCAAGAAGTGACAAAAGTAATTGACCTACATTGCTGTAAGTAAATCTTTTCATTTTAGCTGTTTGGGATATGGAGACTCTATATATGTTATTTGTTTTTTTTTATAAGTAATACAAATTGCAGTGACATTTGGTCTAATATTATGCATGCAATCACAACAAAATATTACTTGTTTTAGTTCTCCCTTGTGTTGTTAAGACAGTCAAATATTCCCATGCATATCATTACTTAAAAATAAGAATATGCAATATACACACCTCAACTGGTTTCTTTTGTAGGTTAAATAATTTAGCGATGATGTCTACTTCAGTTACACAGTTTAAAGACCATTGGTCATCTTCATGTCTGCTACAGATTTACATCTAAAATACTATGAAATGCTAAAGGCTTGTACACGAATGCGGTGGGCACCTAATAGAAGTGGTAGATCCAGCAGCAGTTCTTAGGTGATTGGAAAGATTACATTAATAAAGAAAAATAAAACTCTGCCTTTTCTTCAACCAGCTTTTAATTGAGAATTCATGTCATGCTGTGTCTAATGATCAAGTATGCACAGTCTGCCTTGGGGTACTACTGCCTCGACCTAGTCACAGAGACAGTGGGATCGAACAAGAATTCAGTGAAATGTCTAATGCTGTGACAAAAGACAAAACTTTCCTAATTTACAGTGATTACCTCGGATGTTTTTATTACAAGTTGTAACCTCAAGCTTTTCCACCTGTGCTGCAGTTCCCAAATAATAACTTGGAGGATTAATATTTATAATAATGCCTAACTCATATTGTGTCCTTCCCCAGCCTTGAGAATGCCTGAAAGACCTTGTGACCTAGGTGGAGTCATCCACCATGGCTGCATGTGCAAATTCCTACATGAATAGACTGCCTGCTGACCTTGACTTGGGACAGAATCCGTGACGAAATCCCATAATCAGGCTGAAACAAAGGATGAGTTTGGTGGGGCTTTCCCTATATATAAAATTAAACTGAATATTAAACTTCGAGCCATGATCAGAGAACTTTGTCTTGGATCCATGTTTCTCTTGCCTCTTTGTCTCTTTTTCATTTCCAGCCCTCCTTTCAGGTGAACACAGTTCATCCATGGCTGCTGGACGAGTGGCTACACCCTATTGTAATCCAAAATGCTGAAGTCCATAAACTAAATTTTTTCTTGCTAGCTCAAAACTTATTTAATACATTTACACTATTCTATGTCTGCCATATGGCTGGCTAGTTACCTCTCCTCAGTTCCTCAATTTGACCTCTCTCTCTCTCTCTCTCTCTCTCTCTCTCTCTCTCTCTCTCTCTCTCTCTCTGTGTGTGTGTGTGTGTTCCTGTCTCTGTCTCTGTCTCTCTATCTCTGTCTCGCTCTCTGTCTCTCTCTCGATGTTCCCTCCTTCTAATTCTGCCTTGGCTTACTGTCCATCACTTTTTACTGACAGGTGATTCCCCCACTGATTCTCTCTATAAGAAAAAAGGGCATGTACCAGAGAAATATATTCTTGTTGGAGGAAACATTCCTGAATTGCAACTGGCTTCCTTTTAACTGGTTCATGACATGGATAGGGAAAGAGATTCATCTTTGTATCTTTCTCATCTTATAAAGCCGACTACTCTTTATGAGGACCCTAAAGAAATGACTAACTGACCTATCTACCCTAATAATCCCCCAAACGCTTCCTGTGCTGCTAATGTATCACTGAGAGGTAGGGTTCATTTTAGAATTTTGTAGGGAAGAATTCAGTCATCAGTCTTTGAAATGAAAGAATATATACAAATTTTAAAAATTAAAACTACAATTATTTAGATAAATATAAATTCATTATATAATATAAACTATGCACATTCTCTTATGGTTTTCTATTTAATAAATCTAAGGTTAAGTATTGTCCCTTTATGAAATCTCTATCTGCTTTTCTTTTTTCTTTCCTTTTTTTTTTTTTGGATAATATAATATGTACCGGTACCAGGCATGATATTTCCAGCTTGTAATCAGGCACACAAAAATGCTGAGTTAGGATGATCACAAGTTTGAGGCCAGTCTGATTTATTTAGAAAGTTGAATGCAATCAAGGGCTACACAGCAAGATGACATAGCAAAGCAACAGCATCAACCAAATATTATGAACCATTTTTCAGTTACTTATAAATACACACATTCTACTACTTAACCTACTTTTGAGCATGATATTAATGTGTCATGTGACATATTTGCTCATTAATTTCATCATTCATTAGAATATTTTAATTTTTAAAAGTTTATATAAGAGAATTTAGATGTAATTATTACATGCAGTACTAAAATTATTACAGGAAAACCTAGACTCTCTTTACCAATGTGAAGTAACACCTAGGACAATTTATAATATAAAACTTTAAAAACTTAACTTTGCAATGGGAAGGTTAAGGAATATTTCACCCCAAGTATCCTATTTTTGCCTTCGGAACTGTCTAACTACATATATCAAAATTTCATAATATGGCAATTTGCAAAATATATTAAATAGCCATTGCTAAAATATTTCATTATATTTTCTGTTTTATATTCTCATTCTAACAACTCCATTTTCAATGTATTTATCATTATTATTACTTCAATTATTACCATTTGTACATACTCACAATATTTATTTGTGTGTACCTGTGAGGGCCACAGTATACACATGAATATATGAGAAAAAGTTTTGGGGACGTGATGATGCAATTTGTTGTGGTTGAAAGATATCCATTTTAAGTGAGCTTATTTTTATAATTGTTTATTTTATTTATGATATTAAAATATAAGTACACCATTTCCCCTTTCTCATTCCTTCACTCATTCATATATATATATATGAAATATATATGACACACACACAAATATATATATATATTGTACATTTGATATGTATATATGTATAATGTGGGGAAAATTTAAAAAAGGCCGCCACAGCGGAGCAAGCCCGCCGCCGTGGCGGGTCCCCACATCAGGGAGGGAGATCCTACGGTTCCAGCGGCCTGAGGGCCTTGGCGGCGGCAGGCCCCAGTAACACGAGGAAGTCCTTGGTTCCAAAAAGGTTTATTGACATGACGGATAATAGATGGATCTAGGCGTATCCCCCAAAAACTCAGGGCCGTCCCGAGTTATATAGGGAGGGAGAAAGGGGGAGGATTAGGGGAGGATCTGGGGGAAGGAATGTTTAATTTGCTCTGCCCTCTGGCCTTCATTAGTATGTAAATCTCTAAGGCCTGAGGCCTATTGCCTGGGTGACTCTATGGAGATCTGTGACTGTTTTTCAGGATCTTAGGTGATGGGAGGGACCGAACTCCTGCCGGTTCTCATGAGGAATTCCACAGAGAATCTCGGGGTTCTAAGTACCTGCTCAACCATGACCCAGGATACCCTTATGCAGTCCCACAGTATAATACATGGGTATATACACATATAGATTCCTAAATACATAAAAATCACTTGCCCTGTCTATATGAGAATATTTGTAGATCTTATTTTTAAGAATTCCTTTCTCATGTTGAAAGCCAATATGTAACTCCTTAAAAATCTACAAACTGCGATACCTCAGGAAATGAATTTGTATTCTCTATTATCTTCTAATTAGGTGGGCCAAATTAATATGTAAAGTAGTGACATCCATTTAACTTACAAGCGCATGGTTTAGGGTCTCAAAGAGATGAGTGACTATGACGAACTGGAGAGAATCGCTTTTAGAACACTCCTAAATTCAGTCAGGAGTACAGAATTGTTGTCCTCATCACAAAGGGGATCACTAAGCAAGTTGCATATTGAAATAATACTTCACAAAGTTTATATAGCAGATATATCTTTTTTTACATCATTCTTAATAAGTACTTGTAATATAGTAGCACAGTCTCACTGAGAGAGATGCAAAATTATTTTAATGATCTTTCAACTAAGAGTATTGTTCCAGATAATTGTGTTTGGTAGTTTCTATGAAACCTACTGTAGAAAGTTTATTATTTATTAACTTAATCTGGTAAAGTTCTTTTCCTTATTTGCATCCTTGGTATATGGTTCTGATGTTTACTGTTTTTACATTACCAGTGTATATCACAAGACTGATGTAAACGTTTTTGTACACATTTGTGAACAAGTGCATTTTGTTTTACATAGCTTCTGTGTTTATTCATACAAATTTATATTTATAATGAAATCAATAGCTGAATATTAAAAAGTCTAGACAATTAGGCCAAAGTAACATAAACTACATAAACTATACTACTAGAGAGTTGTGTTTTGCTTTTTTTTTGCGTGTGTGCGTGTATGTGCATGCGCGTGCGTGTGTGTGTGTGTGTGTGTGTGTGTGTGTATGCGTGTGTGCGTGGGTGCGTGCTTGCATGCGTGTGTGTCCGTGTGTGTGTGTGTGTGTGTGTGTGTGTGTATGTGTGTGTGCATGTTTGAGGCAGTGTAGTGTTTGCTGTGTGGACTGGCCTTAAATTTGAAGAAAGTCTCCTGACTTAGCCTCCAAAATTTAGACTTTTGTCTTTAGCACTTTCTCTTTTTTCCATTTCCTGCTGCCTCAGTTGAGTACAGCAGGCTGGGCAAGTGATAAGGAACAGGATTTAGTTTACCTTTTGTTTCCATTGTCTGAGCAGTTAAAAGTCAACATCAGGCGCTAACATCAGGTGTGACCCCTTTCCTGCATAATATGTCTGAAAGCTTAAGACTAAACAAGATAGCTATCCTAGGATTCTCACTTCCTATTCCCTAACTCCATTAATGATAATAGGATGCGGGGGGTGTGGCCGTGCAGTTTTATCATGAGGTCATCTAATACCATTGGTCACCTTCAAACATGATTTATGTGAACATAGGGATAAATCCCTAGTACAGATTGTGTATATCATGCCTTTCCTAAATTGAAAGCCTATTGCTGATAAAAGCGGTGTTCAGAAGCAGTGCTTTGGGGATATCTTTGTGTAAATAGGGCTCTGTATTCATCAATGGCTTAAAGCATTGATTAATTAAAAATGTGTTCATTCTTACTGGTAAGAGGTGAAATGTAGCTAGTTGGGCCCAACTAGAAATACATAATATGCCACCAAAGTGGTGTCTTTGAATGAGTGTTTGCTTTTATTTTCCATTTGTGTTTCTCTCAGTGCTATTTGACCTACTTGAGTTAGGCAACTTTGTCATGCCACATGATTTTCTTCACGATACTCTGGTCAGAATACAATATCAGAAATAATGAAGCCAAATGACCATGGATTAAAAACTTTTGAGAGCATCAGCCAAGCAAATATGGATATGCCCTGCCTCCAAGAAAGCTTGGTGTAAGATTTGGGCCCCCAAAGGTTTTCACATCCTTGCTGCCGTGACTTTGCTGGGCCTGTGTTCTGGTTTATCTCTTATGCTCAATGAGGAGAAAGCTGACCTTGCTCAAACTGAAGATTAGTAGCTCTATAGTTCTGGAACCATGATGATAATCTCACTCCTGTGCTTTTACTAATAGTGCCTTAATTGATTCGCTCTGTCTTAGGGCAGATTTCACTGTGTACCCTTAGTCTGCTTCATACACCATTTTATATATAACCCGTGCTTCTGTCTTATTTGAACTGATAAAATTATCAGGAAAATGTATTGCTATAGTCTATGATATGCACCATTCAAGCCCAAGTTTCACCTAGAGCTAAATTGTCAACGAATTGTAAAAACAAATTGTTCTATTCTGGAATATGGAGAATACAAATATTGGGGATTATAACTTAAGATCTACTGACTGATCAATTTTGTTCTTCCCTCATAAAACTTTGGTGTTGTGGTCAGAGTAAATATTTGAATATTCTTGAGAAGAGAAGAATTCTGCATAAATCATAACTCACTAGGGAATCGGAATTAATAGAATAGATACAATATTATATTACCCATCCTGTACCATGTATTCCAATCCACTAAATCCAATTTTGTAATTGGATTCCTCTACTGCTTCCTCTAGAGAACCCTAATACATGCTATAGTACTAGAAAGTGATCCTGCCCTTTGATGAGGTTAATATTTGTAACAATTGCAACTGCCTTGAACCAAATCTTTATGTAACATTAAACCTGCTTATATTTCTCTGATTGACACTTACACATTTTTAATACTTTAATTTTTTTTGTTTTTTTTTGTTTTCTTTAATTTTCTTTAACTATAGCCCTGGAGGAAAGAAGAGAGCTATAGACATAACAAAGATCAAAAAGCTATTCTCTCTTAAAACACCCTGGGCCAAACATATCAGTGCATTGCTTAAAAATTGAATTTCTACTGTATAATTGTTAAGGGCCTCATATCAGCCAGTGTATGCTGCCTGCTTGATGGTCCAGGATTTGACGGATCTCAGGGGTTCACGTCAATTGAGACTGCTGGTCTTCCTATAGGGTCGCCCTCCTCCTCAGCTTCTTCCAGCTTTCCCCTAATTCAACCACAGGGGTCAGCAGCTTCTGTCCATTGATTGGGTGCAAATACCTGCATCTGATTCTTTCAGCTGCTTGTTGTATCTTTTGGAGGGCAGTCAGTGAAGACGTACCTAACCTTCTAGAGACTGGAAGCCCCAGGGAATTTAGAGGTCTGGTATGGCAAGGGTGTGGGGGGGGACACCCTCATGGAGACAGGGGGTAGCAGGTGGTTTGGTGGGTGGTAAAATTAATTTTTAAAAAGAGAAATAAATGAAAAAAAATTAAAAAAAAAAAATCTCACTGAAGTCCACAGTGTATGGATAGAATACAAACACATTCTTCGTCAGTAGATAAACTGAATGATTGTTAGCACAGGTCCTTCTTACCTTCTGAAACCTCACAAACTAGGTCCCCACTGTTCACATTCATGTCTATCTTTCAGTTTTCAAAGCAGCCACCAAAATAGCCCACTTGTTTGTACTTATATCTCTGTACGACTTCGCTCTCCTAAACTACTTTCTTCCTACAAACAAGCTCCAAAGACCCGAGAATCACACAGTCAGGATGATAATAGCAGTGACTGCCTTTTGGTACAATTTACTTAATTTCCCAGTTGCTATGAGATGATACCTGAGAAAAGAGACATAAGAAAGGCAGAGTATGTTTTGGCTGAAGTTTGAGGGTATATAATTTCTCAATAGAGGGAGGCACAGCAGCAAGACTTTGAGCAATTATCCTACTGTACCCATAGTAAAGAAGCACCAAATGATGAATGCTTGTGTTCAACTTACTATTTCCTTTTCATTCAGATTGGGACACTAACTCTCTCAATGATATAACCAATATTTAAAGTATATTTCTCCACTCAATCACACTATTTTAGAAATTAATTCAGAGATCCACTCAAAAGTTTGTTTTCAATGTCATTATACATTCTATCAAGTTAACAATAAGGATTAGCTGTCATATCATTTCAGATTCTTTTCCTTATATTTTTGTTGTTCAATAGTTTGTTGTTGTTTGTATTAGTTAATGATCATATTATGGTAATGACTGTCTTATTCTCATTAATTATTATTTAACTATTAATTAAATCTCTTTTGAAAATTTCAGGAACACACACACACACACACACACACACACATATATATATATAACTGACCACTCTCTGTCATCCTCTCTATCACATTTCTCCAAGTCCTATTCTATTCTCTTTACCTACAAATGTGATTTTTACAACTATAGCTATGTGTTTTGTTTTGTGTCTCACTGATTTTAAATAGGACCTTCTATGTGATCATCGTTTTATGGAAATTTGTTAGAACCATGTGGGCTCAGCATTGGGTACAAAGCTAAAATCAATAACTCATACTTATTCAGAGTCAGTAAAATATAGACACTTGTGAGTAAGTCCCTCATCTATGAATGATGGTTGATAAGGCCATTCTTGTTTTGGTACAATGCAGGTAAACACAGTCATTTTGAGTTCGTAATTTCAATGATTGTATTGGGCACAGAGGAGAGCAGTTCACCATCTTTTACACTTTTCTTGGCTCTTACAGACTTAGCAACCCTTCTTCTACAGTAGGTTCATTTATATTCTTAATTAATTTTTATTATGTTTAAATAAGTATGTCAAATATAAAAAGGAAAGAGAAATTATCAAGTTGAAAATGTACAGAGATCCCTGAAGAAGTTTGAAGGAGGGTGTATGGGAGAAACTGGGAGGAGGTTAAGAAAGTGATGAAATTGTATTTTCATAAAAAAACTATTGATTAGAAACTTAACTTGTTATCAACAACATTTTCTTCATAAGCATCCTCTTACATACAAAATTCACTTTATGTATTCCAGACACACTGTAAATGGTACATGTCAGAAGACTGACCTCCTGTTCTCTAGACTTGTCATACGTATCACATAAAGTCCTCCTAAGGACTCTTTTGTAAGAAAAACTTTAAAGGAGATTAGAAGAAAAGAAATGTGAGGAAAAGTACCTATGAGAAAATAGCATCATATTTGGATAATTAACAACTAAACTTGGAAGAACATCAGAGTTATATCTAGCCAGTAATATTCCTGGTGTTTGGAGGCAGCAAGAATGCAAAGTGGTTGAGGTATGGTTGTGTCTGAGCAAATCAAAAACAGCAAGAAGACAGATAAAACTTGAGTACAGTGAGAGGCACAGGTACCAATAGGTCATATTGATTGTAAGATGCTGCTTCCTGAATCAGCTTCCTGTCCTCTCTTCTGGATGCACAAAGTCATTCCAGGTGTCTTTTGCAAAGTTCTTTTTTTTTTGGTTAGCTTTAACCAATACAGCAAGTTAAGATGAAACAAACTTCCCGCCTGACTCTAAATACTTCCAGTTAGCAAAATGCAAAACCTCTGACCTGATGTAAGTCACCTTACAACCTAAAAAGCTGTAACCCTTCAGATGTGACCATACAACATGGCATGACTTAAGTCACTAAAACAGTGGTTCTCAATCTTCCTAATCCTGAGACCCTTTAATACAGTTCCTCATGTTGTGACCCCATGTAGAATATTAATTTGTTGCTACTTCATAGCTGTAATGTAAATATCTGATGTGCAGGATATCTGACCTGTGAACCCTGTGGAGGTCATGCTAAGCTAGTTAAGAACCGCTGAAATAAATACTGTCATTTTTCGCAGATATTTTTTTAACTGTAAGAGCAATAATTCATTCAGTTATGCAGATATTGAAATTAGAGCAGCAGCTGCTGCTGCTGTTGATGTAGATTTAGTCTTATCACAGCATCTGTGGTTATCAAATATAGCACAGAGAAGACAAATGCTAATGAACAGGCCTTCATTTTGCTCAGAAAATCGTGACCTTCCCTGTTCAGAATTCCTACTCTCCATCATTGTGTGCCTTTATTTTTCCTCATTTCTTTATCATGTTTCACCATAGACAGTTGTATGTATGTTTTAATAATATTTCCTCTAACCAGATTAAAGCTATAGAGAAACATGGGTCACGGAGCTTTTGTTTATTGTTTCTGTTGTTATTGTTGTTACTGTTTGATTTTTCTGTTCTTTTGGTTTTTATTGTTTGTTTGTTTTGCTTTGACCTATACTGTATCTCAATTTTCATTTCAATTCCTGTTCAGAACATTTTAAGATAAACTGAGTTAAATATAACTTATTTCAAAAACAGTTATTATTTTGTTGAACCTAAACATGTATTTACCAAACCAAACCTAAATGAATAAAATATACAATTCAGCAGTACAAACTGTTCTATTTTAAAGTTTTGCATAAATGCAGTTTTCAAAACATAATGAAAACGGTAAATGAAACTTATAAGATAGGGTCGCCTATGTTGTTCAGGTGATTTCACTTTATAGATTAGTTCAGATCTTCTCTCAAACAAGACATTTTCTGCTTTGAAATATTTTAGGTTAGGTCATGCATAGCTCATACCTTCCCTCTTGGGTTAAGAAGAATTCTGTCTTAATTTACCAGTGCTATTCTTAAAAGAATCTGAAAAAAAAAGAAAGAATTTACTAATTTCTATCTTCAAAAGAAAGAAGCATACTCAGTATCAGTGCAATTTACAGCACTTATTAAACAATTATCACAATCTGCTAGCTTCTAAATCACAAGAATTTAAGATGTTAAGTATATTACATCTTTAAAAAAAGTATTTCTAGTAAAAGCATGACAAGAAAATATGTAATTTCTGAAAGATTTTCCTTACTTCAAAGGAATACCTTGAGTAAAGGTTGCAATAGTTTCTTATGTCTGTATGCAATGTTTATGACTAACAGAGGGTACCATAAATAGTAACAGTATCTAAGAAAAAATGTCTTCCTCTCATGTGGTTTTTCAAAGGACTTATTGTAACTTAGCCCCTTTCATACTCTCTCCTTGACCTGTCCTCTGAGCCTTCATTCCTTGGTTCTGTTATTTCAAACGTTTAAGACCAAAACAAACTGTCTTAAAGTAGGTCAAAGCAAAACAAACCCCCCCCCAAAGAACAAAAAACCAAACCAAACAGTAACAACAACAACAATAACAACAACAAGAATTCTTCCTGCCCCTTTGTTCCAAATTTCACTTTCATACTACCTGGGTTCTTTTATTTTGTTCTTTTTAATAGCCCAATGGCTACTTTCTAATTTCTTTATATCTACAGATACACCAACTTGAACACACATAGCTAAAGATTCAAATCTAGTACCCATGTCTACATATGAGACAGAATATGTAGCCCTTCTATTTTTAAATCAGGATTATCTCACTCAGAATGATTATTTCCAGATCCATCCATTTCCTATCATATTTTCAATTGCATTTTGCAACTGAGTTAAATGTTGTTGCATATACGTATCTTATTTTCACTATCCATTCATTAGTAGATGCATACCTGAACTATTTCAACTCTTAGACTATTCGAATTATAGCAGCAATAAGTACAGATGTGCAAGTATTTCTGTAGTAGGCTGCAGATACTTTGAATATGTTCAAGATTAGTTCACATAGGTTATCTGATATATCCATTTCTTTCTTTTTGAGGAACTACATACTTACATCCATAGTGGATGCGTGAGTTTATACTTCAACAATGTAACTTCCTAAATTCTAGAAAATAAATAAACAAAAAGAGTTTATATGTAGTTGCCCTACACTGGGCTATATATAATCTTCTGACAGAACTATAGTCTATTAGCCAAAAAGCCCAGTGACAGGACTGGGTTCTCTCTTTTCAGGTTGTTGGGTTGTCACATGGGTTCTGTAAACCCTCCAAAATATTATGAACTATTATAAATTGATCTTAAGTTTCCTCAGATCATGATGGTAAGATTCTATTTTAAAGGACATCTTTTGGCATAGGACATTGAGAAATTAAGCTTATACTGATCTGGAAGCACCACCCCACTGGCTAGCTTTCATATAGCTTGAACATCATGGATATGTGCATAGTGCTATGTACATTACTCAGGTAGAAAATTACTCAATAGTTTTCTCAGTTGAAAACCCTGCAAAGTTATGCCAATATGAAATAATATTCACAAAAGTTTTGGGAATGTTCTATCACTATGTACGGAAGGCCTATTCCACGAGACAGATCTGATATCAGGGTCAAATAGCGTGAATGGGTAAGTCACAGACCCTAGAAAAGAGTCTACTCCTTTTATTCCATTAAATGGATACAAAATTAAATTATCCAAAAAATTCATATTTTTACATCTATGGATTAAGTCATTTCTCAAACATCATCATTAAAAAATGCATTTCACAGTAGATGGGAATTCATTCAGAGATCACAACTGGTCAACATTCAGAAAATATGAGACAGTGGGACACTCAGACCTAAACAAAATGTCTGCTCATACCCTCACAATGTGTACCATTCTAAAAGAGATGACATGAAGAATACATTACGCGGAGTGCTAAACAGACTCAACACGCTACATATTTATGTACACACACATATGTGATAATAAATAATTATATATTGAAAGACTATAAATTTGAGAACGACAAGGAGGAGAGACATGGGAGAAGTTAGAGGCACGAAAAGAGAGGAAATGGTATGATTATCTTTTAATTTATAAATAAAATAAAAATCTTTTTACAAAAAGAGGTAAAATCCAAAGGTAACGGAACACCGCCACAAAACAACTTGTGTTTTTTCAGACAAAACAGGGCTGTTACACACATGGACTTATGGTGCAGTGACTAAACGCAGAAGACCTGCACCTGATCAAGCCAACCAAACGTAAGCACAGATAAGCGAGTCTACTGAAGTCCCAATCCTTGCTGAGGAGGTATTAGCAATTGATTTCTATCGTGGGGGTGAGAGTGTCAGGTTTCTTCTGAGATACAAACCTCGACAAGCCAGGATGACTTTCAGCTTTGTACACACTGACAACACTAATAAGACACAAGAGAGTTTTACAAAAATCACAAGAAATTGAGAGGAAGGCACTGGATGGGCTATGGAAAGTGTTAGAGGGAAGGGAACGGTTGATGATGTTTTCAATATGTTATATATTGAATGCATTGATCTGAAGATTCTATCAAGTACTTGTATATATGAGTTGAAATTGTAGGAAAGCACACATGTGTTTAGTTGCCAATAATAGGACTTCCCAGTTTGGACTTAAATAAAGGTGAGTATTAAATTAGTATATAAAAACATGCCAAACACCCTCCTCGCAATAACATTTATCCTCAAATTATTTTCAGTAGTTTTATTTATTTATAATTTCAAAATTACAATAATTTTGTGGTTTAGGAATTTTAAGCTATAGATCTGAAAAATAATTATGTAGAGAGCACTAAGACTCGTGGCTGACACATGCCAGCCCTCTAAGGTGTGTGTCTAATATACTCTACTATCTCTCAAAACAATGTCGCCAGATGGAAAACCAACTGTTTAAAGACCTGAGCCTGTTCGAAGGATTTTTTTTCTGACCCAAATTGTAACAGAGATATGAATCCTTAACAGTAGCAAAATTTAATGGCTAAGTATTATGTTGCACACACTTAGACAGGATTTATAGAGAGGAGGCAGTTAAACACACATCCATACTAGCCTGAACTTTTTATTTCTTATTCTCCTGACGTTAATACATACATATGAGTGATAACTGGTTAGTATTTTTCTAAATATTAATGTTTGCAAAAATAGATTGAATAGAGACTTTTTCTATAGGGTTTGACACATGAGGTTTTTTTTTTTTTATTTTAGAGTATTTGACAAGGAAAATCTTCTAAGAAAGGAACACAAAATGTTTCTCTTTAAGATAACATGTTCTCATTTCTTGATTTGCAAATGAACACTCAATAAATTATAATAAAGCACTGTTTTAGATAGCAAAGAACCATCCACATGTTTGAAAGAAAACTGAACACTATCTGGTCTATAAATTATTAAAGAAAACTGTTTAAAAGTATTTAAGATGAGCAATCTGCACAAGTGTTCCTGGAAATCCAATAACGAGGTTAGTCCTAAAATTAGACAATGGAAAATTTTCCTGTCTGACCTGTTCTCTTCAAAATGCATTTTCTTTTAAAATTGTCTGTCAAGTAAGTTGTTTTCATTAATTTTTTCCAATATAAATACAATATAATATTGGTAATTTTTATGTATTTAGAAACAAAGAAATTTAAAGAATTATGTTCCCAGCTATATATGTCACCTTAAATAAAATCTCTCTGAGCTACTGATATTACAACAGTCTCTACACATCTCCATTCATACATAATACAGAACAGGATTCTTTAACTCAAGTAAAAGAGAGAGTAAAGTTCCAGAAGATAGTAAGAAGTTTGTTTCATGAAACTTTTATCAGACTGTAATTTTATTTTTTCCTCATAATGGATCTATTTGTAGGCTAGTATAGCTGCTTTAAATAGAGGGATTTTTCCTATAATATAATATAAATCACAATAATATAATTAATATATAATAACATATATTTATATATTTTCTTTTATTTTAACATGGTCCCTAGTTGAGGTATGGGACCACCTAACCATCTCAAAAATTTTAACCCAGAATTGTTCCTGTCAGGAACAAAAATTTGAGCAGAGACTGAAGGAAAGGCCATCAGAGACCACCCCACCTTGGGATCCATTCTAGGTGCAGACAACAAACCCAGACACTATTGCTGATGCCAAGATGAGCTTTCAGACAGGACCTGAAATGACTTTCCTCTGAGAGGCTCTGCCAGCATCTCTCTGAGATGCAGATACTAAGATCTAGCCATTGGACTAAGCTCCAGAGACCCTAACGGAAGAGTCAGAGGGAGGAACTGAAGGAGATGGAAGGGATTGCAACCTTTTAAAAAGAACAGTAATATAAACTAATCAAATATATCAGAACTCCCAGGGACTAAGCCAACAACCAGAAAGAATACATGGTCTTGTCTATGACCCCTGCTATTAGTATTCTGTCTAAACTCCACCTCTATAGTTACCTGGCAATAGCCAGGTATGCTCCTCCCCACAGTTACCTGGCAACAGCCAGGTAGGCCTTCCAACTATAAAAGTGGCTGCTTGCCCCCTCCGCTCTCTCTTACTCTCTTGCTCTTTTACTCTCTTAATCTCTTGATCTCTTGCCTGTAGAATCTCTCTGTCCCCTCCCCCTCCCTTTCCCCTCTCTCCACGTGGTCATGGCCTTTTTCTTTATTAATTGTTATTGCACACATTTACTATGGATGTCTGTGTTTAAAAACACAATATATTCAGTCTAAATAATGTTACTTTCCTGCGTGTTTGCAGAGCTGGTACTGCACAAGCAATCAGTGTGCTCTTTCCCGGTGAAGGTGAAGGCCATCCTCTTTTCCACTCCTAGATTTTCTCAGTTGTCATACATCTTTGTGCATTTTTGAGGCCTCATGGAATTTTCCCTATACAATTTGCTTTATCTCTTGTTGATCATTGTTCAGATCAGTTATAAGGGAGAGAGAGGGAGAGAGAGAGAGAGAGAGAGAGAGAGAGAGAGAAGAGAGGAATTGGGTGATTAGAAAGGTGCACAGAATATGGAAAGAGTTGGAGAAGGGGTAAAGCTTCATAAAATTATATTTACAAAAAAAATCTTTCAATAATGAATGTTCATATTATCATTAAAACTTATTCTATGACAAGTGTCATTGATAAGCTAATATTAGATTTGTTTAATAAAAGTCAAAGATTTATTTTACCATCTCTTTGTGCATTGTCTATCATTTTAGTTATTTCTTTTATTTTTGAGGTGTGTGTGTGTGTGTGTGTGTGTGTGTGTGCGTGTGTGTGCATTATCTCTTAAAGTCATCATCCACTATTTTAATTGCCTGGTGCAATGAGTAATTTTTATATTAATAATACTTTTACTTAATTCTAACTGGTAACTTATCATTCTTCGTGTTTGAATATCAATGATATAACTATATATATTTCTTATTCTTCTTCTCCTTTCTCTTCCCTTTCTTCCTGTATATAATTTTTTTTTAATTTCAATACTTGGAAATTAAACAAGGATCCTTGTATGCTAGTGAAGAACTTTACCTCTACCTAAAAATTATCCCCAAATCTTCTGTAAGTTCTTTTCTAGCATAGACACATAAACAAAACTTTTTTAGCCAAATATCTCCTTCCTGACCCCTCATCCATCTATCTATCTATCTATCTATCTATCTATCTATCTATCTATCTATCTATCTCTGTCTCTCTCTGTTTCTCTGTCTCTCCGTCTCTGTCTCTGTCTCTGTCTCTCTCTCTCTCTCTCTCTCTCTCTCTCTCTCTCTCTCTCACACACACACACACACACACACACACATACACATACACATACACACACAGGACAAAGAGGAGGAGCCCTGCTTCTTTGTGGTATTTGTTAGGACATTAATATGAAAAAAAATCTGTCATCAAAACATCCTCTAAGAGAAAGTTTATTGTTTTTGACATGCAGTATCCTTCTACACAACTGAGAAATCATGTTGCTTGGTGTGGATTAGTCCATTGTAGTCAGAGGGCACAGAAACTGAGTCTCACCTGGCACTAAAGAGGAAACACAGCTCCGGTGGGAACTAGAAATAGATACCACTCTGAAAACAAATCCTAGTGATTTATAACTGTGAACTAAGGTGCATGTTAAAAAGATTCCACAATCTCTCAAAACAATTCTACCATCTGGAAAAGCAATTGTTTAAAGACAAACCCGTGGATTATAAGTGACATCCAAACTGTAAAGGTTGTATTTCTCCTTAAGAGTGGAGTGGGATAGATTTAGTGTTCTACCAAAGGACTTCATTTTCCTGAGCTGTTATGCAGCAATACATAATACAGGGTACGTATTTATAGGTTGCAAATTCACTTTTGGATCTTTTCTCTACTGTGACCTCAATGTCCACCTATTTTCTTTATTCTGAATCTGTGCATCCGTCTCTTTCCATCTACTGATTGTGATGCTGCCATATATTGAATAACGCAGTTGTTTGAACAATCTTTAAATTTCTGCTGTGAGGAGTAGATCCTATTAACCAAGCCATCTTATTTGTGTCTGTCACAAAGCCTTGAAACAGAAACATATGCTTATTCTTTAGTAGGGGCAACAGAGAGATGGTACATATTAGCCTCTACTCATTGTATGCACAAATAGCTTCATATATTTATGTAAAACTGATGAATAATAGGTGGTAGAAAATGTTATATTTGTGGTTTGGAGACTGACAGTCTAGTTAATATAATTATTCCCACTGCATGGAATTCTTATCCAAATTATATAACGTATCTCTATGGCTGGAAACTGTGTGTGTGTGTGTGTGTGTGTGTGTGTATCATTGTGTGTATATTACATTTTCTTCACCTATTGGACACCAAGGTTGATTACATAACTGAGCTACTATAAACTATGCTTCAGGTAACAGGGATGTGCAAATATCTTCGTGCAATGATAACTTCAGTTTTTAGAATAAATACCCAGGAGTACAACTACCTGAAGCTCATTACTGATTTCTATAGTTGCTAACCTACACTTGTAGTGCAGTGGATTCATTCCTGTGTCTGTTTCAAACACACTTTATTGACCAGAGGCTTACTGTGTGAGGATAAAGGAAATGATTATTTAAATTCTACTCAAAAATATTTTGATACACATATTTGAAGTTTAATAATTATGATGCTAAAGGGTTTTGTGCCTTTAATATTGCATCTAATGATACTTTCTCAAATATGTGATAGGTTAAAGAGTAATCCAACTGCTTTATGCTTCTTGTGTATAACATTCTTTCATTTGATGTCTAGTCATTTCGTAGGTTTCTATTTTTCTGTGAGGCATTATTTTTTAAACAAGTATAACCAGAATTTTCCAAATTGTGTGTTAATAATGATCTGACATTGTTTCCTTCTTTGTTTTTAAAAACATTATTTTTTAAGAAAATTACTGTTTTGTTTGTTCACTGTATATAGTGCTATATTACATAAGTACTTTTCACACAGATATGTTCTACGTGTTGAACATCTCCCTCCCTATGCCTTCTTTCATTGACCTTTGTTATCCAATTCTCTCAACAGTCAATTACCTTTGTCTGCCTTGACAGTTTTGCTTTTACTTTCAAGCCATACACACAAACATAGTTTTGTGTAACTACAAATCTATGAAGAGTACATGAGAGAAAACATACAAAATTTATTTTTTATTGAGACTTGCTTAATTATCTCAATATGATTATTTCTTTTTCTCATTAAAATATAAAAGTTCTCGCTAGTCATTTTTTGAAAAAAAAAAATGTTATGCTTGAAGCTGCATGTCCTGTTACTGTCGACACGGCTTTTCATTTAACTTAACGTTCCACCTATAGAAGGCATCTACTTAAGCACATAATCCATTAAATCATGATATGGCTGACATCAGTCTTCTCTTCCTCCTATCTTAACATCCACCCCTCAGTCATGCTGATCACAAGAGTTATGAACACATCCAGGTGTTTCTTCATATATTTTCTGTATAGAGATTTCTCATCTGTTTCCTTATTTTATTGCTAGCCCACCTGGACTACTCTTCTCTGTAGTTGTCTCCTGAATACCAGCATCAAGTATATTGGTTCACACATAAAATTTGCTATTTTACAAAGACTATTGATGAGAGATAATGTTATGCTTCTACAGTATAAAATATTACTTTTATCACTTAGATTTTTTTTTTACTGCATATAAGATTGAAGCACGTAGATACTTAATATCTGACTTAGTAAATTATTCTTTGACAAGGCATTTCAAATGACTGGATTTGTATCAAAAACCACTGTCGATAATCACAAAATAAGTGACTAAATTATTTTCATTTGACAAAGTACGTAGTACATAATTTAATTAGGGCACAATGACTATACTTCTCTTTGTTTTTATAGTAAGTCACCAATGATTGTGTTCTTAAAGCTTAGCTGTGTGCTTTATTGGTTTCTTGGCATATAGAAGATATATACTTCTCTTTACTCTGTTGATAACTTTTTGTGATCTTGTCATGGCCTCTAATTTTACCTTAAATTAAACAGTCCAAAGAGCAATTAGATTTTAGGATTTCTTCTTTATTAGATCGCTTGGCTCCATCTATCCCTTCATTGTGAATGCTGATATAGACTTAGATTACTTGGAGAAAATAGTAATGAATTATGCTGCTCCAGGCTGTGGTTAATTAAACTGGCTACCCTTTTGTCTTCAGCATGGGCAGCTGGGGCACCGGACTACAGAGGGCTAATGAGTCCTACTTAAGGTAAGTCCTCAAGGGAGATGAATTCCTGCCGTCAGGCAAGAATATGATTCAGATCACAAAGTTCTCAATCTGCTAAGTAGGTCAAACTCTCTGAGGGAGGACAGGAAGCAATTTGGGGTCTGGATAAAATCAGAAACTATGAATTTAATTAATTATTATTTCCTACCAAATTTGTAATGCTTCGTTTAAAGGCTGGTCGTACTTAAATATTCAGAAATCCTTTGAAAGTTGTATTTATTTATTTTTTTTTACTTAACTAATAAAAAATGTCTCAAGGAGTTGTTCTGTTAAACACCATATATTGAATACATAAAAACTTTTAAAAAGTACCATATGACTAAAAAGGTCATAAGGTTTATATAAAATAAATTAAAAGACCTAGCCAGATAACTGATTGAAAATTCAACCCCTTGGTAATATTGCACTGTTATTCATTTCTAATTTTTTAGATGATAAATATACATCTAATAATTGCTGAAGAAAATACAAGTGTTTTAGTTTTCTAAGATTTTAATTATTATTTTGTATATATCTTGGCATAGCAGTGTAAATCATGAGATTACATGTGTTTTCTGTTACAGTACATTAACACGGGCCAAATTAGAAATGAAAAGTTCACTGTAATCTTATTAATAGGAAAATAATAAATTATTAAACACCCACAAATTACAGGACAATTCAATAATTATTTTTAAGACGGCAGAATACTATTATTCTGCTAAATAGACATAATAGCTAAAATTCTATGGTTAATTATTATTATTATAGTCTTGAGTTCTCTTTGCTGATGAGTCTAGACACAGAACAACTCACTTTCACAGAGAGTCAGGAAGTTGCTCATGCTTGTACTATTATTAAAAAGTGAAAGCTGATTTCAAACTTACCCTAGCAGCAGAATATTCATCCTCAAACAGAAATACTATCTGCTTTGGCAACTAATTAAAAGTTTAAAACTA
Source organism: Grammomys surdaster (assembly GCF_004785775.1). Lineage (NCBI taxonomy): Eukaryota > Metazoa > Chordata > Mammalia > Rodentia > Muridae > Grammomys > Grammomys surdaster. The sequence continues at coordinate 4,723,615 of NW_021604791.1, forward strand.
TCATATAGTTTAGGAATGATAGCATGTTAAAATAATTTAACTATTTATTCAGTATGTTCCTTGACAGAAAAAAAAATCAGCATCACAGGGTATGTTGTCAGAACAGCAGGCCTGGAGTCTCATAAAGGACCCTGGGGAATATTCAGTTCTAACAAGAGCCTTGTTTTGAATACCTATGACTTTTGAGAAACAATGATCTGCCACTATGTATCTTTGCCGTGAATTAGGCATACAATATGTGCATTCATACATACTGTGTTCTGTATCAGAAAAATATTATGAATTATAGCTTTTGCAAATACTTCAAATTCATCAGTTCTGTAAAGTTTTTGAGATGATTTTTCATGTTTTCAATTTAGTTCTTTGAAAAATTTGCACACGTCTATCTAGTAATTTTTCCCAAATACATCCCCTCTTCCTTCATCTCCCTTTCCTTTTGTATAAATCTTTTGTGTTTTTTCTTTATTTTTTAATTGATAATAAACTTTTGTAGCATATATCATGATCAAGGTTTTCCTTCATCCAGCTCTTGTCAGATTCTCTCAAACACTGACCCATCCAATGTAGTTCCTTTATTCTCTAACTCTTTAGAGAACAAACAAAAGGTAAACAAGCAGACAGACAAAAAGCAGAGTTTAAAAAGACAACAACAGAAAAAGAGGAACACACACATACACACAGACAACTGTGGGCACCATAATATATAATCAAAGGTCAATAAGACAAAATATCCTCAAACAAAATAATATGAGATGAAAAGTCTGTAAAATACTATTGAGTTCATTTTGTGTTGGCCATTTAGTGCTGCAAAAAAATGCCTACCTTTATGTGTGGCTAATATTTCCAGAGTATAAGCCAAGGGGCTGCTAACTCATTACCCATGTATCTCCCAAGTGCTACTATTAAAGGTATGTGTCATCATGCCTGGCTTGTTATTCTCGTTTTCACACAGGCAACCTAATTGATGATACCCATATATTCATGCCCATGGGTGAAATGGTGGCTGAATTATTATGAGAGTAACCAATCACATTCCTTTGACACTATTTTAAGATTTCATTGGAATTGGAAAACCTCAGGATATACTCTTTGAGAAAATAAATCTGTTTTGAATAAAAGAAAAAGAAAACAATGATGCCGTATGCTAAACACATATTTCACAAATTTTGTTATGTGTGTTTGTATATATATATATATATATATATATATTCATCTCCTAAGAATCAATATATTAGAAATTTTTATTCTGTGGGCCTGAACTGGGAATGAAAGATTTGTTTGTCCACTATGTATATGAGGGACAATGACTTGAGACTCTGCTTTGAAAATAGATCAAATAAGATTTTTCTCCAATAGAATACCATGCCTAACTCAGAAAGAATAAAGTATACACAGAATGCCTAGACTCAATCAAGTACACTAAGAAGGTTCACACTCTCTATTGTGCCCTATATATTCATAGGCTAGAACAACCTATTCTAAAACTACGAATATATCTCTAACTCACACAAGGATTATAGTAATATTTCTTTCATGAATAATGGCAAGGAGAAGGATAATTATTAAGAACTGTGCCTCTATCTTACAGCTATTTGTCAATGATCCGTGGTCTAACTCTTCAAAAGGATGTACTTGAAACTCAAGCCTCATTATTTCTCCAAACATCTCAATCACAATAGCTGACGTCATACATTGTGTCTCTGACTAAGTTATTGTTAGACACACTTTGGGTAGCTAAGATATAGTTAGAAATCAAGAGAAGCTAACTACATTCTAAAAAGAAAATACACATAAGCATAGCTATAACATATGTAGTTGAACATTTTTTTCTCTCTACCTGATTTTTTCATACAACAGCTAGGCTCCCTTCTGTCCTAATGAAATTTTGCCTAAAATAGTTATTGGTAAGATTTACATATCATCTCCTTAACTCTTATTGTAAAATTCGAAGTTCATGACTTAAATTGTGAAACTGTTTACCAGCTTATCTTTGCTTATCCCTCTAGTTAAGTCTTTGCATTCTCACACATTATTTCATTTCAGCTGAACCAACAACTTGGCAAGTTTCTGATGTGGAAATTCTGTTCTAGACATTTGGAATTTCTTGGACAACTTTTCTATGGTCCTTGGTGATTGCAAACACAGTACAGTGGAGTGTGATGGCCTTTAACAGACTGAGCATTTGGTTTCAGCAAAGTATTTGAAGTGTTGCCTCTCTTCGTCATTACACACAGGAATCTACCACGAGAAGGCAGATTTTCATGATTTACCTTTACAACCCCAAAACCTCTTAAATTTTTTCCTTATTTTTACACAATCAATAAAGATTTTCTTTGGGGATAATGGAATAGTGTGCCTAATGAAAACACAGAATTAAATGAAAAAAGACACAAATTTCGTAGAAATAAAGAAAATATGATACTGTGATTTAATAAATCCTGCTTTACTGGGATTTTCAGAAATAAGCCAATAAACACTGAGATCTATAAAGTGATTATCTTAGATTAATAGTAATTTTCTGGAATATAAAAATGACATATTTTAGTCTAGCTTAGGACTAATCAGAGTTTATTTTTATATGCTTAAAGGACAAATTTTGAAAATATAACAGTCTGCACAAAAATGTTTAGGTATAGATGAAGATAGTAAAACATGGAAAATGAGTATTTCATCACCACATATATTTTAATTTCAATACAGTAAAAGAATATTACATTTAAAAACATGTTGAAAGTAGTTTTTAAAAAGGCCTAAGTTTGCTTTATTTTAAATAACACTGCAATTAGGGCATCTAACAAGTTTATGAGGCATGTAACATTCTATAAAATTGTGGAGGAAGCTGTGACTCTGGCTGTGCCAAAATAAATAAACCAGCATATAAAAATAACTCAGAAGTAGAACAAGCAAAGAAATGATATCATTAATGACCAACTTAGGTAGTCACTTTTCCTCAAGTAAGGCAAAAATACTATTTCCAGAAACACATATGGTAGGTGGGTGTGAGAGCTCCAGAATACAGAGAGGAGATGTGAATATGTTCATTATATTCCAGATCAATAAATTATCTAAACCCTAAGGAGAAGGCAACACAGAAAAATCACTGGGCTTAGAATGAGAAAGCCAAAACACAAATAGATGCTCTATACCTACTGATTTTGTCAACTTGATTCTAACATTTAATGTCTGAAAGTCTATATATCTCCAACAAAAGTGTTTGAGCATACAGGTTCAATGAATTAATTAATCATTAACGACGAACTTAGTTATTGTTCCTCAGGTAAGGCATTATTTACAAATTTCTAAATTTCTAAAAATTTTCTAAAATTCTGAATCTACTGTCTAGTAATCTATTATTTTGCTTGATCAAATTATTTGCTGTGATCAAATTCACAATGCTTAAACTTTAAATCTGTTCTGCATGAGTTTCAGAAATATTTTTTAAAAATCTTAAACAAATGAGGAGCACTTACAAATTTAGATATGCTTATATGTGTGGTAGAAATCTTGATTTTCTTCGAGCACAAGTGTCATAAATAGTGTCTTTGTATTAGTGTGGTTTCTCACAAAATATCTTGGCAAGTGCTAATGCTATGCCAATGATTATGAAAGGAACTTCAGAGTGTACTATTCAGAAGACATGGTAAATAAACTCTTGTCTATTATCAGATGTTCTTTTATAGTGTTACAAATTTGTGAGCTCTGAAAAGGTCCACTAGCCACAACAAATCTACATGTCCTAAGTAACTCCCCCTGAAGGTTTTGACACGGAACCCCAAATCCCTGAGAATTTTTCCCCATCAATTATCATGTATGGATACACCGCAATTAAAATGGATAAAAATATTTGAACCAATAAATAAGTGTTCTGACTTTTGGTCTACGTAGTTATTTTAACCAGTAAACTAGTTACCTGGGCATTTTAGAAGGAATTCATAAATCAGACAGTATCGGAATTGATGGTGATGAACATAAGTACGTCAAGAGTAAACCACTTTTAGATACATACACATTGCTACAACAGGATGAGTTGATGAAGGTGTGTGTAATGGATGCATATTTCTGGAATAATGAAAGCTTGAGGACGTGTTTGGAGATTTTATCAGGGCAGCACAGCTACGTGTATACCCTTGACTGAAGACCAGTCCTCCTCTATTTAGAGAAAGCTCTCCTCTTCCACTAAGCACACAGCTTCAGGGGAGTTGTATGTGGAGTGGTGAGAGAGAAAGGAGACATGTGAGTAGCCTGCCACATCAACTGAGTCTATCCTGGAAATCAAGCGAGTGACAGATGTCTCACCTGAAGCTGATGGGATCAGATGCAGAGATCCACAGCCTAACATTAGACAGACAGAGACAGCCCCTATTTGAGGTCTCCTTTAGCCCCACACTCCCCGGAGCTTGGGGAAGCCCAGGAAAGAGAGTGAGAATTTAAGGAGGCAGAAGGGCAGAGGACACCAGGAGAATACGGTCCACAGAAACAATTAAGCAAGACTCATCAAGGCTCTTAAGAGACTGAAGCAGCAATCACTGAGCATGCGTGAAAGTACACTAGGTCCTCTGTACATGTTGTGCCTGTTAGTCTGCTGTTTTTGTGGGACTTCTAACAGTGGGAGTGGGGTTGTCTCTGACACGTTCACCTGTTCCTGAGACCCTTTCCCACCTACTGTGTTTACTCACCAAGCTCTGATCTGAAAATTTGTGCCTTCGTTATTTGATCTTGTTATGTCAGGCTTGGTTGACATCTTTGGGAGACTGGCTCCTTTCTGAAGGGAAACGAAAAAGGAATGGATCCCGGGTAACGCAAGATGGTGAGGGTGGAAGGACTGGAGAGAGAGAGAGAAAACTCCAGATAGGATGTACTATGTGAGAGAAAAATTAAAATAAAAAAGAATGAATGAAACTATCATAGGAGTTTGCAAACTAAATATTTGAACTTAAAAACTTATCAATTAAACAGTACTGAAAATAAAACATTAATAATGGTGTCTTTCTGAGTGATTAGACATGGTCTTGCCTCAGTTGAAAACAAAAGTTGAGTTTATCATAAACATAAAACTTATGAACTCTCTACCAAAGTGACAGGATAGGTAATTGCTGTAGTTTTTTTCTCTGTTTAAGAAAAATGTCATTTAATTAATTGACACATGGATAGATGATCCTAGAGTACCTCCAAAGGCCAACCAGAGGGATAATATTTGTTATTTCCTCTTCTCTGGCAATTTTCTTAGTTTTTAATAAACTACTTTATAAGAAAATAATTTATTAATCTGAGGGCATGTGCTTGGGGTATAGTGTACATCATGCATTTATTAAAATATATAGAGAATATATATATAGAAAAAGATTAATTTTGCTTAAGAAAACACCATTACAGTGAAAAAGAATTATATAATATTAATTCATTAAATTTTAAACATGTAATAACTATTATTAGCCAGGTCCTCTTGGATGCTAAAGGACTCTTGGATCATAAAAACATATTCCCCAAATGCATATAGTGATATAATGGCATAAACTATGAAAGTTGGGGTTCAGATAACAGGAAAAAATACACAAATTATTCCAATGTATGATAAACGTGGTACTGGATGAGAGGAGTAAAAGTCAGAGGAAGAAACTGCAGAGCATCCAACATTAGTATTGGTTATTTTTCAAGTATTATCAAAATTCTATCTGAGCTGACATCTGTAAGAAAGGAATATTCAGCACAGAACCCAGAGAAGACAATATGGAGGAGAACATTTATGGGTGAACAAAAGAACAAGATGGTAGCAGGAAATGATGCAGGGAAGCTAACCAAGAACAAGCTGGATGGGCCTCTGTAAATGATTGCAAAGACAATTAGCTGTTAGTCAATGAACTGGCTAGTCACTGGAATCTATATCAGAGAAGGTGAATTAATTTGGCATTCATTTAATAAAGGCTAGCTCTAGAAGATGCACAGAAGGCAGCTTGGGGTTAGGACGTTTAAACAATGCTCATGGAGAAGAATGGACCAAAGTCCATTCTTGCTGACTCGGAATTATGCCAAACTTTGCATTTCAAGTACATAAATTATCAATATTCCACAGAAAAGTGTTCATACACCAAATAATCTTATATACATCTTTATATACATTACAGTATAGATTTAACCAAATATATACTCCACTTAATTGTTAGGCTACCATTTTTTCTTCATCTGTTTTTCATAATATAACCCTACTGGGAAAAATCAGAGACTTTTTTTTTAAGTATGTATAGCTTATAGTACTTAAGCATTTGTTTGCTAAAGTGTTTCCTCTTTTATTCAAATTAATTTTCATAAATCTTCTTTCTTTATTCCTAATCATATTTTTGGCATATAAAAGGCACAGCAATGCTACTAACATTACATGTTTCCATTTCCACTTATCCGTGGTGATGGTACATAACTTTATTTATATATAAGCACACAATACATTTGCTCAAGAATATCTATGCCATTCATATTACTAAATATTCTCTTTAAATTTGGGAAAGATGTACCACTTAAAAATCAGAAGCAAGAATTCACCCCAAACTAAGGTGTATGTATTACCTTTAATAATTAACCAAGTTTTAACCATTGTGCTTGTACTATTTAGTCATAGCTTTAGCTGCCAGATATTACTCTCTAGCTTGATATTTTATATGATAATTTTTAACATTTCATTTATATTTATAATTGTGGTTATTATTGCCTGTAAATTCATTATGCATAGAGTTTAGATAAATAGAAAATTACTTGCACAAATCAGCCTAACAAGCAGACACTTTGTATTTTTGCAATCAGTAGCAAAGTTCTTACAATCCTTTATTTTGCACGGGAAAATGTAGGTAATTATGGAACCCTATCTATGGTATCAAAATCACCCATGATTGGCAAATGAATTTTCAGCATTTAGTTCATTTGGCTGATTTTGCATATTACAACAATTAAGTATGCAATGAGTTCCTCTTATAAGCATGTTTAATGAGCAGAATGAGGAAACAGTTTGCCTTGGACCACAGTGCTTTGAATGTATAACCATCCTAGACTAGGAAATATATTGACCTCAATGGGGGAGGCAGTAGTTTGAGTAGATTAGATAGGAGTAGGCATATATCCTCCTGACAGGGAAATAGCATAATATAGTATACACGTAACTATTAACCTCTACCTATATATTGTTTATATGTTCTTTGACACAATAAAGCTGATTCTTGATATGTGATCCCAATTAAAATAAAGACTTCTCATTGTATATGTATATGGTGTATGTATATGGTGCATGTGTATATGAATATGATATATATATATCATATATATGTACTTTTCAAACATTCAATAATACTGTCATTAAGAGACAGATATTCTAAACAGAAGGGTACCAGTTAGCATTTCAGTCTTTTAGGTTTAGTCTTCTCTTGTTCCTTTTTCAAAAGAAAGACGTATCAAGTGCCACAGAGCTGGAGCTGCATTGTCCTTGTCCTCTGTTAAAAGCCAAAAGTCTCCTAATATCTCCCTATATCTCAATGGTTATTAGAAAAAGAGCAAAGATTCAACACTCTGGCTTTGAGCCTATGTCATAATTCAGATGATGACAACACCTACAATTGTGAGGCTTTCTGTCCTAAATTACAGGCACACTATGAAGTAGGTATTTAAATAAATAAGGAGAAAATGCATCTGCTGCCACAGTTCTTATCAGAATATTAATAACAGGATATTTAAACAGCTATTTTCACATAGTATGCCACATCAGGCTCATAAGAAAACCAATTATTCAAGGTATATTAAAAGGGAGAAAATAACTAGAGACTAACTAGAATTCCAGGGATATTGAAAATATGAGATCATATTTATGAATATGATCTTGTAAATTAATGTTAATAGGAGACAACATTAAAAATAGGCAGCCAATTTTATCAGGAAAAGAATGTTCTATGAAAGTATGAAGTAAATGATAATGGTTCCTATACAAGAAAAGTAGATGACATTAAAGGCCCTGTCATAAGACTAGGTCTATTGGAGCAAACTATTTTCGATGTTGCAAATATCTCAGAACAAAACTTTTGTTAAACAATAGAATGCCAAAGAAAGAAAAACAAGCAAAAGATGAAAAGATGCTGGGTACAAGCTACCAAAAAGATAAAGTAAGAAGGAAAGACAGGAATGAAAGAAAGAATGTATAAGAAGTAAACAAGGGGAGATTAGAAGACAAAAGAGAGAGAATGTTTATGTATATATTCTGAGAATCACTGTAGGTGGGAAAATTTGGAGTAACTTTTTAAAGGGGTTGATGGAAAGGTATCCATTAACATGAATTGTGTGTATTCTGAAATTATCCTTTAAAAGTGAAGTGCATAAAAAGACATAGAATGTGAATAAGCCTATAAGGTTGTAAATGAAATAATATTTCTTTATCACCCTCAAAATGAAAATGGTCATGGCTAATTTCAATACATTTGCAGGAGGGTAGATGTGAGAAACTTGAACATTCTTTAGGAATACATGAAAGAAATACTAAATGTTAATATACTAAAATACTAATAGTTATAAAGCTTTGATATTGCCAAAATTGAGTACTCAATTTTGATGTATAGATTCTAACCTATCACATTCAAGATCCCAGTCTGCTAGTTTGCTGAGAACTACAAATTGATTCTAAATTACTAAGGTGAGGCCAAATCTGATAGCACTCAATACAGTGTTGATGGAAAGGAACAGAGTAAACTAACTGAAAATACCTGATTTCAAGATTCTCCACCTGTGGTAATAAAGACATTGTGCATGTTGGCTAGGTAATAGACCATTAGATAAAAATGCAGAGCCAAGAAATAGAAGTATATGCAATCAATATATCATCATCAACAAAGCAAAGAAAATGAAATGGAACAATATAAATTCTTCTGTGTGTTGTGACAGAACCATTACAAATGCAAAGCAACCAACCAAACAAAATAACTTGACACATAGAATATTATTTAACTTTAGTTGCAATAACATCAGAAATACAATATAAAACAAACCACAAAACTCCTAGAAGGTAACAAGAAATCTGTTTAACTGGGATTTATGTTAGTAGATTTCACATTTAGTGTCAGAAACACAGTGCAAAAAAACAAAAATCATGTTGGGTTTTTTTGAAATTAAATTCATATTTTTGAAGGAAAGTGAAAAGAAAATGAAGTGATGAATTAGTGACTATGACAAAATATTTACAAGAATGTGGAGTTTATTCTATAAGATCAATACAAGCAGAAAGTACACAATTATATTAATAGCAGCTAAACAAAGAATTTCTCCTACCAAATGCAATGAAAGGGACACAAATTGGGACAGTAAAATACTACTGATATTAGAATGAAAGGCAATTTGGTAGTAACCTATAAAAAACCCTCTCATTATGCAATTGACAATCACATTCCTTGATATTTAATAAAGTTATTTGAAAATGTATGTAAAAATAAAAGCCCACATTTTTTGTAGTATCTTTGCTTAAAATACCTAAAATATAGAATGGTTAATATGTCTTTCAGTGAGTTCATGGATCACAAAATAATATAGCACTAGATAATGGAATAATATTAGCCATTAAATGGAAACAAACAAACAAACGAAATTGTCTAAGCAGATAGATGCTTGTACTGGATCTACAGAAGAATGCAATCCTAAGCAGTCAGGCAGTGACATACCATTTGCTTTGGATAGATTTAGGGAAAGAAGATTCATTGCCTTCCATTGTACATCAACTGGTGATTTTAGCAGACTCCACTCTATATATTCAATACAGTAAACAGACAGCCCTGGTTAAATAAATGAGCCTCAAAAGGAGAGAAAACTCAAGGTCATATATCTAGGAAAGGAACTCAGAGCAATAGTAGAATAGTAATAATAGAAGGGGATAGGAAGGAGATGAAGATGAGTGGGACAGAATGCACACTGTGCATGTATGAGTAGTCAACGAATATAACTAATTAATTCAAAAGATAAGTAAACAACTGGGAAGAGAAAACATTTCAAAATTTTATGTAGTTTTTTTTACAAACATATGAATCAAAACTGGAAGGCTATTCATTATTTGTTTCAACTACATGGGATTCCGGAAAAGATAAAACCATGGATTAAACAAAAGAATAATTGTTTTTAAGGGTCTACTGGGAAAGGAGAGATGAATCAATGGAACAGAACTTTCAGGACAGCTTTGATGCTCCATATCAGACTAAAAACAGAGGTTATGCCATTGAAAACCTGTCCAAACACATAGAATACACAATGTCACAAGTAAATCCTAAAAATGGAGAAAGCTGAATTGGCAAGGTATGGTACATCAATAGTCAATTTCTTTTTAAAATTATTGAGAATGAGAATGATGAGTTACATGTGTGTATGAACAAGAAACTCATGGAGAACTCTGTAACATCCATGAAATTCTGCTGTGAACATAAAATGGCCCTGAAAATAAAGTTTATTTAAAAGGAAAAATATTGCGCTTAAAATAAAAGTAAATTGTTCACATTAGAACAAATTGATGAGAGTAATGGTTGCAACAGTATTAAAAAAAACTAAATTAAACACAAATCAAAGAATAGTAGCATCAAAATTGCCACTGATTTTAAATATTAAAAATCAATCAATAAATAAATTGCATTTATTTGCAACTATATTATTAAGGAAGATATTTGTTTTCTCAGTAACGGGACAGTGTGGCTACTGAAGTTTTTTATTATCAGAATTAATAAGGTTTATTAGAATTACCTGATCATCAAATCAATGAACCCTAGAAACCTGTGTGCTAAATTGTAACTAAACGTTTAAACAAAATGTATTTCATTTTAAAGTACTGTTAGTTTTCCATTAGGAAAATTAACAACAGTGTATACACACAGACACACATACACATACAGACACACACACAACCACACACAAATCTATCTGTCTGATTGTCTGTCTATGTATCTATGTATGTATGTATGTATGTATGTATCTATCTATCTATCTATCTATCTATCTATCTATCTATCTATCTATCTATTTAACTAGAGAGAGAGAAAGAGAGAGTACTCATGTTCACCTAACACATTAATACAATGATATGTAATTCCATCTATATAGTAATGTAATATATATATGTAATATATACATATACATAGATACATACATACATACATACATACACATACACACATATATAATACATTCCTACAGTTATACATGTATATTACATGTAATTCCAGGAATTAAATAGATATTGAATGAAGGAAACACAATGAATATTTTAAAGAAATAAAAGTGACAGTCTAAATATTGAGTAGATATTGTTGTAGTATAAAAAATGCCAGACAACTATTTTTCTTGATATACTCATTGTTTATTATTCATAAATATTAGGATTTCAGGCCAGCAAACACTGTGGTATGGTAGTGTTAATTATCATCACAGAGTGAGGAAGAGAAACATAGTAATTCTTAAATATTCTCTACGATTAAAATTCAAAGTAAAATTTATCTCATTTGGAGATACAAATTTGTAACTTAGTATTTGCCAGGGTATAAAAGGGATATTTTTCTTGTAATTAAAAAATACTTCAAACAGCAAGTTTTTTTAACTGTTTTTGAAATTAAACTGTTTAGATCATAAAATTTCAATGTTTTATTTAAATTTATTCAAATAATATGAGTGACTATTCTTTATGAAAGGGTTGCTTATTTGTATAAATGTTGATTTAATTTTCAATTTTAGACTTAATCAAACTCAGTGTTGGCAAACTCTAGTATTTATTAGGAATCACACAGGCACCCAGCATCTTCATAGTGATAATTTATTTTTTTATTTAAATTTCAGTTTTCTAAACATTTGGGTTTATGATCTGAAATATGAATTTATTTTATGAGAATAAATCAGGAAAAAAAGAAAAGAAATCAATACTGCTCAAATACTACCATGCCAGCTCATAGCAAAAAATCTCTTGAGCTTAAGAACTATCTTAGTGTCTTTTCCTCCTCTAAAGTCAAATAATGTATTTGAAGACAATATTGATGCAGCTAGGATTCCAAACCTTCAACACACTTGCCTTATTGATGTTCCTCATTAGAAGTATGGTTCAAATAATAGAACTACTTACGACCTTCTTATTCACTATCATACATTTTAATTATTGAAAAGGAGGAATTTCACTGAACCCATGTGGAAGTCAGAAGCGATTTTCAGAGCTGAATAGTCCCTGGTCTTGTGTGAGTACCAGGGTTTGAATTCTGTTTTTCTTCTTAAAGGCAGGCTCCTTTATCTCTAGAGCCATGCTCTTTGTTTGTTGATTTTGTTTTTGTTGTTTGTTTTGTTATGTTGTTTTTTAGAAAATCCACTAGAATTTGAAATCCTTATTAGAAGTAACATTTATATGAATCAGATCATCAGAAAGATCAAAGTTAGCTAGTGGAAGGCTTTCAATATTTTCGAGGGATAATATCATTAGTAGTTATGCTTACAAGTTTTGGGCAACTTGACCTAAGATAAGAAAATTTAGAAGAGGGAATATCAACTGAAATGAGTGTCTTCATTAGAATGACCTGTAGTACATTTTCTTGGTTGATGATTGCTGTGGGTAATGCCACCCCTAGGCAGGTAGTCCTGAAATATATAAAATATCACATTCCATGGCTTCTGTGTCAGTTCCTACCTCCGGGTTTATTCCTTGAGTTTCTTCTTCGACTGCCCTAACATGATGTGGAATTATAAGCTGAAATAAACTCTTTCCTTTTCCAGTTTCTTTTGGTCATGGTATTTTATCACAGCAATAAAAACCCTAACTAAAACAACAGACAAGATAAAAAAAATACATAGAATACGAAAGGATACAGAGGACTGATACTTGGCCTAGATGGAGAACAGAGTGAAGTGATACTGTAGCAAAAAAAAAAGTTGATTTAAAGACTTTTTCAAGGAACCAACTGTTCCTCTATATTTAGTCCATTAAAGGATGGGCTAATTGTATCACAAGACCTTGTCTTTTAAGGTCTGACATTGAATAGCAGGCATGAATATAACTGGGACAAAAATCTTGTTGGAAGTTTAGATATTGTTTAGGAAGAATGGGTAAGTGGGGAACATGAAGCAAGGATATTCTCTTCTTGGACTATAGAAGAGACTTCCTTGTGAGGAAGTGAAAATTTGGGAGAAACAGGTCACATCTCATTCTAGCAGAAGTGACCCAGGCTGTGCCCTCCTTCTGCCTGTACTACGGCATTCAGTCACAGTTTGCCTTTTTTATATTTAACCTTAGAAAGATATGAAGAAGGACTTAGAAAAGCATTTCATGTACTGAGTAGCTGTGACAACGATTTTCATTTTAAATAGCATTCTTAAATGGTGTTATTCTGAGCCATTATCTCAGATCCCAAAATATATTCAGTACAGTAAGCCTTTCTTTATAATCATGTTCTTTGTTATGGATGTAGAAGTTACTTGTTCAAAAATAGATAAAGTTGGATTTTATAAACAACTCTACCAAAGTGATTAAAAAAATATCATTTTTCTCAGAACCTTGCAAAAGACAGTGTGGGTATTTCAAGGCTCTGGGCTAATATCCAATAATCAGTGAGTGAATACCATGTTTGTTCTTTTGTGATTGGCTTACCTCACTCAGGATAATATTTTCTAGTTCCATCTATTTACCTAAGAATTGCTCGAATTCATTGTTTTTAATAGCTGGGTAATACTCCATTGTGTAAATGTACTACCGTTTTTGTATCCATTATTCAGTTGAAGGACATCTGGGTTCTTCCCAGCTTCTGGCTATTATAAATAAGGCTGCTATGAACATAGTGGAGCATATCTCCTTGTTGTATGTTAGAGCATCTTCTGGGTATATGCCCAGGAGTGGTATAGCTGGATCCTCAGGTAATGCTATGTCCAATTTTCTGAGGAACCACCAGACTGATTTCCAAAGTGGTTGCACCATCTTGCAGTCCCACCAACAATGGAGAAGTGTTCCTCTTTCTCCACACCCTTGCCAGCATCTACTATCACCTGAGTTTTAATCTTAGTCATTCTGACTGGTGTGAGATGGAATCTCAGAATTGTTTTGATTTGCAATTCCCTGGTGACTGAGGATGCTGAATATTTCTTTAGGTGCTTCATGGACATTCGAGTTTCCTCCGTTGAGAATTCTTTGTTAAGCTCTATACCCCGTTTTTTAAAATAGGATTATTTGTTTTTCTGGAGTCTAATTTCTTGAGTTCTTTGTACATATTGGATCTTAGCCCTCTTTCTGATGTAGGATTGGTAAAGATCTTTTCCCAATTTGTTGGTTGCCATTTTGTCCTATTGACAGTGTCCTTTGATTTACAGAAACTGCAATTTTATGAAGTCCCATTTGTCAATTCTTGATGTTAGAGCATATGCCATTGGTGTTCTGTTCAGGAACATTTCCCCTGTGCCCAAGTATTCGAGGTTCTTCCCCACCTTCTCTTCTACTAATTTCAGTGTATCTGGTTTTATGTGGAGGTCTTTTATCCACTTGGACTTGAGCTTTGTACAAGGAGATAAGAATGGATCAATTTGCATTCTTCTACATGTTGTTCTCCAGTTGAACCAGCACCATTTGTTGAAAATGCTGTCCTTTTTCCACTGGACAGTTTTAGCTCCTTTGTCAAAGATCAAGTGACTATAGGTGTGTGGGTTCATTTCTGGGTCTTTAATTCTATTCCATTGATTTTCCTGCGTGTCTCCCTATGAACAGTACTATCTTGTCTTATATATCCTGCCTGTTATTTCTTTTGATGGATACAAGATACTATTATAAAAAGATGAAGGAAGTTTTTAAGATGTATCTCACAGTATATTATATACTTTCACATTTATGTCTCCCAAAGTGTAAAAATTGAATTTCAAACTATCTCGCATTTTATGTGAAAAGAAATAGGATAGTAATGTGGTCTTCCTATTACACAATTTATTCAACATATTTTCCCTGTTTCTTCATTTCTATAAGTCCTGAATTTTAATCCGGATAACATGGAATCTGGGACATGTATGAATTTCCTCATGTCCTTCATTTATAAACATCAAATCTGAATTTGTCAACATGGTGCAACAAATTATTTTTGTTTTCTTTTATTTGAGTGACACTGAATGTTGATTACTTAAGTGTATAAATTTTTAAGTCAGAAGAAAACACTTCAGCACTCCAACTCGTTAAATAATTAATGTTTTCAACAACAGTAAGAATCAGAGCTAATTACCCAGTATCTTTGCACAGTGAACACTGCACATTTATTCTGGAAATCAAGGTCACTGTTTGCATGTGCTTATTCTACAGGCACTAATGACTATTTTATACAGCCCTCAACTTTTGTCCTCAGTCTGGAAAACAGGTAACAAGAAACAAATCTCAGCTGGAAACACTGTTTTCAAAGCATTGGAGTTCAGTTAAAATCTGCCATAACACATACAAGTCTTTGTCTATAGTGGAGCAGATAGTAGTTTTACAGAGACTCAGTTTAATGTACTACAAAGCCATGCTAATGACCAGTTTCTGTAAGATAAACCATTGATCTTCTCCAAACACAAGCAAATACCAATCTCTTCATGCATGGTTAACAAAATCATTTTGTGCATTATCAAAATTCCCATGTTTTAATTATTCCAGATGATTTTTCCTATAAAGACAGAAGCATACTAATATAGAAACAGTGTATTATTTTCATGAAAGAACCGGGTAACATTCCATATACAAAATGTCTTCCTACTGATATTAGTACTAATAGAGAATTATATACATGAGAATAAAATGTTGACTGGTTAAATTAAATGTAAAAATTATGCAGATGATGTGTTTTGCCACAATGTTGTTGCATAGTATGTCTACTATTTTAAGATTAAAAATTAATTACATGTGGTTGTTTGAATAGGAGTGGATACAGACCCAGAAAGACAAACATTGATGTGCTGGACCAGAGCCTGGAATAATCATCATCACATAGACCAGAGTGTCTTCAACTGATTGATTTAGATGCTTAGTCTCACAGACAAATGAAGCAGAGCTCCAGGAGTCCTGTGGAAGAGGGCAAGGAAGATTCAAGGAGCCAGAGGGATCAAAGACCCCACAAGAACATGGTCCATGTAATGAACTGACAGGAACTCAAGTAGGCTCACAGAGATTAGGAAGCCTGTATGGGCCTGACATAGGTTCTCTTATATATATATCATGGTTATATAGCTTGGTGTCTTTATGAGATTCCTAACATTGGGTACCATGGACTGTCTGTGACTCTTTTCCCTGCCTTCTGGATAGTCTCATCCAGCATTGATGCAAGAATATGTGCCTGGTCTTATTGAAAATTGTTATGTCATATTCAGTTGATGTCCCTGGAAGGTCTGTTCTTTTCTAAGGGGAGGTAAAGCTAGAGTGGATCCAAGAGAAAGGCAAGTTGGGATGGAAGGAAAGACTTGAGGGAAGGGAGGAAGGTGAAACTGTGGATTGTGATATAATATATGAGAGAAGAAATAAAAATTAGAAAAACATGTAGAATTGTTGAGGTCAGCTGAAGGGATTTGCATCCTTATAGAAAGAACAAGAATATCAACCAACTAGACCCCCAGAGCTCCCAGGGACTAAAGCACCAACCAAGGAGTGTAGCCGCCCGAGCTGCCTCACATTCTGGGGGCCACTTTGTAATGGCCCGGTCTGCTGCTCCGGTCGGTGGGTCAGGGCCTAGCAAGAGAGAGAGAGAGGGGACAGAGGCGCGAAGAATGGAGACAAGACAGGGAGTCTGATCAAGTCTCTTCAAGTCTCATTTATTGAAAGGAAATCCTGGGTATTTATACCCTTTAGCACGTGTCTTGCCCTCGTGGACATGCACAGCTGAAGGCACTACGTCATGTGCCTTTGCAGCGTGGAGGCCATGTACGCCTAGCTAGCAGTGAGGAGACCATGTGCACCCAGCAGCGTGGAGACCACGTGCGCCTAGCTGCTGGCGGCACTAAACAGCAAAACAAGATATGTGAGAAAAACAAGATCTTTATCAGAGTGTGCTCAGCTGTTGCGGGCTGTTGAAAATAAGTCTCTTGTTAGGGTATATGGCTCAAGATGGCTGTAAAGATGATAGCTGCTTTTGGCTAGGAGTCGGCTCCCAACAAAGGAGTACACATGGAGCGACCCATGGCTCAAGCCGCGTATGTAGCAGAGGATGGGAGGAGAGGCCCTTGGTCCTGTGAAGTCTTGATACCCCAGTGCAGGGCAATGTCAGGGCAAGGAAGCTGGAGTGGGTGGTTGGGTGGAGCACCATCATAGAAGCAGGGGGAGGGGGGTGGGATAGGGGGGTTCTGAATGGCAAACTGGAAAAAAGGATGACACTTGAAATGTAAGTAAATAAAATATTTATTTTTTTAAAAGGAAGAAAGAAAAATGAAAAAGAAAGGAAGAAAGAAAGAAAGGAAGGAAGGAAGGAAGGAAGGAAGAAAGAAAGAAAGAAAGAAAGAAAGAAAGAAAGAAAGAAAGAAGGAAAGAAAGAAAGAAGGAAAGAAAGAAAGAAAGAATTGCTGTGGTCATGGTGTTTTAAAGGCAATAGAAACAGAAACTAAGACGGAACATTAAGGTATTTTGCATTGACAACCAAGTGAGATGTAATTACATTCACTGATTTGTAAGAGGGTATTTTCATTGCTCGAAGTCTTGCCACAAGCAGTTGAGAAGGTTGGAAAATGTAAAAGCAACATATGATACTAACATTGTAGACACCTATGGGAGGAAAGTTGGACCGTTTCCTTAACTCAGTCTTCAGAGATAGCTTTTCTCTCTTCAAAGGCTAAGGTAAGCAATCATTCAAAGAAAATGAAATTCTAGATGGAAATTCTCAAAAAAGAGAGCAATTCTTCATGGTTCAATTACCATGCATTAAGTTCTTACTTTACAAGAATGAATCCCACTCCTGATTGGGAGAGAAGAAAAAACATATTGATGAAGAACGATTGTCTTTAAGCCTGCAAACTTCAGTGTGTAGTT
The DNA here is from genome assembly GCF_004785775.1 of Grammomys surdaster. Taxonomy (NCBI): domain Eukaryota; kingdom Metazoa; phylum Chordata; class Mammalia; order Rodentia; family Muridae; genus Grammomys; species Grammomys surdaster. The sequence goes on from NW_021604791.1 coordinate 4,741,598, forward strand.
AAATAAAATAAATAATGGCAAAACACTAAACTTGGAACCAACAAATGAATTGACACACTTCATAAGTGTAGAAGGATCAGAAGAAAATATAAAATGTGAGAGATTCGATTTTTTTATGACTGTTTTTCTAAATGTACCCAATACACTGATACTTAACTTTATTAGTATGTAACTATTTATATTTATTTTAATCATGAAATTACACTAAAAATAGTCTTTAAATTTTGACTCAGAGGCTATAAAATTATAAAATAATTTTTTGTTTTATTTTTCTTAATGGAAAAATACAATAGAAGTCACCCTTTTCTTTTTCAGTCTTCTATGAGGATAAGATATAGTTAAGCAATTCAATACTCATTAACTAATTAGCATTTCTCAATAACAGTAAGATTAGAGATAATTGCTAATATTTTGCTTAGTGAACCTTGGACAGTCTTCTGGAAATCAAGGTCATTGTCAGCATTTCTATATCTTACAAGCACTAATGATCATTTCAGACAGTATTTAGCTTCTGCCCTCACACTAAGATCTAATTACTAAAGATATTGAGGGAATGTTTTATATGATTCATTGGATTATTTCAGCATACATCTCAACTACCTGCTAATTTAGAGAGAGGACATTTGTTACCATGATTACTTTTAAGTCTATAAACATCAACTTTAAATACCAACAAAACAAAGCAAACAAAAATCCAAAACGAACAAACATACAAAAAACCAACAAAATACAAAACCAAAAATATTACAAAATCTTCCTGTGGGTACTTACAATATTATTGTGGTACTTAGGTCAAATATCTAATGATAGCTTTTCTGAAGAAGTGTTCTATTTTACTTGAGTGATTTCTTTGGCAAATGTTTTTTTTAAGAAAATTAAAGTCAACACAATTGTGTTTCAACTCAAGATATATATATATATATATATACATATATATATATATATGAATTATTTTTCTCATTATTAACTGTGGCTGAAAATCTCTGTTAAAGTGAATGAAGATTTTATTTTTTATTTTTTATTTTATAGAGAAACCAGTATAATTATTAGAAGATAAGAACAATCGAATATAGATCATTATATGAGACAGATGACTGCACTCAATGGGATTATTTCAAAAAGCTTGTGAAATTTGAGAGGAAAAACATTTAAAAATTCATTAAATTAAATTAATTAAATTAAAAATTCATTAAAATAGTCAGTGGGGAACTTGATATAGAACAATTTAAAAGTAACTTCAGAAAGTAAGTCCTTAGCCAATTACTCATAAATTGTATTATTGATCTGAGCGAATGGCAACTTTTTCGGAACACGTAATATTTTATTTGCAGATAGACTGATCTGTTGCTTATAGCAAGTTTCTAATTTATGATTCAAATGACTTAAAACTTTTCAAAACGAATCATAAGTTAAATAGTTCACTTACAGTGTAACATCTTGAAAAGAAAAGACATTTTAAGAGGTCTTTATGCTATACCCTAAAGATGTGGTTATTATACTCCACTCTCAAAAAAAAAAACTGAGAATTGTTTTCTTTACTTCATAGATTTTAATTTTTGTATGACTATCATATCTTTATCACATCCTAACAAGCTGCAAGTTGCTACTTTCTAAAAATAGGAAGATTTTTATAGATGAAGCAGAAAAGTCAGTGTTAAGGGTAAAAATGAGGATTGCAGGAAGATTCTAGCGTCCCATTGTTAGGGAGCTGAGCAGGATTAGGAGATACAGAAAACAGAAATAGTAACAGGGAAGACAATCCAGATGTCCTGAAAGAGGAAAGAAAAAGTTACACAAGACCTCATGATTCAGTTACAAGGGCAAGTTCAGAAAAGAAAAAGGACAGAGAAGAAAAGTAAGCTACTGATTTCCTGAGGCCAAACTTGGGAGAGGAGGGCTTAAGAGTAAAGGGAAGCAAAGGAAGACACGAGTGTGATGGAAATGCGCAGTGCTGGACTTCAGGTAGTGAGCGTGAAGGTGCATAGTCTTAGTTCATTTAAATAAGCTTGTGAAGTTTTGGAGAAAGAATACACACTGAAATGGATGAATTGTCATGTGTGTGTAATGACTCAAATAAGATATTAGCAGTGAAGAAGGACACACAGAGACATACAGTAGTAATTTCAATATGAATAAAAGTAAATGTTGACATTACATGTAGTTATTATGGTTGCAGGTTAAATATAAAAATTATGTAAAACGTCAGAAATGACAATGAATAAAATGTGAAAAGAAGTGTACATGCTAAGCTGAAGGTTGACTTGTGAGAATAAAGTGGATACCCACTGGAAACTTGCAAAATAAAATGTTTGCGTAAAAATAAAAGGTGATGCACAACAAGTACAAGATAAAAACCAAAGATAAATAACCTACTGACTAAAAAACCATAATAATAAAGACTGCCTCACGTTCTCTCTTCTTCACTGTGAAGTGACAGGAAGCCATTGGCTTGTTGGGGTCGTACTTTGAGACTCTGGTGACAAGATCATTATTCAGAAGTAAAGTATTGATTTTTATCTATAAGTAAAAGCAATGTTTTTCTTTAAAAACAAAAACTTTAGAATAAAAAAGTAGCTATATTTATCTAGAAAGCAGAAAAAAAAAACAAGTCCACTTTTATACTAAAATGTCAGAAGTAAAATAAAATAAGGCATGGATGGAAATTCACTGGTCCAAGGATATTGCAGACTTCATTAGTTTAGCAGTCAAACTCACAAGTTGCTGTATAGATTCTGCCAAAGGGGGGAAATGAAGACATTTTTCTACTGCTTCTCTTAACTCTGCTTCTTATTGAGTTAATTCTTTTTCTTGTTTCTAGAAAATTTAATTCGTGCATTGGATCCCTTATCTTCTTGGTCAATCAAATATTTGCTATGTTTGAAAGTCTCTTCATAGGATAATGATCAGCAACCTTTCCAGTTCAAGAAAATTAAAGTATTTTTACAGTTCTTCCCCTGGGAATACAAACCAATCAACTTTCCTTGCTTCATGTAAGTCTTTTGTGACTGAGGCAACAGCCTTCATTGTGCAAAATGCAGCAATTATCCTTTCGATACATTATGAGAGAAAAGGAACAGTATTTCATTTTTTTCTTATGATTTTTCAGTTACCTCATTTAACATCAGTTAGCAAACAGATATAGTACATAAAGCTAAGTATAGATTTGTAATAAGAAAATGATTTTGAAGTAAATATATTTTAGAAAATGTATACAATAATACATTATTAACATTACATTATCATCCCATGACTCATGGTATAAAATCATATTACATTATTAATAATAATTATTCAAAGTACAGATTTAATTTTGGTATTACATTAGAGTTCTCCATAGAGAAGAATCAAGGAAATATGTCAGTGTTAGAGGCTGGACTGTAACACAGCAGCTATTTACAGGGGGATCAGGAAAACTTGGATACCCATGTCAGAGGCTGGACCATTCCATAATGTCCATCTATGGGGACAGCAATTTAGTGGCCCCTCATTCAGAGAAACCCAAAACCGTAGAAGAAAAATAATCAGTGATACTGTTCTAGTCTGTGGTTGTGGTCTGGGATCTCTGAAAAGTCTTTGACATGAGTCTACTTCTAATAAGTGAAAAAAGTTAAGTTAGTGTAAAACATTAGAAAAAGAATCTTGATTAGTTCATATATTTTGTTACATCTGTGGAAGCATCTATTATGTTTTGTTTTGGGGGAAATGTTTTTAAAAAATACCAGACAATGTGCACTCTCTACCTCTATTTGAAATTTGAAAATACTGGAAACAGTACATTTTACTATAAGATTGAATTTTGGTTTTGTTGATTTCTTCTTCTGAGCCAAGTATTTAAATAAAATGGTATTAAAAGATATATAGAATTACAAGACATATAGAATTTTCTGGATTCTAACTTCTTAAGTCCTTCGTATGTTTCAGATATTAGCTCTCTACTGGATGGAAGGTTAGTAAAGATCTTTTCCCAATTTGTAGGTTGTCATTTTATCCTACTAACAGTGTCCTTTGCCTTACAGAATCTTTACAGTTTCATCAGTCCCATTTGTCAACTGTTGATCTTAGAACTTGAGCCATTGATGTTCTCTTCAGGAATTTTCCCCTAAGCCAATGTGTTCGAGGCTCGTCCCCACTTTTTCTTCTATTAGATACAGCATATCTGGTTTACGTGGAGGTCCTTAATCCATTTGGACTTGAGCTTTGTAGTAGGAGATAAGAATGGATCAGTTTTCATTCTTCTATATGCAGACTGCCAGTTTAACCAACACCATTTGTTGAAATGCTGTCTTTTTTTCCCACTGGATGGTTTTGGCTTCTTTGTCAAAGATCAAGTGACAGCAGATATGTGAGTTCATTTATGGGTCTTCACTTCTATTCCATTGATCTACTTGCCTGTCTTTGTACCAATACCATGTGACTTTTATCATTATTGCTCTGTAGTACAGCTAGAGGTCAGGAATGGTAATTCCCCCAAAAGTTCTTTTATTGTTGAGAACTGTTTTCTCTATCATATTTTTTTTGTTATTCCAGATGACATTGCCAATTTCTCTTTCTATCTCTGTGAAAAATTTGGGTTGGAATTTTGATGGGGATTGCCTTGAATCTGTAGATTGCTTTTGGTAAGTGGGAGGTTTTCAGAGAAGAGACTGGGAATGGGGGCAACGTTTGAAATATAAATAAATAAAATAATAAAAAATAAGATATATGAAATTTTCAAGTAAAACTTTTACTAAATATTTATAAGCAATGTCATTGCATAGAAAATACATATTTTGGAAACCAAATTTCTGAGACAATTTTATGTTGCAATGTAATCTTAAATGATTTTCCTAGTAAATATATATAAACATATGACATAATCTTCAGACTCAACAGTTGAACTCAAGCCAGATCTGAATAAGGAATGCTTTTTATAAAGCTGGCTCTTTTGTGTAAATGCAGAATCTACAATGAAAGTAATTCTGATGATAAAATAAGTTTCAACATGGTTCTTATTCTATTAATAACTATTAAACACTTCAACACAAAACAACCTTCTTTCAGTGGTTGAAAGACATTTATACTTTCAGAGTCTTGTTGGATGTCACGAGTTTCATGCTTATGCATAACTAGAAAATTATTTTATTATCCATTGTAGAGTCCTTGCTGCTGCTAACCCCTGAAACTTCCACAGAAATGCCAAAAATTACCATGTTTTATGTCACATCATGGGAATGTTTCTGCTTTTATAGACTTAAGTCTTTTTCCCAACACCATAATAGGTAGAAGAACATACATACAATTACGTATTAAAACGCAGACACTTGGAGAAGAAAGACTTTCTAGAAATGATTTCTATTAAGATGGACCCCTGTAAAGTATCTGGCTACAGCCAAATAAATGGTGCCTTTCTAAGGGGGAAGAATCAATAGACTACAGAAAAAGAAAGAGGCAAAGCACTGTAGGTTCTTAAATGAAAATTGATTTCTACAATTGACCATGAAGCAAGCTCATCAGTAACACTGCATTTGGAGAGAAGCTAATTGTTTCTTCTTAAGAGAGCATTTGAATTTGGGACAAAAGTAGAAAAGGGAAATCAATCCTCTAGTATAAAAAGTACCTTACTCACAACATAAAGATCCACAAAATGCAATAGTTAGAGAGAAGAAAGAAAGGAAGAAGAAAAAAAGAGTCCATTGTATCCACTGAATGGATTGGCTCAGAAGGAAAATTAGCTACAGGTCTCAGTAAGTAACATGAAGGTTCAATTTCTAATTCCTTCTTTAGTCATGTACATTCCTGACCAATAGAGATATCCTTTGTCTCTTTATGTCACACAGTAACTGAAACATTAATGAAAATGTATAACTGTAAAAACACGAGTAAAAATGGATGTTATCCAAACTTCAGGCTACATGGATGATGTATTTAAGCTTATTGATGTCCAACTGAAATGTGCTTATTTATCTTTACACATCATAAAGTTAAAGAACTCACTTTAATCAATCCCTGGCTTAATGGATAGTCTGGTTTTATTTCCATATATGTGAATGGAAATAGTGTAGATAACTAAAGAAGTGAATAATGAACCATGCAATTTCAATATAGGTAAGTGGTTTGATCTAACCTTACATTAGAAAACCCTGGAGTAAACCAAAAACATGACAAAGTGATGTATTCAGAGCTAAGGGCCAGAGGAATTTCTATAACCCAAGACAACCTGTAAAGTCTAACTAAATTGTGTCAATCTACGACATAATCTAACTTGGATGTGAGTGAGCTTGATAAAATGGAAGTGTCAGTTGTGGTTAGCTTATAAGTTCTCACTGAATGGAGAACTTCAGTTTTTAGAAGGTTGTAAATGGATATTGAAAGATAATATTCAATTTATACTATAAAACTGAGAAAGAACACTTATATTCATCAATGTGTTGGCAACCAGAACAGAAACTATCAAACGTGATGTCTTTACTTCATTCCTGAGGAGAAAAGACCATGATATTGATTGCATTTCATTTCTCTGGGTGATTTTGTATATATATATATGTGTGTGTGTGTGTGTGTGTGTGTGTGTGTGTGTGTGTGTGTCACAACATATATATTTTCACACAACAGTTCCACAGAATAATGAATGTAGTCCATTGGGTGTGTGCATGGGATGGGAACTAGGTAAAAGAATATCTTAACTCCAACATCCTGAGGAATCAAAGGTAAGAAAAACAACCAGATGAAGTAACTATAATAAATCCCTAGTCTTATGAACAATCAGTTCTATCTTATATTTGTATGTAATGGTCCAGATAAATACGAAAATGTAAAACTAATGAAGAATGAAAACGTCTGTGGAAACAAGTGCTATGACCTATGCTGACACAGAAAAAGCCTGGAGCAAATCAATGACAGGTAGAAACAAAGTACAAATTGATCTCTACTTCTGTCACTGAGAAACACTCTTCCGTAATGCTGCATAAGAAGACAGGCTAAGGGGTCCATCTTAATAAAGCCTTTGAATTTGAAATGAAAGTCCAAAGGCGAACATCAAGTCTGCCAGAAAGCTTCCCAACTAACATCAAATTTGTGTAACTATATTTTCCCATTTATGCTAGTTCTTTCAAGACTACCTGCCACCTACAGGTGTGCCCAACCCAAATTAATAACATACCACAAATAACCTCTCCACTTACTGCTCAAGGTGCGTAAAACCTTACTCAGTTTGCACTAAAGATTTTTTTTTTTATGCGAAATTAAACCAGGGGAAACTATCACAGTCACAAGCCTTCTGAATAATCACATGCTAAAAATGTCAGGGTGTCACGGATTTCACTTCCAGTCGGTTTTCCTTTTCCTTTTCTTTTGTTGTGGTGTGTGTGTGTGTGTGTGTGTGTGTGTACTATTTTTGTTTGTTTTCTATTTACAAATGCTAAACACCACAATTGACCTCATGTCGTCACAAGAAGATATGATGCTGTGTGGCATTAAATAGGGTGAGATAAGTAATAAGGATTTATATTTGATGGTGTAAGAAGTAGCATTGATCTTTATGGAGATGTTCTCATATATACAAATACATAAAGTATTCAGTTTTAAAAATTTACTTAGATATTTTGTCTAATGAGTTAAAGGTAAAGAAAATTGCTTGGGTAAAACTTTTCTCTTTCCATATTTTTAAAAATAGTTCCTCTTCATAGTGTTCTTGGGAAATAAGGGGTGACTGGTGATATCAAACCAACATGAAAACGACTTCTGAAATAATGGCACTACTTTACAGGAAATGTAACAGATAAGTTTATAAATAATTTACTTCTTCACATAGCTAGTAACTGGTACATTTGGATCATAAACCCACTTTCTTACTGTTCCCTATCTATGCTTTTGAATTACAACTTATAATAAATTCAATTCTCATTAGAGTATATGAATATTTCAAAGACATATTTATACTTATGAAAGTACATTGAATTTTATATAATACTTTGATTTTAGTATTGACGCAGAAACTTTTAAGTAGTTTTATAGTTTCTACCTAAGTAGAAAGTAAGTCAGGAATCTGAAGACTAAATGTAGAGCTATACAGTTATTTAATCTATTTAATCCCACTTTAATTTCTACAGATTAAATGTCATTTATACTATGTGTGAATTAGGACTATGTAGTGTATTGTATCTACGTAGGAAATTTTAACAAATGAGATAATGTAGCAGCCATTAACCCTCTGACAGCATAAATAATCTCATGAAATATAAATTTGAATAACTATTTTAAATACAGGTGTGTATGTGTACTCTTTTATTAAAAATAACGTAGCAAAAACAATTATCACAAAAACAAAATTTAACAAACAGAAAACGGCAATCATAACAATAACTGTTGTATATATGCTGATGTATATGTTAGCTTCCTTATCTCCTGCAATCTAAACTAATCCCCATCCAGGTAATACAAATTATCAGCCTAATAATCCAGTCTTGTGGAATGCTAAGTAGGGTAAATCAAGTCAAACTCATCATTTTATTACATTATAACTAGTAGTTTCTAGAATCTTAGATTCAAAACTGAAGCACAGAAAGATATAAAAGAAGTATGTACTAACAATCATGCTTCTAAGTGAGATTCAAGTTTCTTGCCTTGGGCCTTTCTTTTTATTTAGCTTCTTTGGGTCTGTGGAGTGTAACATGGTACCTCTATCTTATGGCTAATATCCATTTATAAATGAGTGCATACCATGCAAATGCTTTTGGGACTTGGTTACCTCACTCAAGATAATACTCTGTAAAATTCGTGATGTCTTTGTTTTCAATAGCTGAATAGTATTCCATTGTGTAAATGTACCACATTTTCTTTTCCATTCTTCAGTTCAGGGACATCTACATTGTTTCCTATTTCTGGCTATTATGAATAAAGCTGCTATGAACATAGTTGAGCAAATGTCTTTGTGTGATGGTGGGGCATCTTTTGGGTATATGTCCAGTAATAGTATAGCTGGGTCTTGAGGTAGACTATTCCCAGTTTTCTGAGAAAACAAAAAATTAATTTCCAAAGTTGTTGTACAAATTTGTACTCCCACCAGGAATGAGGAAGCTTTCTCCTTGCACCAAGTCCTCACCAGCATGTGTTATTGCTTGAGGTTTTGATCTTAGCCATTGTGATGCCTGTAAGATGGTGACTCAGAGTTGTTTTAATTTTCATTTCCTTGATGACTAGGACTTTGAACATTTATCTTTTTTTACCATTGGATATTTTCTTTATTTACATTTCAAATGCTATCACCTTTCTCGGTTTTCCCTCTGCAAATCCTCTATCTCATGTCCTATCCGCTTGCTCCTATGAGGGTGTTCCCCCACCTACCTACCCACTCCCACCTCGCTGTCATGCCAATTCTCTACACAGGAGCATGGAGCCTTCACAGGAGCAATGACGTTTCCTCCCATTGATGCAGTGCTTCTCAGCCATTCGAGAATTCTCTGTTGAGAATTCTCTGTTTAGTTCTGTATCCCATTTTTACAAATTGGGCTATTGGGTTGTTGGTGTCTAACTTCTTCATTTGTTTGTAAATTCTGGTTATTAACCCTCCGTAAAGATTTACGACTGATGAAGATCCTTTCCCAATCTGTAGGCTGCCAATTTGTCCTATTGACAGTGTCTTTTGCCTTACTGAAACTTTGTAGTTACATGAGGTCCCATTTACCAGTTGTTCATCTTAGAGGCTGGGCCACTGAGGATCTGTTCACGAAACTATCTCTTAGATCAAGATGGGCTGCCTTGTCTGGCCTCAGTGAGAAGAAGCACCTAGTCTCTAAGAGAATTGAAGTGCTGAGGGTGGGGTAGGGGGTAGCATTTTCCAGCAGGGGCTGTACCTGCTCAGAGGAGGGATGGAGGGGGATTATGGAAGGGGGTGACCAGGAGGGGTCAGTCAATGGGATACAAAGTGAATAAGTAAAAAAGAAAAACATTAAATTAAAACAAAAAACCAATCACACTTGAAGAACTGTATTAGATAACTAATTGTAAAAACAGTCAGTGAGCATTATCTATCAAATAGCAACAACATGGGAATGATCTTGACACAGTAAGCCTAGGGTTCCTAATTCCTGTGACACAAAGAAGACATAAGATCCATATCCCATTACTGTGTAACCTTGATCTATTTTACAAATATCTTATGATATTTATAGCAATAATTAATTTATCATTTTATAATACTATATGTATAAACTTTGTCAATGTCTATTCTAAATATCTCTCATGATAAATTTTGGACATCAAGACAAACTCTTATTGCCTGATAACAATATGATACGGGAATATGATTAAACTTATGTAAAATCAGAAATACAGTGTTTCTGAAATTAGTATGGGTAGAGCTCACACTAACATAAATAATAAAGAATATTGGACTTTTAATAGTTACTAAATCCTAGTAAAATTAAACAGTAGGTAGAAATTAACTTTGCGTAGCAGAACTAAGTGCACAAATTACCAAACTTTAAAATTTTCCATAATTCATTGTAATTGCAAACATAAAGGCTTTTAAAGAAAATTTTCTCTAAATATATGATCAGTCATTATTTAAATAAGCCACGTAAGTACTCCAAATTGCAAACATGTGATCCAGTAGTCATTAAGCAGCCTTGAACTATAAATAAAGGAGAAGAATTTATGAACTGAATTCTGATTCTTTCATTTTAGTATTACTTTCATTACAAAGTTATCCACTAACTGGATGATGTAATCCATATTATATTAACTAAGCTTCTGGTAATTTTGATAATACAAAATTATAAATCATTTTATAAATTCAGCTTTCAATTATTTTTGCTTCATATGCATTTTGTATTTTGGCTATTAAAAACTTAACTAAAGAGTCATTTATTAAGAATAAACATGTATAGTTATACCATATGAATAACATAATAATTGCCAGATGGCAGTGGTTTACACCTTTAATCTCAGCATTCCATAGACAGAGGTAGGTAGATCCTTGAGTTTAATGACAGCCTGGTCTACAGGGAGAGTTCAAGGACAGCCAAGGCTACAGAGAGAAAGAAAACAAGACCAAAAAGAAAACAAAATATTTAAAAAGAGAAAGAAAGAAAGAAAGAAAGAAAGAAAGAAAGAAAGAAAGAAAGAAAGGAAGGAAGGAAGGAAGGAAGGTAATAGAAAAAAGAAAAATGTACCATAGCAATAAAGTCATGATGGTAAGTTGGCTATTGTATTAAAATAATTCTGAGACTAAAGAGATAGTTGAGTGTGGGACTGCATAAGGGTATTCTGGGTCATGGTTGGGCAGTTGCCTAGAACCCTGAGACTCTGCATGAGAACTGGCAAGGGTTTGGCGCGCCCCTAGAACCCAGGGTCCTGAAAAGCAGTCTAGTCTCCATAGAATTACATTGTTCAGTCATGTAGGCCAGCCATTACAGCCCCTCCTGTAACTGTCATTTCTTTTGTAACGGGCGGTTCTGTTACTTTGTAAAGGCTGGCCAGTTCTCTTGCTCCAGTCTGCAGGTCAGGGTCTAGCAAGAGAGAGAGTGGGGATGGAGGAAGGGCGAAAAGGGGCAAGAGACACAAAAGATAGATACAAGACAAAGTCTGGTCAAGTCTCTTCAAGTCTCTTCTTTATTCTCCTCTCTTCTTCTATATTCTCTTCACACTTATACTATATACTCCTCATTCCTTCAGTCTCCTTACTCCTCCCACACATAGAAAGGAAATCCTGGGTATTTATACCCTTTACCACGTGACTTGCCCTCGTGGACAAGCTCAACTGAAGCCACTACGTCACGTGTCTTGTAGCCATGGATACCAGGAGCACCTTGCAGCTGGGGGCACTAAACAGTGTAACAAGATGTTTATCAGAGTGTGCTCAGCTATTGCAGGCTGTTGAAAATGAGTCTTTTGTCAGGGTATATGGCTCGAGATGGCCTTAAATATGATAGCCACTTTCGGCTAGGAGTCGGCTCCCAACACCCTCCCAAAGTGCACAGGTAGAGGGCGTGACTAGAGGCCTCAGGCCCTAGGGATTTACATACTAATGAAGGCCAGAGGGTGGAGCAAATTAAACATGCCTCCCCAGATCCTCCCCAGATCCTTCCCCTTTCTCCCTCCCTATATAACTCGGGACTGCCCTGAGGTTTATAGGGGCAAAACCTTCATCAACCATCCAACATGACAATAAGCCCTTTTGGAACCAAAGAACCTCGTGTCATTGGGGCCTGCCATCCCCAAAGCCTCCAGGCTGCTGGAACGTTAGATGTTCCTCCTGCATGTGGGACCCATTGGGACTCTACGGCGGCCCTATATTTTTCCCTACAGTTGAGTATTTAAGACCATTTACTTAAGAATCACGATGAATAGAATTTGAAATCTATCAAATAACCAGTTTATTTCTACAATACTTACAAAAGTAGTTCAAAGGCATGTTCAGACACAAGAATTGTTGAGACCATCTGACTTCTAACCTAAGTATGAACTAGCCCTACATTCAAAGAGGAAATAATGATTCAAAAATATGTGAAACATGATAGAGAAAGATACATAATAACTTTTTCTGGTATGCACATATATATGCACTTCCATTCACAGGTATAAACCCATATGCACATGCATTTATATTCATAAAGAAAAACCCCACACCGACACTCAAAGATGCCATACATACAAACACATACACTGCACATGGAAAGAAACACACACACACACACACACACACACACACACACTTGGTTTTTCTTTCTCTTCATTTTTCTGAAGTAATTATTTCTGATCATTAGTATATCAAAGGCCAGGGAAAGAAAGAAAGGAATGATCTATATCAGAAAATCTGCAATCAAATTGAGAGCAATTTTTTGATTATAATAACATGTTTTTATATAATATCATGCTAGCAATGCTCCAGAGATGAATATATGTCTTACTTTTATTTGTGACCATGATATATCAGAGACATAAAAATAGTAGGAAAATCAATCTTAAGTACCTGAAAGAGATGTAGGTTTGGTAACCATAATATCTCAGGGATTGGAATTGTCATTTCTTTTACTTTTCTTTTTTTTCATATAATTTACTTTGTTGTTTTGATTTTTATTACAAACAAATTGTTACTTTTATACAATATATTCTGATAACAGTTTCTTCTCTCTTATCTTATCCTAGATCCTTCCAACATAATCATTCTTTCCCTCTCTCTTAAAAATAAACTAGCAAAAACTAAACAAAATGCAATAAAAACACGATTAAACAATTAAATATGAAATAAGAAAAAAACAAGAAAAAATATATACATGTGCAAATATACACACACATATATAAATGCACATTCAATACAAACATAAAATTTAAAACCATATTATTTAAACAAAAGGCCAGTATAATTAAATAATACATTAACAGACAATAGATCTCCAAAACACCACTGAGTTCATTTTGTGTTGGCCATCTACTACTCTTGATCATAGAGACAAATTTAAGTGTGGTTGATGGACCAAGTTGGCTCCATTGGTAATATTAATATTTGCTTTGTGAGTGGCAAGCAATTGTAGATAGTGAAATGGTCATTTCTTATTACTATGCTTGTAGTATATATTGCATCAGCATGACTTTAAAATATCTCCTCCTCAGTCACAGGACAGCACTCCATCCTGAGAGAGACAACTCAAATGGGAGTAGCACCACCAAAAGTGATATCAGAAGCATGGCCCTTGTATCTAACCATGGGCAATATTATCAAAGACATCTCTCTCCAAGGAGTACCTAATCAAATTTCATATTCTTTGGTTGCAATACAAATCCAAAAGCTGTAGTGGATCTTTTGCACTAGGTATGAGAGCCAGAAAGATACAAGCTACATGGCATTGTTTGCCTGGATACATGTTTTGTCCTATGAGTTTTAAAAATAGCTTGTTTCTCAGGAGAACACATCTCTAAACCTCAAAAGAAGAAACCTAACAGCCTGCTGCTCGTTTGTGAAAATGGTTCATTAACAATATCCCAACCCAGAGGACATAGTTTATATCATGTACTGGTATCTTCATTTTATCTTTTACTTAGAGAAAACTCTGTCTCTCTGATTGTAAATAGGTTTGTGTTGAATAGAGAAAATCATATTATTATCACTCAGGATGATAGCATCAGCAAGACCACAATGAATTGAAATTTTTGACAAAATGTTTTAGTTGTATAAGAAGGATACAGATCATTAAATAGACTAAAGAAGAACAGAAAGTTTCATTGCTATATAACAATCAAAACAGTAAAAATGCTGACAAAAAAATATTAAAGACTGCAAAAGGAAAACATCAACTAACATATAAAGGAAGACCTATTAGAATTAAACCTGACTTCTTTTTTTTTCTTTTTTTCTCTCCTTTTTTTAATTGGATATTTTATTTACATTTCAGATGTGATCCCCTTTCCCCATTTCCCTCCCACCCAGAAACCTCCCTATCCCATCCCCCCTCCTCCTGATTCTATGAGAATGTACCCCACCCACTGCCTCCTCCCTCCCCTCAAATTCCCCCATAATGGGGCTTCCAGTCTTCTCAGAACCAAGGACTTCTTCTCCCACCTATGCCCAACAAGACCATCTTCCCTACATACACAGCTGGAGCCATGGGTCCCTCCCTATGTGCTCCCAAGCTTGTGGTTTAGACCCTGGGAGCTCTGATCCATTGGTGTTGTTTCTCATCCCATGGGAGCCCATCCCCTTCCTCTCCTTCAGTCTTCTCTCTAACTTCTCCATTGGAAACACCATGATCAGTTCTATGGTTAGCTGTGAGCATCTGCCTCTGCATATGTCAAGCTCTGGCAAACCTCTAAGGAGACTGTTGTATCATACTCCTGTCAGCATGCACTTCCTGGCATCCACATCAGTGTTTGTCTTTGGATACCCAAGTGGAGCAGTCTCCTGACAGTCCCTCTTTCTGTTTCTGTCCTACACTTTGCCTCTATATTTGCTCCCATAAGTATTTTGTTACTCTAAGAAGGATCGAAGCACCCACACTTTGGTCTTCCTTCTTCATGAGCTTCACGTGGTCTGTGAGTCGTATCTTGGAGACTAGAAGCCTAAGCAGGTGTACTCTATGGGACTACAGATGCCAGCCTAGATTACTATACCCAGAAAAAACTCCAATTACCATAGATGGAGAAAACAATATCTCCATAATAAAGTCAAATTTAAACAATGTCTGTCTACAAATCCAGCCCTACAAAAGGTGCTAGAGGGAAAATTTCATCCTATGAAGATTAACTCTACCAAAGAAGTGAAAATTTTCTATGATAAAAATTTTGTCTTTGAAGAAAAATATTGAAGATAATATCAGACTGTGGGAAGATCCTTCATGCTTATAGACTGGTAGAATTCACATAGTAAAAATGGCCATCCTACCCAAAACAATATACAGATTCAATGTAATTCATCTCAAAAA
Source organism: Grammomys surdaster (assembly GCF_004785775.1). Taxonomy (NCBI): domain Eukaryota; kingdom Metazoa; phylum Chordata; class Mammalia; order Rodentia; family Muridae; genus Grammomys; species Grammomys surdaster. The sequence continues at coordinate 4,756,993 of NW_021604791.1, forward strand.
TTTAAAACATTTTTAAAAAGATCTTGAATGGAAAATTTTCAACTACATGTGGAATGAAAAAAATTTAAAAAAAATCCAAATAGTAAAAGAACAGCTGAAGACACTACCATCCTTGCCTTCAATTTATACGAAAAAGCTACAGTAATAAAAACTATAAGGTAGTAGACTAAAAACACATGCATTATCAATGGAATTGAATTTAAGATTCATATACAATTCTAAACATTATGGATAACTGATTGTTTATAAAGAAGTCAGAAATACACAATAAAATATGGCACCTTTAACAAATGATGTTAGTCTAACTCAACTTCAGCACATAGAAGAATGTAAACAGATTCATATCTAGTACCCTGCACAAAACTAAAGTCCAAGTGGATGAAGGACCTCAACATGAAACCATATACACTGAACCTGATAAAAATGAAAGTGGAGAATAGCCTTGAATGCATTGGTACAGGAAGTGACTTTCTAAACAGAACACTTATAGCACAGACACTAAGGTGATTAATTAATAAATGGAACTTCATGAAATGTATAGTCTTCTGTAAGACAAATGAAACCACCAATTAGAAAAAGTGACAGCCTAAGAAGAAAGCCTTTATCAACTGTATACCCTATAAGGATTCATATTCATAATATATGAATAATTCAAGAAATTAATATCAGAAAATAATTCATTAAAAATGGATTCCAAATGTAAACAGAGAAATCTCAATAGTGGAATCACAAAAGGCTGAGAAACACTTTAAATAATGTTCAGAATCCTTAGTTATCAGGGGAATGTAAGTGCAAACTACTCTGAGATTCCTTCTTATTCCTGTCAGAATGGTTATGTTTGATCAGCCATCTTCGGTAACCGGGCAAAGCTTCCAGTGGTGGGACTGGGACTTTAACACAGCCACAAAACTTTACACTTAAAATTTGCCCTGCATGAATATGCTTAAGTGATGATGGCACAGAACTTGTAGGAGCATCCAAATGAAGTCCATGCTGTTAAAGGGAGCCCAGGACTGACACTGTCTGGATAGCCAGGAACAAGAGGCTTGATAGCCTAGAGACCTAAGATAAAATCAAAGATGCCCTGCTATGATAGATAGATAGATAGATAGATAGATAGATAGATAGATAGATAGATAGATAG
>NW_021604791.1:4758146-4797969 GCF_004785775.1 Grammomys surdaster
TAGATAGATAGATAGATAGATAGATAGATAGATAGATAGATAGATAGGCAGATAGATAGATAGATATAGATAGATAGATAGATAGATAGATAGATAGATAGATAGATAGATAGATGATAGATCTCGTGAGCAAAGCTCATAGGGGATCACAAAGACCAAAATAACACATATAGGCCCTGTGGTCTTAGCTAGGTCCTCTAGGTATATGTTATGGTAGTATAATTTTGTGAACTCTGAGACACCTAACACTGGAGTGGGGACTGTCTCTGACTCTCTTGCTTGCTTTGGGATTTTTTTTCCCCTACTGGGTTTGCCTAGCCCAGCCATATAAAGCTTTGTGCTTAGTCTTATTGTAACTTGTGCTGTGTTTGGTTGATATCCCTGGGAGGCCTACTTTTTTCTAAAGAGGAACAAAGAAGTGAAACTGGGGGAGAGGAGAGGTTAGAAGGTCACTGGAAGGTGGATAAACTGCAATCAGGATGTAGTATATTACAAAACTATACAGAAAGAATAATGGTTAAGATCCATAACACAGGTGACAATTCATACTGGCTAGGATCTGGAGCAATGGAAACACTCCTCCATCTCTGGTGGGAGTGTAAACTTGTTTAGCCATTATGGAAATCAATATAATAGTTTATTAGAAAGTTGGAAATCCAACTACTCCAACACCCAGCTATAACTCTTCTGCATATACCCAAAGAGTACTCCAAGGAGACTTGTTCAACTATATTCATTGCAGCTTCATTTATAACAGCCAGGAACTGGAAACTCTCTAATGTCCCTCAACAGAAGAATTGACAGATAAAATGCATTGCATTTACACACTGGAGTATTATTCAGTTATTTAAAATTGTCTTATTAAATTTGCAGGCAAATGGAGGGAACTAGAAAAAGCATCCTGAGTTAGGTAACCCAGACACAGAAAGTCAAATATGGAATAGGTTCACTTATAAGTGGACATTAGCCTTTACATAAATAATAATTAGTCAACCATAGGTAGATCCAGAAGTGTTAGGTTAAAAAGGGGGGCACTAAAGTAAATGCATGAATCATCCTGGAAATGGGAAATTTAGTTCTTCTGTGTGGACTGGACATGGGACAGTACTAGAAAAGGATGCATCCAGCATTGGAAGGATGGGGTGGAGGGAAACATAAGGAATAAAAAGGCTAGGGTTCAGGGTCACATACAGGGGTTACATGGAAACCCAGTGAAGTTCAAACATTTTAGAATCTATGAAGGTGATCCTGAAGAGGACTTCTAGTTATGATGAATATAGAGTTTCAAATTGCCATCTCTTCTACCCTGGTACTACTTCCCTTGGAGCAACTGCATTGTACTTTCCTGAGTTATTGATGAACCGAGTTTCTAGGACATCCTAAATTAATTCAAGCTGATGTAAAGATAAATGGCTACACTCAGAAAACTAATATCTGGGCTCAACTGCCAAATACAGCATTCACTCATTCTTTTTAACATGGGGAAGTTAAGACGGAGCCTACAGAGAGCCTTAACCCCTATGTTTTCATCTCGTTGTTATGGGATGGTACTCTGCAGGCTACTAAAAGAGAAATGAGACACCAATCTAGAAATAAAGCTTTGCACTACAATCTGTCCTGCCTTCAAAATATGCTAAAAAAATGGTGGCACTGACATGGGAGAAGTAGCCAATTAATGTCTTGTTTGAATTAAGGTCAAATCAAAGAAGAAACCTATACCTAATGTTGCTTGGCTATCCAAAAACTCGGTAGCCCAGATACCTATGTTAAAGGCAAACATAAGGGGCCGAAGAAAATCTTTAAAATGATTCCTAATGTTATATTCATATATCAGTTGATTATCAAGTTATCATCAGAGAGGCTTCCACTGGCAGCATACAGAAACAGATGCAGATACCCACACCTAGACCTGAGGCTCAGAGATAGATTCTACATAGGAGATCCCATCAAATTCCTGTCCTTGGAGCTCAGGGAACACTGTGTAGAAGAGGAGGTAAAAGATCACAAGAGTCACAGGGGATGGACTCTACCTGGAGAACAAGGTCCTCTGAATCAACTAAGTAAGTCACATCTGAGCTATCACAGACTGAAGCAGCAAGCTAGGACCTACACCAGGCCTGCCGCATATGCAATATAGCTGTTACTGTAGTATTTTTATGGGATGCCTGACTATGAGAACAAGTAGATCTCTGACTTTTGTGCCATCTCTTAGGACTCCTTTCCTTCTGTTGAATTTCCATGCCCAACTCTGATATAAAAGATTTTATTCATCTTATATTTTATTTAGCCACATTTGGTTACCTCCTAGAACCCTGTTCTTTACTAATGAAATATAAAAAGTGTGTGCTACTGAAGGCGATGGGAGGGAAGGAAAGGGAGGTGGTGAAGAATTTGGAGGAGTAAAAGGATAGAAACTATAATCAGGATATTGTATGAGAAAAGAATATTTTTTTCAACAAAATAACAGAAGAAATGAAAAGCAACAGTAAGACATGAAAAAACAATTAGAGGACTATTAGGAAAAGATATGATAAGGAAAGCAGGAAAGTGTCCAACAGAGAATAAAGATTGGAAGTAGAGATTATCTTAAGAGAGAAACCTGTCATTTTTATTTTCCGTGTCACACTTATTTACAAGGAGTAAAAAATACAAACTTGCTGAAAGGCTGTTTAATATTTTCATATCATGTTGAAGTCAAACAGCAGACATGGTATGAGAGTAATCAAGCCAGTCAAACCTGTGAGCTACATACTTAGGGAGATGAGTAAATTTCTCTTAAGGGACATTTTTAATGACATGACAGACAGCCATCTGATAGACTCCATTTATTTCAATTGCTTCAGCATGGTTGAAAAAGGTGACATTGAGTTTGGTTTGAGGCTTTCATTTTTATGATTCAGTGATTCATTTCACCCATCAGTACTTACCACTGAATAATAATTTAAGGAAATCATAAAATTTTGATCCCCAGGTTGTAATCAATTTATCTGGAGTCTAATGACTCAAACAAATGTATTTTATTACAATTATGAACATGTATTTAATGATTACATACTGCTCACATTTTATTTCAACCTAAATAGTAGTCAGATTCTTATCTTGAAATACATATTTTAGCTTATATCTTCTTGCTATCTTAAAGTTCTCTAATTAATGCTCATCATTTATAAATTAATACTGTTACTATGTGATAAAGTTACTAATGTCATTTTGCATAGGATATTTTTATGGTTATCTCAACTTTACTCAATAACTGTTGTATATAGCAATTATTATTTGAGTGCTCTATATTTAAGTGTGTAACCAATGAAAACTATGAATTTGAAAGCTGTATTCATTCTTTAGCTGCTTTAGAAAGTAGTCACAAGTCATAATTCTGTTAGTGATGCTTAAGCCTTCAAAAGAAAATATTCTTAAAGTGCTGTCATAGATAGTTGATGGAAGAAGCCATTGTTAAGAACAATTATCTTGAGTATATTGATTAGTTAACTACAAACGCAAAGTAGTTAATGGAACATCTATTTTTAAACAAAGCTATTCAATCCCATACTCATTTATAATTTTAATGTAGTTTTAAAAGAATATGATTATTGTCATCATATTACATATGTCTGTGTATATATTTCAAAACTACTATTTTTGCCATGACATTTGGTGAAAAATTATGGGAATGCATTGGCCAATGAATCAATAAGGTGAGATGTATACCTGGCAAATGGTGGCACTTGGTAGCATTAGTTGTCTGGCTATGCTATTGCCTTTGTCATCATATGTTGACACCATACATGCATGTTTGTATGTGTGTAGGAACCTTCTACAGTTCTACAGACCTTAGTGTTACCCACCCCTACTCAAATTCTCTCTTTTATCCTGCCTTACCACTCCCTTCTTTCATTCCCTTTCTCCAGCTCCCCATGTATCTCTTTATAGCACTATATTCTATTGGTCCTACCTTGGAAGAATCCCTTCTCTTCCTTGATCTTTTAGTATCTACTTAAGCTCCATGGTCTAATAGAAACACACTTAGCTAAAGATTAAATGCTAACATTCACATATAAGGAAAATATAACAAGCAACATGTGTCTTTTGGGGGCACTGATACCTCAATCAAGATGATTTTCTTCTAGCACCCATCCATCTACATTCAATCTTCATTATTTCATTTTTTAACAGCTAAATAATATGTTTTTGTGTAATGGTTTCACTTTGAATTATGAAATTCTCCTCCATTAGTTGACATAAAAAGATATCTCAATTTCTTTCAGTTTTTGCTTATTAGACTAGAGCTTTACTGATAGATAATGGATAAGCAAATATCCCTGGAGTAAATAAGGTAATTTAGACATATCTCCATGAGCTGTATAGTATAATCATGTGTTTGATTTTACTTGAATTATGACTCTTGGAGAATTCCAATAATTGGAACTACTTTTTGTGTTTTTTTTCTTTACTTATCTTTACAACTCACTTATATCTCTGAGTGTTTCTTCAAAAAAAGACAAGAATTTTATGACTCTACAATATGAATTGTCTAGAATAAATTTAAGAGTAACATAGAACTTAATAGAAATATAGAAAAACATCCTTTGGCTACTTGATATTTTAGAATAAAGGAAAATCATTACTGTTTTTCAAAATGAAATTTACTTATTTTTGTGTGTATGCTTTTGTGTTTGTGTGCATGTGTATTTTAATGTGTATATATATATGTTTGTGTATGAGAGAGAGAGAGTGTGTATGTGTGTGTGTTTGTGTGTCTATGTGTGTGTGTGTACTGTGCTCTCCAATCATGCTACTTATGTTACATTATTTTAGAGACAATTTTTTCCACCATATTCATCCCAAGAATTGAATTCAGCTTATCAATGTTGCCAGCAAGTGCCTTTCCCTGCTAAACATGGAATGTGCCTTCAATAATTCAAAATTTTATTTCAGAGAAGCAAGTGATTTGGTCATTTTGTTAAATGTTGACTTCTCTTCTTTGCTATATAAAGATTTATTGCTCACATATTGATGAACCACATGGAATACTTTCAAAGTATTCACGCTGCAATCAACTTTCTAGCTTTACTTGTTGCTATAGGATCTATCACATGAATACAATTAAACATTATTTATTATTCCATTAAACTATGTGTTGCTATTATGAATTGAAGAGCTTTGAGGCTCTCTATAAATGTAAACATCCAGTTAACTTAATTTTCAAATTTTCATCTAAGACAAAAACTGTCAGTAACATGTGCAGTTTATTGTATTGGTAGTTCCTCAACCTAGAGCTGACCTTAATTCTTGCATGTAATTAAAATGTTATAAAAGCAAAAAGGATGGGGGAATGGGATAAGGGTTTTCTAGAGAGGGGAAATGGAGAAAGGAGATGATATCTCAAATGTAAATAAACAGAATATCCAATAAAAAGGGAAAAAACAAAACAAAAGAATAATGATATTTATGACAGAATTCAAAAAGACATTTAACAATATTTAAGGTGTGTTTTACTGATATTCAATTATTTAATTCAGAGTTTTAAGTAACATAACTTAATAACTACACAGATTAAAGTCTTCTCACAAGTTCAGACTAGTGGAATCACTAAAGAAGATAAACCCTTATGAATAATTTGCTTGAGTAAAATTTATGACACAGGGTGATGCCTATTGACTAAAAAAACAGTTATATATATTGACTAATAATATCCCACTTCCTGGTTACTCCTCCACCATTCACCATCCCACATCTGCTCTCCCTCCTCTCAAGCCTGTATGAGAGTGCTCCCCCGCTTCACCACATTCTCCAACCCCAGAGTTCCAGCATCCCTACTCTGGGGGGCATCAATCATCCCCAGGACAAAGGGCCTCCCCTCTCATTGCTGTTGGGCAAGGCCACCCTCTGCTACATATGTATCTGGAGCCAAAGATACCTTTAGGTACACTTCTTGGTTTGTGGTCTAGTCTCTGGGAGAACTGGGTGGTCAGGCCAGCCTGTGTTGTTCTTCCAATGAGACTGCAATCCTCCTCCACTCCTCCAGTCCTTCTACCAGCTCCCCCACCAGGTTCTGTGAATTCAGCCTGATGGTTGGCTCAAAGCATCTAACTCTGCTTTGGTCAGTTTCTGGCCAGTCCTCCCCAGGAACTGCCACACTTGGTTCCTGTCTGCAAGTGCCTCTTGATGAAGGCAACAGTGTTGGGTAGAAGGATGAAGCCACCCACCCATCTCAAAGGTTTTGTTTTTTAAACCAGAAATGTGCTTATCCAAAGGAAGAACAGGAAAAAAAAGAAACAGAGACTGAAGATCAATGAGGGAACAGCCCTACCTGGGAATACATCATGTCTGCAGACACCAAATCTAACACTGATATTCACATTTTATTCAGATAATGCTATACTTGTTGACTTTTGGAGATCAGAGCTTATAAGTGCTCTTTCTCCTTTCCAATGTGTCACAGGTACCTACTTCTATGTAATTGCATCTGAAGTCTCAAACTCTATGCTTGACCTACTAAAGTCTCAATCCAATATGTCTAAATGTATGCCTTTCTGGAATTGCCAAGCACTGCTGCATGAGCAAAACAGGACGTGCAAGGAACTTTAAAGAATTCTTAAGCCATTGATACTTTTAAAGTACTGGAACTACTTAGGATGATGCTTCGTTTTGTATCTTATCATCATAGTATGAATCACAAATTTATTATATAAAATGCATATGAATTTATTTATGCATATCTATATATACATAGATGTAAATATTTCCTTATTGAACCAACCAGAATCATTACCTATCTACCTAGGTATAGATATAGGTGATAAAATATACAATAATTTTATTCTAGATGGATTTATTATATATATCTTCCTATCATTATTAATTAACTAAGCAAGTCATACATGAGCTCAGAGAGACTGAAGCAATAAGCAGAGAACAAACATTGGTCTACAGTAGGTCTTCTGTTTACAGATTATAGCCGTTAGCTAGTATTTTTATGGGACTCCTGATTTTGAGAACAAATTTATCTCTGACTCTTTTGCCCACTCTTGGGATGTTTTTCCTATTTGTAGGTTACAATGTTCCACATCTATATAAATATTTGCACATTATACTTCTAAAATTTTCTTCGAGAATAGATTCCTTTTTTTCTTTTCTTATGCATTACAACTTGATTATACTTTCCACTCTCTTTGCTCCTTCCTGTTTTACCTCACATTCCCTCTCCTCTAGTAATATGCCCTTTCTATATCTCATTAGAAAATTACAGGCTTTGAAGAGATAACAAGCAACCACGACAAAACAAATGTAATAAGAGAAAGCAAATATTTATATAGATGTGGAACATTGTAACCTACAAATAGGAAAAACATCCCAAGAGTGAGCAAAAGAGTCAGAGATAAATTTGTTCTCAAAATCAGGAGTCCCATAAAAATACTAGCTAACGGCTATAATCTGTAAACAGAAGACCTACTGTAGACCAATGTTTGTTCTCTGCTTATTGCTTCAGTCTCTCTGAGCTCATGTATGACTTGCTTAGTTAATTCAGAGTGCTGTGGTCTCTGGGTATCATTCATTCTCTCTGGGTGTTACAATCTTTCTACTTTCTTATCCACAAGATTCCGTGAACTCTGATGGGAGAGAATTGATAAAGACCTCACATTTAGACTCTTTCTTCATAAATTCTGGGTATGGGTCTCTTCATTTGCTCCCATCTGCTGGTGACAGAAGCCTCTCTGATGATGACTGGATACGGCACTAATTTACAAGACAACAGAATATCATTAGGATTAATTTTATTGATCTTTTTCAGACTAGTCATATTTGGTTTTATCATAGGTCTCTTGGATACATAGTTTCTGTTCCTCGTTTACTCAAGCAGCATTTATTGTGGGTTCCTTCACAGGATGTGGACCTTAATTCAAATCAGACATCGACTGGCTACTCTCCCAAGGTCAGTGCCACCATTACCCTAACATATTTTGCAGGAAGAACGAATTATAAGATAAAGTTTATAATCTGGATTGGTGGATGTCCATGTTTCTCTTTTGGCATTCTGTAAAGTACCTTTGCACACAAAAGACTCAGAAACTTAGTAGGCACCATCTCAATTTCTCTGTATTTAAGGAGTTGGGTATATGTTGTACTTTGCAATGGGGTTCCTGTCTATTTCCATAGAGCAATACTTTGTCTTTGAATCAGCCAAGGTAGTCGTGAAAATTTCATGAGATCCCCTTGGGCAACAACTTAATTGAATGCAACCCAGTCTCTGGACTGGATGCCTTGCATGGCTAAGTGAGATAGCCAGTTAAAACTGCACATCCGCTATTATTATGATTCCTCATTGGGATCACTTTCATGGATTCCAGAAAGTTTCTACTGCAGTAGGTATCTAGACTACTCCAAGTGCATTCAAATTTTAGCTGCACTCTGTCCCGCCATCTGATAATCTATCTCACCTGATTTATCTCACTGCTGACCATCCCCACTTCAAGTTGACCCATAAAGTCTATTCTATTTCCTCTTCCCAGGGAGACTAATTCATCCACAATATATACCCCACCACTCTTTACCTCGCCTCTCAAGGTCTACTGATTGTAGTTTAGTTATGATTTATATAAAGGCGAATATTCATTCATAAGTGAATACATACCATATTCATCTTTCTGGCTGTGGGTACTTCACTCAGAATTTTTTTTTCTAATTTCATCCATTTGTCTATAAATTTATGATTTTTTAAAACAGATGAGGAATACTTCATTGTATAGCCCTACAACCTTTTCTTTATCCATACTTCTAATGAGGGACAGCTATGTGGTTTTCAGTTTCGGACTATTAGAAATAGAGCTGCTATGAACATGGCTGAGCAATTGTCTGTCCCTGTGGTAGGATGAATTAACCTTTAGGTTTATGCCAAAGAGTGGTATAGCTGGGTCTTGAGGTAGAACTATTCCAATTTTCTGATGAACTGTCATATTGATTCCCATAGTGGCTGTTTGCACTCTCATCAACAATGAAGACGTATTCACCTTGGTCCACATCCTTGCCAGTATAAATTGTCACTTGTATTATTGATCTTAACCATTCTAACAGGTAAAATATAGAACCTAAAAGTTGTTTGGATTTTCTTTTTTTTTTTTTTACAAAATTAATAATGTGGAACATATCCTTAAGTGATCCTTACCTATTTTAGGTTCCTCTGCGGAGAATCCTCTGTTTAGACTAATCTCTAATTTTTAATTGGAATATGTTTTTGGGGTTTTTGTTTTTGGCTTGTGGTTTTGGGTTTTTTGTTTATTGGGGTTTTTTGGGTTTTGTTTGTTTGTTTGTTTTGATATCTAGATAGTAGTCCTCATAGGAAGTGGGAATAGTCAATAGTCTGCTGCTTTGTCTGATTGATAGCATTATTTGTTTCATAGAAGATTGTCAGTTGGATGAAGCTTGTTATGGTTTGTTGCTCTTAGTGCTTGGCTATTGGTGTTCTCTTCAGAATATCATCTCATGTGCCAATTTGTTCAAGACCATTCCCTGCTTTCACTTCTATTATATTCATGGTATCCGGTTTCATGTTGAGATCTTTCATCTATTTGTTATTGAGTTTTATCAAGATGATAAATATGAATCTATTTTCATTCTTTTATATGCAGACACCCACTTAACCAGCAACATTTGTTGAAAGCACAGTCTTTTTCTATTGTATTTCTTATTTCTTTATAAAGAAAAAAAATCAGGTTTCTAAAGATAATCTAAAGACAAAGGTAATCTAAAGAGATGGAGAAGGCTGTCCTCCAGAGCATCATTGTCCAGCCACACTACTCTGCCTGCCTTCATCAGGCCTGCTACACCAGGAAAATCCAAGTTAGGCCCTTCCCACCCCCAAATCCCTAGATGCCAGGATCCCTGGAGCACAGGCAACTGCTGCCAGGTGCTTTCTGTCCTACCAAGTTCCATTATTTGGTCACCATTGGGTCCCCATAGGGCAAGCCCAGCTGCCTTGGACTATGTGCTGTCCACCAATCTCCAGGCTCCATTGTCTAGCCACCTCTCTACCCACCTTCACCAAGCCTTCTATACCAGGAACATCCAGGTTAGAATATTTCCACCCCAAATCCCCACCTGCTGGGTCTGCTGGGACATGGCTAGCTTTCCTGTGATGTGCACTGCCCCTTGAGTATCTTTGGCCAGCCCAAGGCTGTCCACCTGAGTTATGTTGCCCCAGAATCATACAGGGGAGTCCCACCTTCCTGAGATCTGCACACTAGGAATATCCAGGAATGAGCAGATGGATGAAGGCCAGCTTAAGAACACAATCAACAAGAGCCAGGGTAATATGACAACACCAGAACCCAGCTATCCTACAACAGTAGGACCTACATATACTAACACAACTGAAGCAAAAGGAAATGACCTTAAGTCTAATCTTATAAGATGATATAGGCTATTAAAGAGGAAATGAAAAAATCCTGTATTAAAGAAATACAGGAAAATGCAACAGGCAAAGGAAATGAATAAAACTATTTAAGACCAGAAAATACAAATAGAAGCAATAAAGAAAACACAAGCTGAGGGAATCTGAAAGATGGAGAACCCAGGGAAGAAAACACACACACACACACACACACACACACACACAAACATTACTAATACAATAGAAGAGATGAAAGAGAGAATCTCTGGCATAGAAGATATAATAAAAGAAACTGGTATAACAGTGAGAGAAAATTTTACAACTAAAAAATTTCCTGACACAAAACATTCAGGAAATATGGAATACTATGAAAAGAACTTGCCTGAGAATAATGTATATAAAAGAAGGTGAAGAATCACAGCTAAATGGCCCAGGAAATATTTTAAACAAAATAATAGAAGAAACTTTCTGAAACCTAAAGAAAGAGATGGCTCTAAGTATATAAGAAGCTTAGAGAACATCAATTATATTGAACCAAAATAGAAAATCTCCCAGTCACATCGAAGTACTAAATCCACAGGCCAACTAACAAAGACAGAGCTATCAGAATGGCACCTGACTTCTCACCAGATACTCTAAAATACAGCAGACACTGGGCTAAGGAGTCATGAGCCTTTATGAGACCTAGACTACTATATCCATCAAAACTGCCAATCACCATAGATGGAGCAAACAAGGCATTCTAAGACAAAAGCAAATTTAAACAATATTGATATACAAATCCAACCCTAGAGTTTTCTAAAAGAAAATTTCATCACAGGAAGTTAACTCTATCTAAGAAATCACAAGAAATAAACACTTCCACATCAGCAAAAATAAAAGAAGTGCAGGAACACACACACAAGCTAACACCATCAAAATCAACATAACAGGAATTAACAATCAGTGGTCATTAATATCTCATAACAATAATGGACCTTGTTCCCCAATAACAAAAAAACAGACTTAAAGAATGAATGATAAAACATGATGCATTTTTCTGCTTCATGCAAAAAAAAAAATCAAAAACACATTTTAGCAACATCAGAGTATAGGACGGGGAAAAAGTTTATAAGGAAGTGGGTCCAAGAAGCAAGCTGGAGTAACATTTCTAATATCTCATACAATAGACTTTCAATCAATATTAATTAAAAGAAACGGATAAGGACACTCCATACTCATCAAAGAAAGAATACATAAAGATGACTTCTCAATGTTGAACATCTATACCTAAAATGTGAGGAAAACTACATTTAAGAAACATAAAAGAAACATCACTAACACTTAAATTGCACATTGAAGTCCACACATTAATAGTGGGAAACTACAACACTCTTCTTTCACCAATGAACAGGTCATCTAGACAGAAACTGAACAGAGAAATAATGAAACTAACTGATGTTCTGAATGAAATGGACCTAGCAGATATTTACAGAATATTTCACCCCAAAACAAAAGAATATACTTTCTTCTAAGTACCTCATGGAACATTCTTCAAAATTGACAACATAGTCCATCACAAAGCAAGTTTCAACAGATACAAGAAAACTGAAATAACTCTTTGCACCTTATCAGATCACAATGATTTAAAGTTGAACTTCATTAACAACAGAAGCAACTAAAAGCCTACAAACTCAGGGAAACTGAAAGACCCTCTACTCTCAATGATCACTGGATCAGAAAACAAATAAAGAAATTAAAGCCTTTCTAGAATTCAATGAAAAGGAAAGCACAACATAGGCAAACTTGTGGGACACAATGAAAGCAGAGTTCAGAGGAAAGTTCATAACATAGCACTAAGTACCTTCATAAAGAAATTGGAGAAAACTCATATTAGAAGTTTAAAAGCACACCTGAAAGCTGTAGAAGAGAAAGAAGCAAACACATACAGTAGGGGTAGATGGCAGAAAATAATCAAATTCAGGGCTGAAACCAATAAATTAGAAATCAAAAGAACAATAAAAAGAATCACCAAACCAAGAACTGGTTCTTTGAGTTAAAAAAAAATACAGAAAGAAAAACTCTTAGCCACATTAAGGAGAAGACACAGAGACAGTATCCAAATTAACAAGATCATAAATTAAAAGGGAGACATACCAACAGACGCTGAGGATGATAGGTCTTACTTCAAAAGTCTGTGCACCACAAAATTGGAAATTTGAAAAGAACTGATGATTATCTTAATAGACTCCACTTTCCAAAGTTAAATCACAATCAGGTAAACTATCTAAATTATCTTATAATGACTAAGAAAATAGAAGCAGTCATTAAAAATCTCTCAACCAAAACTCAGGGGCAGATGATAAGAAGTGCTAATAATGATACTCCTAAAAGTATTTTACAAAGTGGAAACAGAAGGATCATTTCCAAATTCATTCTATGAGGCCACAGTCACCCTGATACTTAAACCCTAAAAAGACTCAACCAAGAAAGAGAATTCCAGACCAGTTTCTCTTACGAACATTGATGCAAAAATACTCACAAACTTAATCCAGAAACACATCAAAAACGTCATCCACCACGGTCAAGTAAGCATCATGCTTTAATATAAGAAAATCCATTTATGCAGTCAACATCATAAACTAACTGAAAGAAAAAAAAAACCCATGTGGTCATCTCATTAGATGCTGTAAAAGCCTTTGACAACAAGCTTTAGTTAAGGTTGTTAACACTCTTTTATGTTAATTGTCTTGGATAGATCAGACTTAAAAGGCACATACCTAAATACAATAAAGGCAATATACAGGAAGCTAGTAGCCAACATGAAATTAAATGGAAAGAAACTTAAAGTAATTCCACTAAAATTAAGGATAAGTCAAGGCTATTCACTTTTTCCTTATCTATTAGACACAGTACTTAAAGTTTTAGGTAGATAAATAAAACACCTAAATGAGATCAAAGAGATAAAAATTGGAAAGGGAAAAAGTCAACGTACTGCTATTCACAGATTATATGAACGTATAAATAAGTAAACCCAAAAATTCTACCAGAGAACTCCTACAGCTGATAAACAGCTTCAGTAGTGTGGCTGTATACAAAAATTAACTAATCAACAACAACAAAAGTACAATGGTCCTCTATTATATAGATGATAAACTCGCAGAGAAAGAAATTATGGAAACAACACCTGCAAATTCTAACATAATTCTTTTCAGACCTTAAGAGAACAATACTGAACTTCATATGAAAAAATATAAACACCCAGGGTAGCTAAAACAATCCTGTACAATAAAAGACGTTTTGGTTCTGAAGGTAACACCATCCCAGATTTAACACTGTACTATAGAGCAAAGGTAATAAAAACCTCATGGTAGTGGCATAAAAGCAGACAGGTTGATCAACAGAATAGAATTGAAGATCCAGAAATAAAGCCGCACACTTATGGACACTTGATTTTTGACAAGGAAGCAAGATCATACAATTAAAAAAAAAGAGAGAAAAGAAAAGCATTTTTTAGTAAGTAGTGTTGGTCTAACACTGGATGTCGGCATGTAGAAGGATGCAAATAGATTCATATCTTTCATCCTACTCAAAACTCAAGTCCTCCTGGTTGTGATACAGACCTCAACACAAAACTAGATACATTAATTCTGATAGGCGAGAACATGAGGAATAGCCTTTAATGCAGTGGCACAGGAGACAACTTCATGAACAGAACACCAACAAACATCTCATGCACTAAGATCAATAATGAATAGAGTGGACCTTAAGAAACTGAGAAACTTCTGCAAGGCTAAGATCACCATCAATAGGACAAAACAGATGGAAGCCTACAGAGAGAAAAATGATTTTCACGCACCCTACACTGACAGAGAACTGATATCCAAAATATAATATAAAAAGCTGAAGAAATTAGACATGAATAAACCAAATAACCCTTTTAAAATGGTGTTTACAGAGATAAACGGAATTCTCAAGAGAGGAATCTTGAATGGCTGAGAAGCACTTTAAAATATGTTAAGCATCCTTCATCACCAGGAAAATGCTAATCAAAATGACTGAGATTCCACCTCACACTAGTCAGAATGGCTAAGATCAAGAACAACAGTATCAACCAACTAGATCCCCCTAGAGCTCTCAGGGACTAAACCACCAACCAAAGAGTACACGTGGAGGGTCTCACGGCTTTAGCCGCATATGTAGCAGAGGATGGCCTTGTCAGGCATCAATGGGAGGGGAAGCCCTTGGCCCTGTGAAGGCTCGATGTCCCAGTGTAGGGGAGTGCCAGGGCGGGAAGGCAGGAGTGGGTGTGTGGGTGGGGGAGCACCCTCATAGAAGCAGGGTGGCGGGGGATGGGATAGGAGGTTTCTGGGGGCAAAACCAGGAAAGGGGTATCATTTAAAATGTAAATAAAGAAAATATCCAATAAAAATATTAATACAGAAAAAAAACCCTCAGGTGACAGCAGATGCTGGTCGAGGATGTGGAGAACGAAGATTTCACCATTTTTTTTTGGTGAAATTGCAAGCTGGTACAACCACTCTGGAAATCAGTCTGGCAATTCCTCAGAAAACTGGACATAATGCTACCTGAAGACCCGGCTAAACCTAAGCATATACCCAAAAGATGCTTTTGTCCAATTTTTAAAACACAGATTCCACAATGAAAACTCAAAGAAACACTTGAGGACACATATGATCTCTTCTCATAAACAGTTTTGTGTGTCACGGGGTATGAATCTTCTTCTTTCCATAGGGGAGAGATTAAGAACACGGCAGTAACTTGAATGTAACTGCGAGAATGTCTGGCTGTGGGACTCTGTGTTTATTCCCATCTACTGCAGGGAGAAACTTCTCTAAGGATGTCTGAATGAATCAAGTAAAAGACAGAACATCAGGACTTGAAGAAAAAGCAAAGTATCTAGAAGAACAAACAAAGGATACGAAACACTTTTTAATAGCAGAGCAAAGAAACACTTGAAAAATCTGGACCACTAACAAAAGCCCAAATCTGTGAATATTTGGCATATGTGATGGAGAAAAATCTTAGATCAATAGCATAGAATAGATATTTAATAGGATCATAAATGCAAATGTTCAAAAACTAAGGAAACAAATCCTTACATAGCATAAACAATTCAAATATGAAGTAACAGAAAAGAGATATCCCATAGCATAACATAGTTCAAATACTAAACATACAGAATATATAAAAATATTGAATAATGCAATAGAAAATGCATTCACACGTCACCTATAAATTACTCAACTGAAATTCTGAAAGACAGAAAAGCCTATATCAATATAGTCTAACTTCTAAAGGATGTGACTTCCAATCTAGACTACTATAACAGGAAAAACTTTCTATCATAAATGAAGGAGAAAGTGTTTCTATTATAACAAACATCCCTCTCCATTCAAAACATAAACAAAAACAAAAATATCAAACAATCCAAAAATAAGTTTTTACTAGAAAAAATACATCTAATTGAAGCAAAGAATAAACAACAAAGCCAAGAGACTCTAGAAAGACAACAAACAAACCTATAGTTAATGAAATAAAGCACAGCTAAGAAAATAAATCAACAAAATACAACAAACACAAAAAAACAACAGAATTGCAATTTTCACATAACTTGCAATAATAATAATTCTGAGTATTTGTCTCTATAGTTTAATCAAAAGACAGCGGCTAGCTGAATGGATTAAGAAACAAAATCTTTCTCTCTGTTGTCTACAAGTATCTTGTAGTAGCTTTTAAGATAGACACCACATTAAAGTAGCAGGAGGGAAAAATGATTCCAAGTAACCAGGATCGGGAAGTAACTAGGTGTTGCCATTCTAATGTCTCATAAAACAAGCTTCAGAATATAAAAATATGAAACACATATGCCCCAAATTTTGGTGCACCTAATTTCATAAAAGCATCCTAGTGAAATTAAAGAAACTGACAAAAAGCAATGAGTAGTAGGCGATTTCTCAACAACTAACATTCTCCAATCAGTGTGTCATTGTGCAAATTTTCAACTTGGAAACCTAAAATTGAATGATATTTTTTAATATGAAATAGACCTAACTGATACCTATATAATACTCTGTCCCAACACACGTATATTTTCCATAGCATAATAAGTTTTTCTAAAAAAAAACATATTGTGGTACAGAAAGCAAACCATAACAAGTACAGAAAAACCTGGGAATGATGATGCATGCCTTTAATCACAGGACTCAGGAGAGAAGGCTAGTGGATCCCTTTCTGTTCGAACCTAGTCTGGTCTAGGTTCTAGGACAGTCAGTTTTAGGACAACCAGAGCTATGTAGAGAAACCTTGTCTCAAACAAACAAATAAGCATAAAACAAACGAACAAGAACAACAGCAGCAACAATAATAAAAGCAAACAAGTGGAGAAGTGTTGAAAGTATCTCAAGTCCAAATACTGTGTTTTTAGAATCTACCAAAATGAGGTCCAGCTGATTTGTGTGTGTGTGTGTGTGTGTGTGTGTGTGTTGCAAAGAAGACAACTTGGTCCTTTAATGTACATCAGTGTACTGTGAGGTCTAAAGTTGATAATGATAAAATTCCATTTAGACATTTGTAAAGGAAACCATGAAAGCCCATGTTAATAAATAATGAAAAAAATACCCAGAAGAACATAGAGGATCTAAAATTAAAATAGCTCTATCTAGTATTGTTATGTCACAATAAAAATAGTTCAGCTAAGAGAATGCAGTATTAATCATAACTTATCCAGATTGCTTTGTTCATTTTACTGTGATGCTTGGAATGTGCTCATACATTTCAATCTCTGAGATGTGTCAAAATGATGATTCCTTTACAAAATGTCAGTGAACTCTGACATCAGAATGAGGCTATTCACATATCTTAAATAGATAGCTATGAGTATGGTATTAAAGGCAGGGAAGTGCTGTGAGACAACCTTGTCATGGAAAGTCAAAGATAAACCTTCCAGTATACATTGTGCAAAGATTCCTCAGACACCCATTAACACGGGAAGGATTCTGTGCATGATTACTGATGAAAATCAAGGTATCAATGGCAATTCTCTATTGAAGATAGTAACTGGTATTGCTATTTATCTTCTATTTGTGTTTCTCCTGAACAAATATACAAAAATCCTTGAAAACAGTAGATACACAAAATTTTCTTCTTGCTTACAGATTTTCCTGCTGTGCAGTAGCTCTTGACAAACACTGGATTTCAAACAAGAATTGTGTTGTGCTTTGAGAATGTCCCCTGCAATAGTCAGGTGTTCAAACTTCATGGCAATAGTAATACAATCCAGATGTAAAGTCATTAAGAGATAATTTGGACGTGAAAGTATCTCTCTAACCCTCATGAGCAGTATTAAGGCTTTTCAATATCAAGATTCATGCAACATTTGTCTTTTTTTATTCCCTGTAAGCATGTCTTTCTTCTAAATATTATAGCAAGAACATTCCACCACAAAAACAGAGGAAATAGCTCCACATATACACATAGGTGTATATGTTACAATCACCAATCACAGTCTGGGATATTTTATAAGCATAAAGTTATTAGTGCATATTTATTTCTGTTATCAAATAAAATACTGGAAGTAGTAAAGTCCTTTATTTAAAGTTTGTAAAGCTTAAAAGCACCTTATCTGCCCCACCACTATAAAACTGACGTGTACAAGCTTCCTCATTTATGTCTTACAAGTCAAAAGTGACTTAACTTTCTCACTATATTTTCTGTTTTTGAGAAATAAGCAGTTTAGTTGACTTTGACATCGCTGTTTTCTTCCCATTTTCCCATTTCTTTTTTTGTCTCAAACCTACATTTGCATGTGTTACATATTCTCTCTCCCACAGCTTTTTAATTGGCCTTTACAGGATTCAAGTTGCCTCATTAAACCATAAAAAGAAACTGAATACCCATATCAAAAAAGAAAACAAGTAACTGTGTATGTCTTCTCTCTTGGCCTTTCATGTTTCTGGAGTTCCTAAGTAGCACATACATGTACACATGTACATATGTGGTGAGAATGTTTGAAGGCAATCAAGTGACAGTAATTTTCTTTCTATGCTTTTCCCAACAAAACGTGTCAAATTTATATTTATCGTTGATTATGTTTGTTATCTTAGGAAAACATTTTATAATGGTTTAAAACATTACCTTTAATTCAATAAAATGTAAAATCTAGGTAAATGAGTATACATGTTGATATTTATAATAATATAAAGAATGACGTCTGTCAGAGCACAGCAATCAGTAAGGGAATGCTATCACTGTGAGTATTTATTCCAAGATAAAACTTGATCCCACATTATCAAATTCCTTGAATCATTTTAGGAAATTATCTAGTAAATTATTGGAATCATTCTAATTCTAACTGTAAAATTTTTATTTTAAAATTTTCTGTATATATTTTCATAATCAGATGATGAATAATTTGTCAACAGTGATATTGCCATTATGATATAGTGTGTTTGAATTTGAAAATCAGTCACATTCAGTGCTTCTGGTGGAAGAAACAAAAGTGACAACTTTGACATGCCTTGCAAAAGGTTTTAATTTCAAACTATATTTCATAGCATCTACAGGCAATATAATTATTTCTACCATTCACACATCAAACAATAGGAACTAAATAGAGGCTTACTAAAAGTATAGAATTATATTTGTTGTGACTTTGGAAGTATATTAATACTGACTTTTGTGTTTAATCAAGGATAATCTCAACATTCTCCCTTGGTAAATATCAGTTGTCTCATAAAAAGCTCCTGTGATATATGTCAAATTGTGTCAAAGGGAGCTAAATATTCCATAAAAATATCTCTATTTCAGTTTAACATAGCAAAACACATGTATATAAAAAAATATATTGTGACAATTCCTCAGAAACTGTGAATCATCAGGATTTCAATTTTGTGGGGATTGTGAAGCTAGTCTTGAAAAACACATATCAGAGTGAGAAGTAGATAGAGCAGATAGAACTATGTTTCTTTTCCAAATACATAAATAAGTAAGAAAACAGTATAGACACATTTCTTCTGGCTATAGTAAAGAAAGTGGGGATTCAGAGTGGCACTCACTGATGATAAATTATCAAAATTGTGAAGACAAAGGAAACTATTTGTTATGGCTACTCCTGACTGTGGACTTGTCGACATACGGAATGAACTACAATCCAGAAACTGAGGGCACACCTGTGGTCCGGATCCTGAGGCTGGAAGACATAGGCTTTTGATTCAGATTTTGAGGAATACTGTTCATAAAAAGGTATTGCCCAGGCAAGGTAGTACACACCTTTAATCCAAAATGACAGAGGCAAGCAGATCTCTGAGGTCAAGGCTAGCTGGAGATAGATCAAGTTCCAAATCTTCGAGTGGTGGTACACCTCTTTAATCTCAGCCATGTCTTCTGTTGGAAAACAAAATAAGGACTTTGAAGAAGGATAGGTGTATGCTGTGCCTGCTTGTGCTTACTTGCCAGCACATCCATTGAAACCTTCTGCCTCAGGATTCCAGTTTATACAGAAGCCCAGCTAAAATGCCTAGCCTCATGGAACTGAGCAACTACTAGACTTTGGACTTCTCATTCACAGCTGCAAACTGCTAGATTAGTTGGACAGCAGACTCTAAGTAATTCCAATAAATTCCCTTAATGAATAGATTTCATTCCATAAACTCTGTGACTCTAGAGAACCCCAATTAAATTAATACACCATCAGAAGTTTCCCATTGAGTTAAAGATGCCAATAAAGGCCATGAGAAAATCACTAATTGTAATATCCACAAACACACTTATAAGTGCTGAAGTGAAAAATAAAATAGTAAGGCTGTAATAATATGTGTAAACATTTCCAAATCACACTACCACAACAACTGGTTGGATAAGGCTATCATTAAATCAATAATATTTTTTTTCTGAGATTCTTATGTTGGTAAATATTGAAGCCAAGTGAGGCCAGCAAGATAGAGCAGTGTTAGAGAATATCACAACAAGAAAAGAAAATCAAATAGATGATCAATTAGAGAATTTTAGAAGAATTAAGTAAGTTGTATTGTACATGTGCTTTATCAACAACAACTTTGAGCATTTAGAAGGGGTAGTGCTATTCTTTGAACTATTCTGAGGATAGAATAAAATATCTCAAACTCTGTATATAATGGACAGAGTTATAACTCCCATCCATATGCGCAGAGATAGATTTCTAGGCAATGAGAATTTTATCAGTGTGTCAAAAAGGGACTTTCGAATGTAGAGATTAGTGTAGATTCTATAAATGTTATCAATATAATTTCACAGAAGTTGAGGTGATATTATATGGAGATGAATAAAATGGTCATGAGCCAGAGTACAGGTGTCATACAAAATAAGGAGTATAGACAAGATAGACTTCTGTAAATTCTCTAGAAAAAAAAAATGCAACCTGAGTAAGTTCCTCTAAAATTTATTTTGAACCTTCCAACATGTGATGACACATCTATAAATCAGAGTGCAGAGCTTCCGTAGATACCTTCATGTTATACTTCTCAGCCCCAGGACATTGAGAAATAAATTGACATTGTTTATTGTTTATAAGTCTATGATATTTTTGTTGTATTAGCTTAATGTAGTTAGTATAACTGTTATGATACTCTATAATAGCATATATTAATAAAATAAGAATAATAATGAAAACATATCATCAGAGACTGAATATCCGCAAATATGAATATATACATAACATGATAGAAATACTTATTTTCATAATATCAACTATAAATTTGATTAACGAATCTTCTCTGAACTCAAGTTATTAAAAATATTGACCTGACAAATGGGAAAAATTAGTTCATTTAGTTTGTGATTGTTCTTCTTTAATATTTCAAAATAATAGTTTCTTAAATTTTGCAATGATCAAAATGATTTTTTTGAAATAAACATCATTGTTATGAATATAATTTTATTTACATATAATGATTTCTCTGAACTTGTTAGACAAATATTCTTTATATTTGTTATTCTCTTCTTAAACATACAACAATATCAGCCACATTATGCTTCATCTAGCTGGTGGTTTATTTTTGCAAAACACTGTGTGATAGCCAAATGTTAACAGAGTATTTGTTCATTTATCTTTTTCCTCTGTTTTAACTCCAATCTGCATATACTTTGTGCAATTTTTATTAATATTGTTTTCCTATTAGAAATTTCTTTTCATTTAGTCCACCCAAATACATTCTATAGTATAAAGTTATGTAGAGGACTTAGCTTATAATAATGAGATTTTTGCTGTCTTCTATTTTCCTTTGAATAAATGACAATTTACATGATAATGATTGTCTAGGTATATTTTCCACTTTTTTAAAAGGAATTCTATAGTTGAAATAATGACTACAGCTTGATACCATTCCTCAAGATACTACACGTTAATTTTGTTTCCAAATAGCCTAAAGTAATTAGCAAACAATTAATGAAAGTTTAGCACTCTACTAAGAAAATATTCAAATCAAATTTAAAAGATGAGAATTAGGTAGTAGAAAATACTTTCATGTGTCTTAGTAATTTTCCTGAAGACTTCTAAGTCACATTAAATGTCATTTATAGTTATAAATGGTTGATCCTTAAGACAAATTTTAAGTTATATCTCTGATATTTTATTAACTTATTTAATATCTTTTTAAATTTCTTAAGCAAGTTTTAATTTTGACCTTTAGAAGTGCATTATCATTCTATGCTAAGTTGAAATATCATCACCAAATTAATATTCTTATCACTATATTTAGCTCAGAAATCTAATTTTAGCAGAAAATGTCTGTGAATGTAACTGACATAACCTTCTCTGTGTATCTTTTAAGATATCGAAATGTCTATAAAAATGTATCCTCAGACACTTGTGTATATTACACTGACTTGTTTAAAAGATACCAAGAAGAAACATCAATATATGTACTTGCAAAGATCTGGATTATAAACTCATTTGATTCCCAATATTAAAGTTTATATATTAAATTCTGCAAAATTTTCACATTACACTGTTTATCAGGTACATGAATGATATTTAATGACCTGTGAAACTCTTCCATTTGTAGATAATATTTTTTATAACTAGTCTTGAAACTTAAAATCTCAAAAGCATTTCTAATTTGTTTTCTATTTTTATTTTTTATTTTCTTTTTACTTTTTAAAATCTTGTTTGAAATGGACACCTGCCATGATGAGTCAATGTGAAAAATCAGTTTGTTTGCAATGTAGATATGGCTGCTATAAATGAAATGGTTTGCTAAAAACACAATGGAAATGAGTTAATTTTTTACCTATCAATTTTTCAGTAGTAATGAGAAGTAATTCTTTCTATGAATTTACAATATGTGCTTTAGACTATATCAAATAAGCCGAAAGCACGTATCACTTAATAAGTACTGGAAGAGATACATGTGTATATAAATTGTTGTTCCAAGTAGTAACATTGTAAAGAAAATCCATACATTTAATGTATGTGTTGAAGGAATGACTTATCTAGTTTTGTAGATATGTTGTTCTAGTACAGTTCTAACAAACTTCAAAACATATAACGTGATAAAACAATACACAAATAACAATACAGAAGAATTAAGACAACTTAAAATCTTCTAAGACATATATGCATGCATTTATGTGTCACTTTGTGTATGTGCACCTCATGCATACAGGTGCTAATAGAAGGCAGAAAATGTAAAATCCGTCTTTCTTAGTTAGAATTACTATGGCTTTGATGAAACATCATGACCAAAAGCAAGTCAGGGAAGTGTGCAGCAGCGGGGAATGGGAACTGGAGGTAGCTACTAGAAGGTCCCAGATGCCAGGAAAGCAAAAAGCTCCCAGGACCCAACAAGGATGACCTTAGCTGAAATACTTACTCAACAACAGGGTATAGAGAGAGGCTATAGAGACCATATACAGAGGTTATGCATGGACCCTGGTTAAGAGATGGGCCCACCTACCCATCTCAAATATATTAACCCAGAATTGTTCCTGTCTAAAGGAAATGCAGGGACAAAGAGTGGAGTAGAGACTGAAGGAAAGGCCATCCAGAAACTGCCCTACCTAAGGATTTATCCCATCTGCAGACATCAAACCAAGACACTATTGCTGATGCCAAGAAGAACTTGCTGACAGGAGACTGATATAGCTATCTTCTGAGAGGCTCAGCCAGAACCTGATCAAGTCAGATGTGGATGCTTTCAGACAACTATCAGACTGAGCACAGAGACCTCAATGGAGGAATTGGGGGAAGGACTGAAGGAACTGAAGGGGTTTGCAACCCTGTAGGAAAAACAACAAAATCAACCAACAAGACACTGCAGAGCTCCCAGGGACTAAAGCACCGACCAAAGTACACATGGAAGCACCACGGCTTTAGATGCATATGTAGCAGAGGATGGCCTTATCTGGCATCAACGGGAGAGAGAGCCTTTGGCTCTGTGGAGGCTCAATGCCCCAATGTAGGGAAATGCCAGGGTGGGAAGGCAGGAGTGGGTGGGGGAGCACCTTCATAGAAGCAGGGGAAAGGGAGTATGGGACAGAGGGTTTCCGAGGGGGGGGGAGAGGGAAATTGGAAAAGGGGATAACATTTGAAATGTGTGAAAAGAAAATATCCAATAAAAAAATAAATTAAAAAAATAAAAATTCAAATAAAAAAGCTTCAACTATTTTACACAAATAATTATAGGTAACTAACAAATATTGAGTTGACTTTTTCTGTGGTACAAGAGAAAAACTTAATTTCAAACATTTGCATGAGAATAGTCACCATTTCTAGCATGTTAGAGATACCTTTATTCTGTGTTCATTACAGTGTTATTCAAAATAGCCAAGGTATGAGAACCACTTGTCTTCATAGATGGCATAGAAAGTTGTACATACACACAAAAGTTAACATATCTACATGCACACACCTATACACATGTATATTATTCAGAAAAAGATAGTGCCAAGTGTAACATCGTAAGTAAATCTGGAGTGTGTTATGTTAAATGGAATAACTCACATCACATTTCGACATAATTTTTTTGTTAAACAGAGGTATACAGAGTAGAAAAGTTACTAGCATTTAGGATTGAAAATAAATGTAAATATATCAAATGGAACATTTTGGTTATGTAGAGTGGCTACCTGAAGTTCTAATGTACACATGATAATAATATGAGCTATATGATACTGACACTATATGATATGACACTATGATATGATAGACACTATATGATACTGACACTTTTAGGAGAAAAATGATCTAGGTGGTTTTACTACAACAAAACAAAGGGCGAACATTCTAGAAGATACGTTAATTTTATTGATTAACGTAACAAGCTCACCCCATGAATATGTAAACACAGTTTTATGTTGTACTCCTTAGTTCAATTAAATTAAGAGTGAGATCTTTACTACAATCAATTAAATACACAAACAAAATATTACCTTATCTGCATAAAATACTTTTATTTCAATATCAATATTAAAAATGATTATTTGTTTACCTTCAGTGTCGTAGGTTCCAGAGAATGCTAGTGTGGATCTTATATAATTATTTATATTTTAATTGACGGAGTTCAATGCATTGAGTGGGCACCCTGCTGAAGCCATTGCAGTTATCTTCCAAGAAACCATTAAAACTTCTGAAGTGGGACCCAAAGCAATACAAAGTCCAAAAAAAAGGAAAAAATCATTTAATCTCAAATTTACTTATATTAATGTCAATGAAAATATAGCCAATAATAATTTTATTTATATATTTTGGGTAGTTGCCACTCTTGACAAATCCTCATGTTTTTTGTTTGTTTGTTTGTATGTTCAAATTACCCCTTAAAGCTGTGTCGTCATTTAGAATTGTGGCTTAGAGAAGCTGATCGTGATGAAATCAAGAAATTCACCAAACATCAAAAAAAGACATGGGTAGCAAATTTTAAAGAAATTTCAGCACATGTTTGTGTCTCTAATTATAGTATCTTTTTCTTTCTTTATGTCATAATTTTAAATCATTTATATGTCATATCCATTGTGACATATTCATATTCATTATGCCGTTCATAATGGCATAAGCATTCGTATGTCAGGTTCATGAATGGAACTTCAATTTACCAGTCTTTATTTCATATAATTTTGTCCTAGGAAGGAAAGTTGTTCTTTCTTCTGACAAGGTGGCATGCTGCCATTAAAGCATCCTTTAATAAATAAACACATCTATTCAATGTCACAACAAATTAGGAAGTACTTATTTCTGTTCAGTGAGCTGAATGAAATCAATAATCACTGGGGAGTTGCCACTGTAATTCATTAGAGCCCTTAACAGGGCCTCAGTAACCATCACTAAGGATGGAGCCAAGGTATGGGTTCTCCAGGGAGAGAAAGTGTGGATCTGATGCTCAGCTCAAGTGAAGACAGTGCCTGCCTGATAATTATCCCATTATGTTCTTTCACATTTCAAAGTAAAGACATTACTTCTGAGTAACAGACAATAATTTTTAGAATTACATGATTTTCAGAATAAATTCAACACCTTTTAAAAATGCAAAGATATGCATTGTATTAGTCAGGGTTCTCTAGAGAAGTATAAATGATAGATTTATTAAATTTGCTGACATGATATGACCCAGGTAGTCTGTCAATTATGGCAGAGGCCAAACATCTGTTATTTGCTCAGTCTATGAGCCTAGATGTTTCAACAGTCTTAACCTGTTGCTAAAAGCCTAGAGAATTCTGGAAGAGCTGCTGGTTTCCAACCTAAATTAAGAGCGCTAACAAGATGGTTCTAGCATTAATGAAAGATATCACAGCCACAGACAGATGGTTTTGCCAACAAGAATACAGACATAGTCCACTCGTAGACAGTTATGCTATTTGAACTATTTTATATTTTCATTAAATTCTGTAATTAGTTTACTAACTAGTAGGATCCCATAAGGTGTTCTCTTACATCCTTAGTTTGATTAACAACACCCCTTCCTTTACTGCATCCTATTCCAGCATCCTAGTCCACCTCTGCTTCATACTTTAACACCTAGGATTTCTCCCTCTCCTTAACAACAGTGCTTAAAAGTTTTGTGAATTGTTTATGGAGAATAAAACCAAGTCATCAAAATGACCTCTACAAGTTTGCACAAACTAGATCAGATTTCCTGGTTCCAAGGCCTGCGAATTCTAATATAAACCACGAATAACCTGCATCCTCACTCAGCAATATCTCACGATTACTGTCTTTAGTTTTTTCTTTTTAATTTCAGGTTTTGACTTTATTCAGTCTCACTTTCCAGTTGATGTTTTCTCCTGGATCATACTGCCAAATAAGCTATGGCAAACTTTACTGCACTATTGTGTGCACTATTTTGTGGCTATATTTTATTTACAAGATAAAGACCACGGGATAGACTGGATCATAGTTAATCGCGCTTTCATTAAAAAAAGAAAAGAAAAGAAAAAAAAGAACAACTAAAATGTCTGACTTGGAACATATAACCAGAAAATGTTAAATAATTTTTTTCTAAAGAATTTTATCTTTTGAAAAGAATTTATCTCTTTATGACACAGTGATTAATTTGCTGGGTTTTCTTGATGCTTATAAATATTGTCTATTTTTCTGGTATGTTTCAAATTAGATTAATTATGAATCACTCACTTGACTGAATTAAAATTTTCCCATGAACAATGTATATAGTTATTTATAGACCCAAGGCCAAATATGAAAATCCCATTTAATTTAATTAATAAGGACACTGTTTACATTAAGTAAATGTTAGCAGACATATAATGAAATAAGAAAGTGCTTCTAAAGGATGGTATGGGGGTATTGAGTATTATAAACTGAATGATATGTAAATACTATTATTGTTGATAAGGAAGTTGTAGATTTGTCATAAAATGACTATGTATCTGTTAATTAAAACATTATCTCTACATTTAGCCATCTGAAGTTGCTATGCCTTTGGATCATGATATTACTTCTGGTTTAGTTAAAGGTGGTTCTGGACCAAATTTGCTATTAAAATCAATGTAACCTAAGGAAGCATATTCTTGACTTGGGAAGCATCCATGTTCCCTTGGGTAATTGTCAATATACTTCTGTTCCCCACAGGCTTCAGTCAAAGACTTTATCTCTTTCTGTTGCAGGATATTTGTTGATATTGTAAACTTCAAGATTGTGTTGTTTACTGGAAAAGACTAATTTCAGTTTTGCTATGGCTCACCCTTAGTACGCACCCTTAATCGCTCTGGCTTGAATGCAAACATGCCTTTCGTATACACCTGTAATCCCAAACACCTGTAATTTCCCAAAAAAGGTAAAATTAGTTTGTAGAGGGAAACCACCATGTTTGAAAGTGAAGTGCAGTAGAGTGGCATAAAATGTTATGAATCTGAGAAAGATTTGACAGAATAGGATATGCCAAATTCTCATCAAAAGAGAGGGGAAGAGGAGCTACTTAAGAGAGGGCAGCACAGAGAAACAGAGGAAGGAAGCAGTTTTACTGGAAGAGTTTACAGGTTGAAGAAAGAACAAACTACATGCAGGTACAGATAGAACAAAACAGAAGGAGCCAGATTAGGGCAGATGGCCAGGATTAATTTGAGGCTAGGCATAGCAACTCAGGAGAGGCTGAGAGAAAAAGAGAAGCCGCATTGAATCAGTCACCTTGAAGAGGAGCTTGGGCCAGAACAGCTGAGTTGAATGAGCCAGCAAGAGTTCAGAAAGAACAAGAGAGGGTGGTGATCTTATCCAGCAGCAAGTCTGAGGGGCTGAAAATATTCTAGGCCTAGATTGGATTGTACAGAGGCAAGAAGCTTTGGGGACTAAGCCTAGGTTAGCAGACCAAGACAGTAAGCCTTGGAGAGACAATAGCATCAGGTGAATAAAAGTAACATCTATATCTTTCTATATATGTTTCTCAGAGTGCTGCCTATATACCTTCATAACAAGATCTTTCGTTTTGTAAAAAAAAAAAAAAGGGGGGGGGGCTTTTCAGAATATGGCTAGGGAGAAAGCACCCAATATTAAGAGTTCCATCAATGTGTCTATTTTATAACAGAATTCTCTAGGTGGCATCCTGTTACTTTACACTTTTTACTTAAGAATATCAATTCAAGTCCATACAAGTAAGAAAATTTGAAGAAGACACAGAAATAAAGGTAAAGGGACCATGATAGCTCTGTTAAAATCTGATGGTCATTATCCAAATAATACTGCTCAGACCTAGGTAAAATATTAAAGCCTAGATAACTGTTACCTGGATAGCATCCCATTATAAGGAAACTTTATTATATGTTTCTGCTGTACTAGGAAACTTTCTAATGCCAAGGATGATTACATATTCTTTTCTGTGTCCTTGGAAACAAATCATGACAGAAGTTGGTAGAATTGTTTTGTATAGCTATCTACAGTAATCTTAGACCAGAACCAACTACCCCAAAACACTTACCGTGTCTACATATAAGCTTTTATGGTATTTGCCTTTAGAAGCTGCCCCTAGGTTGAAACCTATCATTAGAAATACACCTGCACCAATCTTGGAATCTTTGGAATAAGATTTCCATTGTGAGCGGTAACTTACTAAAGTTTAAGTTCCCAAGACCTCCCTGGAAACTGACATCCTACTTGTCAGAAAGACATGTACATAGTTACTAACATCCTGGTTGGCAAGTTAAGACATGAATGTTGGACTAGTATCATCCTGGTAGACAAGTTAGGACATGAATATTAGACAAGGCAAGTCCCATGCCATAGGTGAATACCCCAACCAATGGGAACATAATATGTGTACAACAAAGACATGTTCCTAAAGAAATCCCTTATCTCTAAATCCTGATTGGTAAAGTAGTTTGGCACAGATGTTTGTCGATTTAGGGCTTAAAAACCCTGTAGGATTAACTTGGTATCATGGTTCAGTTCCTGAATCTCAACCATGGTGTTGGTTAACCAGTACTGGGGCATATGCTCCATAAACTTTCCCTCTCTGACAAAAATCAGTGTTCATGTGGTTTGTGAGTTGATACCTGGATCCACAACAGATACTACTTAAGTATGCTTTCATTTCAAGTCTGAAACACTAATCACTGCAATGGGCTTTCAAAAAAATCCTTATCTTAGCATAGGCCTAAAATGTAATCAAAATATTTTAAATTTCTGACCACCAGATGATAAATTTTACTGTAGCATGTCATTAGGTTCAGGGTAGATTGTAGCTACAGCAATAAAATTTGTGAAGAAAGAAAAATAATCCAGCAAATAACTACATTTAGCTGTAAGGAAATGTCTTTATTTCTAACCTTGCCTCCAAATCACAACTAATTTAGTACGTGGGATAAATGTCTGATTAATGTTGGAACAGTTTACTACCATTTTTTATGATCCAGTCACCTTCTATATAGGCAAAATTTGAGTTTCAGAATAATAAATAGTGAGAACAGTTAACTCTTAGTATACAATGATTGCAAATACCCCTCGCAATAGGAGACTTAACTAGCTCTTCCAAAGTCTCGTACGGCTTTAGAATATGTCCTGGTTGATTTTTTATTAATTTGGCACAAACCTAGGTCTATCTGGGAGCAGGGAATGCTCACTGAGAAAACATCTCCATAAGATTAATCTGCAGCAGAGTCAGTGGGTCATTTCTTGTTTAATGATTGATATGGGAGATCCCAGCTCACTGGAGATGGTGCCACCACTGAGCTGGTGGGCCAGGGTAGATAGGAAAACAGGCTAAGCAAGCCACAGGAACACACCTATAAGTAGCCCACCACTATGGCTCCTGCTTTAGTTCCTGCCTCTATGTTCTTGTCTCCACGATTCTGCCCTGAGTTCTTTCCCTGCTTTCTCTCAGTAATGGAATGTAATCTGAGAGATCTATAATTCAATGAACTCTTTTGTTCCCTAGTTATCTGGTTGAATTGTTTTATGACAGCAATAGGAGGCCTAACTAAGACAGATGATGCCTGTAGGAGTAGCTTAGTGATTTTATTATATTTTTAATGACTGCCTGAGAAAAATCAATACCGATAGTAGAATTATTTATTTGTATTAGAAAAAACCTGATAACTGACTCCAAAACATTGTAGAGTAGGTATTTGAGAAAGCTAAGATCTTTACAGTATTCTATAATCCATAGTGAAATTCTCAAGGACCTATAACAGAACCGTGTGTTATCCATTTCAGGTACTGAAGGCGATAGTTGCTACCCTCAGCTCCAATAGAGGGTAATATCCTGCCTTTGGTTATTACCCTCTTCCAGCTTGTACAACTGTGAGTCCTCAGGCTTCAAGTCAAGAGAAGGAAGAAGTTTGTTCTCTATATTTGAATGTGTTAGCAAATCTTGATGGCATCCTGTTGAAGGTCAACTTTTACTGAAAGCCATTCAGCTGCGTTCATTCAAGTCTCAGTATGAAACAGCCTCTGTTCTTTGGTTTAACTAAAAGCAGATCTCAGTTACTAAATTTTGAATTCTCTATTGCAGTGGTTTATACATAATATCTTCTGTCTTTAACCCATCTAATTTTGAAGCCTTTGATGATATGAATCACACTCTTGCCATATGAATTCACACTTCTAAAAATACTATTGATCATTTTAAACACTTAAGGAATGTGATAGTTTTTAGGTTTTGTTTTTTAGCTTCAAGTAATCATTTTCACATGCACTGGTTGTAAGAAATTGTCCTTTCCTGCAATAATAGTTCTAATTCACTTGTCAATGATCCAGCATAGATTCTTGAGAGGTCCCAATTGTGCCTCTTCTTACTGTTCATTCTCTATCTGGGTAATAACCAAAGAATGTAGTCAAATACCGATTACATTTATCTGTAATATAGATTCTGAGTCACATGACCCTTATATTTCCTACTTAGAATAATCAATCTCAGTTCTAGAGAACTTTGTTTCAATTTAGATCCAGGGCCTTTCTAAAATGTACTATTATTTACCCTTCCTGTAAAATGGCTGTAGATAGCATTAGAAATGGCAAATAGGAAAATTAATGGTATCAATTCCATGCAGTTCATGAGTCTTATTTCTCAAGTGGATACTTCATACAAGGAACCTGAATCTGAACTGGCTCCATAGAGAATTTGAATGAGTGAGGGGTTCTGTGTCTCTGTTACATAAATTGTGTTAGCTACACTCACACCTTTCCTATCTGCTCAGAAGAAGCAGCCCTTTAGGCTTCCTCATATTCTACTCTAAGTACTTCATGCCAGTGAGTACACAGCAAATAATTATACAGGTTAGATTTTCCAGTCATTTTTGGTCCTGCTATTCATTATAATAACTATGGCCAACTTGTCTTTTGTTCTTTATTCTACAATGCTACCATCATCAGTGAATTTAGATCTCTGAGTTCACTGATAGCATAAATTGTAATCTCTGATCCTGAAAAAAAAGAGAGGCTACAAAACACTTGAAAATTGATGAGATTTTTTTTTCACATATTTGTTTTATATAGCCATAGTAAAGAGTGAATCCAGTGGAATCTGCTGAGGATTGGATGGCATACTTTGGTCTAGAATGTAGAAGGGGACTTTGTTATTTTAATCTAATTTAATTTAATTTAGGCCTATTTTGGACCCTTACATTTCTCAGGCCATCAAGAAATAAAATGAAACCATTGCAACTTCTTCTAGCTGAATAGCTGAATTTGACGTCCACATTTTATTTATTTTCTATTTTTTACCTCTTGAGAAGTATTCCTACACTCCATTCTCATACTTCATTTGTTATATTTTTGGAAGGTCACATTATTTTTTTGATGTGTGTCATATATACTTATGGATCACACTGAGTGTCTGAAATTGCATTTCCCAGATAATTCCAAGTAAGACAGCTAGAATAGTAAACCTTTTATGGAGTGATTCTTTCTTTCAAATAGTGCATTCAGTGTTCGGTCTATAAAGCAGGGTCAAGGGCCTACATATTTATTAAGAGATCTGTTAAGAAATTTGACCACTTAGAATGTCAACATAATTATTAAATGGTCCCTCTACAGCTAATTGTTCTGGATTTAATGTTGGATTTTGAAGTCTCTATGAGGTAGTTATTAGGAAAAGCTGATTGAGAAGTGAAATATGGTAGCTGGGATTGTTGTTTAGTGGTGAATTGGTTACTCGCATTGTAATTGGATTTGGATTTGATTTTTTGTGCTGAAAAATAAAATTTAATGACCCTGTACTTTTCGTAGGCAGAAAAAGTTGTATGTCTAAGGTATTGTGGCTGAGTTGGTGTCCCAATCTTTTAATTGCAAGTCTTCCCTAGTTATAGGAGATGGCCAGTTCAGGCTACGTATCCCCCACTGATAGGAATCTTACCTGAGGTCAGCTTCATATATTCCTGAGAGTTTTCACTGTCCTATGTTTCTACCTCATCACAGAGATGCTCGAAAATCCAGTTGTAGTTCTTTGTACTTTCCCCCCTTGTCCTTTTCCCACCTCATCTCCCTGTTCTCATCACCATCCCATCCTAGACTCAGTCCCTTCTTTCAGTCCTTCCCTGATGTCTATTCTATTTGCTTTTCTGAGTGAGATTCAAGCATCCCCCTTGGGCCCTCCTTGCTACTTAGCTTCTTGGATCTGTAGTTTGTAGTGTGGTTATCCTATACTGTATGACTAATATCAACTTATTAGTGAGAACTTACCATGTTTATGTTTCTGGATCTAGATTATCTTATTCTAGATATATATATATTTTTTGGTTCCATTCATTTCCTGAAATTTTCATGATGTCCTTGATTTTAATGGCTAAGTAATAATGCAGTGTGCAAATGTTCCACATTTTTGTTATCTATTCTTCAGTTGAGAGACATCTAAATTGTTTTGAGTTTCTGGCTATTACAAACAAAGCTTTAAACATAGTTAAGCAAGTGTCCTTGTGGTATGGTAGAGCATCTTTTGGGTATATGCCCAGGTTTGGTATAGCTGGGTCTTGGAGTAGTCAATTTTCCGAGAAACTACCAAATTGATTTCCAAAGTAGTTGTACAAGTTGTCACTTCCACCAACAATAGAGTGGTGTTTCCTGTCCTCCATGTCCCTGTCATCATGAGCTGTTGCTTGAGTTTTTAATCTTAGTTATTCTGATGAGTATAAGATAGAGCCTGAGAGCTGTTTGGCTTTACATTTCCCTGATTACTAAGTGTGTTGAACATTTCTTTCATTGATTCCCAGCTATTGGTGATTCCTCTGTTGAGAATTCCCTGTTTAGCTCTGTACTTCATTTTAAAATTTAAAAAATTTTAATAAAATTTAAAAATTTTTAAAAATTTAATAAATTGTGTTATTTGGCTTGTTGATGTCTCATTGCTTGAGTTCTTTATATATTTTGAATGTATAAAGACATAACTCCTTATCTGACAGCCCTTTGTCAGATATGGAGTTGGTGAAAATCTTTCTGAAGGCTGCTGTTTTGTCCTTTTGACAGTGCCCTTTCCCTTATATAACCTTTTGAGTTTCATGAGGTCCCATTAATTAATTGTTGATCTTAGTGCCTGATCTTTTGGTATTCTGTTTAGTAAGTTGCCTTATGTGCCAGTGCATTGAAGCAGTTTTCCAATTTCTCTCCTATCAGATTTAGTGTATCTGGTTTTATGTTGGGTCTTTGATCCACCTAGACTTAAATTTTGACTAAGGTGATAGATATGGATCTATTTATATGCAGACAAGCAGTTAGATAAGCACAGTTTGTTGAAGATGCTTTCTTTCTTCCATTGTGTAGTTTTGGATTCTTTGTCAAAAATTAAGTGTCCATTGATGTGTAGATTTACTTGGGGGATCTTTCATTTGATTCCATTTATCAACCTGACATTTTACACCACCATCATGTGGTTTTTATTACTATTTCTCTGTAGTACATATGTGAAATCATGGATGGTGATGCCTTCAGAAGTTCTTTTATTTTACAGGTTTGTTTTAGTAACCTTGGTTTTTTGTTTGTTTGTTTGTTTTTGTTGTTGTTTTTTGTTTTGATTTGTTTTTGTTTTGGCTTTTGTTTTATTCCCTTATAATTATTTTTTTTCTGGCCCACAGCTCTGTCTACATTCTGGGAGGCCTGACAGCACAAGTGAAAACTAGGTGAGACAACTCCCCCAATTTCCCTGCCTGCTGAATCTCCCTTGGGCACATTTAATAGGGGTAGACTGTATCCTGTACTCTGTGGTTTATTTTCCTGTGCACAAATTGGGCTGCATTCTTGGAGGCCTGTGGGTATCAGAAACAAACAGGTAAGACCCTGGCACTAAGACCTTGACGAAGTCCCCTTAAAGCACATGAAACAGTAATAAACTGCACCCTGTTTCCTGTGCCCTATTTTTGTCCCACAATTCTGCCTACATTCCCTGAGACCTGGCAGGGACTACTGGATGACTAAAGGCCAGTGTAAGAACACAATCAATAATAGCAAGAGCAATATGGCATCACCAGAACACAACAAATTCTAAATATTCTAACATAGCTGAAGAACAAGCTAATGATTTTAAATCCAATCTTATAAAAATGATAGAGGTCTTTAAAGAGTGGATACAGCCCAAGAGGAAGAACTCTGTTACAGTCAGCAAAGCTGAAAGGAGTTTAAGACTTTTCACATCAGACATCGAAATGCACTTTAGAGTTTGCCCAGCTTACTGTTGGTATTTCCTCACTATGGAACCCTTTGGAAAGTTAATGTATATCCTGTGCCATTGTGTGTTGGAACTATGTGATCTGCTTTTTGATTTTGATTTCAGTGAAGCTCACAGTGAAGAGATTGCTTGAATTTCATGAGACTTTGACCTTTGAAACAAGTTTTAGACTATTATAGACTTATGGAAATTTTAAAATTCGACTGAATGTATATATGATGTGGGTTCCAGTGGATTCAGTGCTTTGAATAAAAATGGCCCTCATAGTATCATATAGAATGATACTATCTGGTTTTGTGACTTCGTTGGAATAATGCAGTCTTCTTGGAAGTAGTCAGTCTCTGACGAATGCCTGAATATCCAGATGTAGAACTCTCAGCAACCTCTCCAGCAGCAAGTTTGCCTGCATGCTACTATGCTATTGGACCATGAAGAAAGGGGACTAAACTTCTAAACTGTAAGCCAACCTAAATTAAATATTTTCCTCTATAAGACTTTTCATGGCTATAGTGTTTCTACACATTGGCCATTGTCTAATTGTGGGTCTCTGTATTAATTATCATCTAAGGCAAGAAGAAAATTTTTTGATTAGGGTTGTTCTTTTTTTTTAAGTTATATTCACCTGACTTTTATATTGAAGAAACTATTTCATTTTGTTATGGGAACTAAGTGATAAAGTGTGTTAAAGTGTCTAATCTGTCATATGGTCTCATAATACTAATTTTGCTCTGCTCTGTGGAGGCATCTTGGGGTGGTTTATTGATTCTCTGAGTTTCTTTCTCTAGAGAATGCCTTTCTATACATACCCTCCCAATACAACCCAGGAACGTTTAATACTTCATTTTGACACATTCCTGAGAAGGTATTGAACTGAAAAGTCAGCAGTAGAGAGAATTATTTATTATCAGAAGTAAGTATTAAGTTCTTTTTATGACATCAACTATCTCCTAAGTTTTTAAAGAGTACATTATTTTAAAGTGTCTTTTTTTCTTTTTTCTTTTTTCTTTTTTCTTTGCAGTCCAATTGTTCTCCCTCTCCTGGTCTGACCTTTGACAGTTTCTCAGACTGTTCCTCATCCCATTCCTCCTCCCTTATCTCTAAGAGGATATCCCCACCCCTTTATCCCCACCCCAAACCAGCTTTCTTCAGCAGGTATCCCATGGTTTTGGCACTTCAAAAATTTTAGGTTTTCCAAGGCAATCCTAACTTTACCTTCACAGCTTCACACAATGGCCCATCTAGGTCTCCATATATAGACCCTTCTGATACATGCCTGACCTCAGTGGCTTTTCTTAGTTTCACAGGTTAATTCCATAACCCCATTCGGCTATACCTGACTCTAAAGCCAGAACAACATGGCTGAAACTGCAAAGTTCTACCATTTGCTGGGGCTATAACACTGTTCTCTCATTCAAGTATATCTTCATTAGCTTTCTGGTGTTGATGGCTTCCTTCACTGCCTATACATGGCTGTCCCATAGACCAGACTGACCTTAAACTCAGATATCACCTGCCTCTGCTTTTGGAGTTCAAAGATTAAAGACATGTACTACACACCTGATTCTGGGTATTTCTTTTAATTCCTTTCCAAAAGTTGAAATCTTAGCTGAGTGATATCCTACACTATATAAAATCAAATTTTCCTCCTAGAAACTTAATTTCCAGCAGTAATGACTTTGAGACAAATTGTTTTTAATAAATGCCTAGGCTATAAGCTTTTGTTTGTTATCCACCTAGCTCTTAACTTACTATTCCTTTTATTCACCTGAGTCCAGATACATGCTAGTTTTCATCCATATCCTTGCATTCTAGTGTGAATCTCTGTGCCTCTATTTCCCAGAATTCTCCCAATTCCTATCAGATGTCTCACCTATTTTCTGCCTCAACTCATTGGTGATAAGCTTTTTAATTGACAGGTGAAACTTATAAATAATTCTCCCCAATGTCACCACAGTCTTTAACATAAGGCTTTTCTTTAATCTGTCTACTTAACTTGAACAAAGCATTTAGCTCCATTACACTTCCTGGAGCCCCTTTTCTCTATTGTATTTTTCCTTGTTTATCTTGCTTCTTTTAATTATAGACCTTCATAAGAGTGAACACTAATAACTACAAGACAGAATCAATACAAGACTATTTAGAAATTTTTCTCTGCCAACCCAACTAATCCAAACACTTCAATTTACTCTCAGGTATGTTATTTTGGTTAAGGGCAGAGATCAGTTGCATTCTTCAACAAAATATTACAAGAACAGTCTGTAGGCCAGATACTAACATTTTTCTCCTCTGAAAACTCTTGATTTAGGACCCCACAGTGTTCAACACTTTAAAGTTTTCTAATCCAAAGTTTACATTTCTACAAATGAAAGCATCACCACGTCTATCATAGATATAGGCCACTCCAGGAACCAAGTTCTTTCTTA
The DNA here is from genome assembly GCF_004785775.1 of Grammomys surdaster. NCBI lineage: Eukaryota > Metazoa > Chordata > Mammalia > Rodentia > Muridae > Grammomys > Grammomys surdaster. The sequence goes on from NW_021604791.1 coordinate 4,795,526, forward strand.
ATTAGGATTTGTTTGTTTTGAAGAGGCACCATGACCTGGAACCTCTTAGAAATAAAAACATTAATTTGGGCTGGCTTACAGTTCTGATATTTAGTCCATTACCATCATGTCTAGAAGCCTGGTGCCATACAGGCAGACATGGTACTGGAGAGTTAGCTGGGAGTTCTACCTCTGGATATACAGGCAGCAGTAAGAGACTGAGTCCAATAATGCCATACCACCTAATAGTGTCACTCCCTATGACATGTGAGGGCCATTTATTTCAAACTACTATACCCAGAAACTAAAAAACATGGAGCAATCAGCTCTAAATGTGATGTATTTATTAAACCTCCAAAATCCACCCAAGCTTCAGGGATCCATTTAGAGTTAGAGACTAAAAAGTGTAAGATCAAGAGTTAGTGGATGATTCTAGATGATTCCAGGGAAACAGTGTCTTCCTGATACAACAGATTCAAAAAGATTGTGACAGTATGTACAATATCTGCTCAAGTCTAAATCAAACAAAATTTCATTACAACGGAGAAATGGGTACAAATCACACTTCTTATGAAGAAGTCATTTGCAATTCATGTCAACTAGGAAGTTTTTACCAATAGCCTGACATTAGAGATATAAAAGAAAATACAAGGGAGGCCTCATTCTCAGGAGAACCTGTCCAACACCAAATGTTCTTCATTTTACTTGTGTGCTTTCTTTGGTTTATTGACGTTTTGTGTGTATTTTTATTTTTTGATAAAAGGAACATGAAGTTTCATTGTTAGGGAGGTAGCAAGGGTCTGGAAAGAGTTGCAGGAGGGGAAAGAATATGATCAAAATATATTGAATAAAATAAAGTTTGGTTGAAAAAATAAGCCAGAATGAATTTCAGGATGAAGTAATTATAATAGCTAAGATCGTGTTACAATTAGTATTTCATATAACTATGCATTGAATATTTGTTTCAAATTATTTAATGTAGTTATCCCTAGTTGTAGTAGAGAATTTGGAACGTAAATGAGCATTTATTGGACACAAAACAGCATTTCTCAGCCTTTCTCCTTCTCTTCTGGCTCTTGCAATAATTACATTTACTCCTTTACAACAGTATTCAGCATGCCATATAGAGGAAGTTGTAAATGTGTCTTTTAGGGTGAACCACTCAACAGCCACTTATTCTCAGCACTGTTTATAGCCATACTTTTCCACTTCCATTATAATTCATAGAAAATGAAGCTTCTTTGAGCATGATTGAGAGATCAAATGCCTTTCGTATAAATACACACATACAGAGAAGGTGGTTCACTGCTTTGTTAAATCACAACACATGTAAGCACAAACCTCACACAACTTCTCCACTATGGGATTTATGGTACCAAGTATAGAATATATCCTGTAGACCAGGACCCTGTATTTCACACTACTGAACTAGTAGTCTTAATATTCTGCTAAGGGAAAATGGAAATCTATCTGAAGCTGTATATCCTCTGATGGCCCCACTAAACTTCAATTAGCAGTATTAGTTGGAACCTAGGGTCACATAGTTTACAGAGCTTCACACAGAAGGCCCTCATTAAATGAATTTTTCCATATCTATCATTGCTTTAGTTCACAGTGCTTGCAGCCAGATAATATTGTTGATAACTTTCCCCACATTGGTAGTCTGCCCAGCAACCTGCCCCTCATACTTTGAAAGCTGGCCAGAAAGGAGGAAACTCCCTGGTCAGTAGCAACTTTATTTCTCTATGTGCAGTGGCACAATTGTTTGCTGTCTTCTTTGGTAATGGGGCTCTTGCTATCAAATTCTAGCAGGGAAACTGTCATTATAAGATATGGCCATGGTTGCAGGATGGTATGCACGGTTTGACATAACTGATAATCTCTGATTTTTATCCAAAGATACACTCCACAGGTACCTGATATTGTTAAATTGGCCATAACCTCTTTGGGGAGCTCATAAGCTCTAGGAATGAACTGTCTGTCTATCTGTCTGCTTGTCTGCCTGTCTACATATCTACCTCTATACCTATCTATGTAATGAAATATATACATGAACATATATAGATATATACAGAAAGAAACTTCTTTGAAGTATGAGAGTTACAATTATTTATCAGTGGAAAGATGAAAGTTTAGAGGGCAGTTTGATGCTGTGTTCCCTGACAAGTGAGTGTGTACATTTTGGGTATGTGTGTGGATGGTGTGTAAACACTGCTCTAAGTATACATAAGCATCATAGTTTAACAATTTAAGAATACAGAAAGTGTGCTTCAATTACACATAGGAATACTACTCACCTATTAAGAATGAGTTTAGCAGGGAAATGGATGGAACTAGAAAATATCATTCTCAGTGAGGCAACTCAGACCCAAAAGGACATGCATGGTATGTACTAACTAATAAGTGAATATTACAAGGAGCAGTAGAAGGAGGAGGAGGAGGAGGAGGAGGAGGAGGAGGAGGAG
>NW_021604791.1:4798069-4828441 GCF_004785775.1 Grammomys surdaster
AGGAGGAGGAGGAAGAGGAAGAGGAAGAAGAAGAAGAAGAAGAAGAAAAGAAAGAAAGAAAGAAAGAAAGAAAGAAAGAAAGAAAGAAAGAAAGAAAGAAAGAAAGAAAGAAAGAAAGAAAGAAATACACACACACACACACCCAATGCTGATGGTCACAGCATTCTACCATTTTGATGAGACATAGACAAACACCCTTGCCTCCAGATTCATGTTGTCTCTGATTACCATGGAGTCATTAACCTTGGCAGGGAGGATGTTTCTTGAAGGAAGGTGAAAATGTGTACACTATTGTTGCGAGCCGTTCTGCTGCTCCGGTCCATGGGTCAGGAGGCAAGAAAGAGAGTGGAGACAAGACGAAGTCTGGTCGAAGATGAAGTCTGCCTGCTGGAGATGGAGCCTGAGTCTGTCTGCTCTCTGTCGACTCTGTCTAGTCTAAGTCTGTCTGGAGACGACGTCTGTCTGCTCTGACTAGTCTGTCTGCTCTCTGCCTCTGACTCTCCATCGAGTCTGTCTAGCTCTCTGTCGAGTCTGACTAGCTCTGACTCTGGGTCTGCCCTGGCCTCTCCTTTTATATCTCTCCTGAGTCAATCACGTGCTGGGATTAAAGGCCTGTGCTACCACTGCCTGACCTTGACTGAAAGGATCAAGATAATTATCAGAGTGTGTTCAGCTGTTGTAAACAAGTCTCTTCTCAGGGTATATGGCTCAAAATGGCTGCAAAGATAATAGCCGCTTTCGGCTCAGAGTCGGCTCCCAACACACTATTATACAAACAAGCCTTATGCCCACAACAACCATCAACATTCATGATGGCCCCACTCCTGCTGACTCTTTTCTAAGGACAGGAAACCATGTCATACTGTCCTTTACATATCCAAGCAGGACTCAACACTACATTTCATAGGTGGCATGGAACAAGGGAGAGGAAGAGGTTTTCTCTCCCTCATCTGAGCCAACTCACAGCAGAAAAAAGAGTCACTGTGGGCTTTCCTGCACTCATGCCCTCAAGGCCTGCTCACCTACAATCCCCACATCTAGGGCCAGCTCTACTATGATGCCCAAGTGAGGTACATGGATTATTCTCCAGAGTGCTGCAGGAGCAGGTGAGGAGCAGGGCCAGCTCTCCTGCCTGTGGAAAGTAGCAAGTGGCCAGACAGTAGGACATCTTTCCCTTACCCATGTCACCACACGGTAGACAAGGAAGTGGAGGAGGCCAGCTCAACTTACCTTGGGCTTGGTCATCCATGTCTCTATGACCAGAGACAGTTCAACTTTGCTGCCCAAGTGAAGTCCAGTGCCTGTTCTCACAACTGCTGTAGCTGGTAAAGGGCAGGACAAACTCTCCTGTTCTTGGCACCCTAGAGCTAGGTCTTCACCTGCTGCAAGTGGTAAGGGGCAAGGATGGACAAGGGTATAGCTACCTCATCCATGCCACCACACAGGAGACCAATTGCAGGTCCAGCTCCCCCATGTTCATATCCTTGGTGTCTGCTCACCTGCAACTTCCACATTATACCAGATTCTGCAGTTAGCTAGGAGTGGGGTCAGCAGTCCTGTTCTCATGCCCCAAGCCTAGCTCTTCCACAGTGATTAGGCTAGGGGTCCGGACAGTTTTCCACAGCCCTTAGATAGATATCAGCATGGCCCCTGGCAAGAGACCAAATGAGGGAAGTTCAAGTGGTCTTTGGTAGTAAGAGACCCATATCACTGCAGGGCCACAGACCTAGACATGCCCGTCCCCAATCAGTGGCAGCACAGACCAGAATCCACTCCACCAGGGTCCCAGGTGGCATCACTGGCAGCTCACATCAGGATGTTCCTCTCTACCCTCGAGTCTCTAGCTCTGCCTCTCTTCATCGTGACCAGATCATTCTGCTTCTCTTCCTCTTTCATTTCTCCACCATTCACTTGCTTCTCTAAGGAGTTCCCGGAGTCTCATAGTCTCTGGGGTTTACTCAAGAGTGCTATGCCTTGATTGCACATTTGGCTCCAGGCAAGGGTCATCTCAGGCACGGTATGCCTCACCCCCTGACCCCTCAGGCCTGTATGGTGCTGGGCTGTTGATCATCTCAGGCTAGCTCCCTGTACTGGCCCATGACGCTGGTCTAGTGGTCGTCTCAGGCTTGTTCCTTGACTGAGCCTGCCTGAGAGGTCCCATGGAAGGGTCCTTTCTTTTGGTTTCTCTCTAGCCTGGGGCCCTTGGTCTCAGGAGGGATTCTTCTAGTCTCTGGTTCATTCCCCACCCTGGGATCCCAACCCGACCTTATACAGCACATTACCTCAGGCTTGATTTTTTTTTTCCAGAGAATGTTAGACTAATCATTCTGATGGTCACAGGTCAGAACACTGAGCACAGATAGACATAGCTTCTTTCTTCTCTGCCACCTATTGACACACATGTGACACAGCAGTCATACCTGCAATGTCTCTAAGGGCAAGGGCAATGTTTAGGCTTTTTTTTTTTTTAATTTAAGATAGATTTTAAACCTACTCAAAATGAGATCTCGTTTAGGAAATTATTAAAAAACTTACACCCAAACATTTAATAATTTCTCTTAAAATATGACCAGAGAGTATTAAGGTGATATTTGTGACTGTCAAAATTATATTAGTTGCATCTGTTATAACGTAAAGATTTCTTGAAGATAAAACACTAATTTACAATTGAAATTCCCATTTCTTACAGACAACTAAGATGTTGCTTGGTTTGTCTCTACTTCTCTAGTTGTCCAGTCTTTTTGGAAGAACTTTTGAAATATTATACTTGTTTGAATTAGAGTTCTTTTTTTCCCCCAATAATTAGAAGATGTCCTCTGAAGTTTGTGGTTTTGTTTTCTGAGATTTTCTGGCATCACATTTCTGAAGATGGTATTAAATTCATTATCTGCACATAGAAACAACACTACTGAATAAGTGCATGGTATATAAATGTCTTTTTGAGATTATAATACATTGTAACCATTCCCACTTCTCATCCTCCCTCTAAACTTTACCACATAGCCCTCCTTGATCTCAAATCCACAGATTCTTTGCTCTTAGACTGTTACTGCCTAGCTTTACAGAACTGTAGATAGTAGTAGTAGATGCTCCATTTGAAAAAAAATCATAAGAATAACCTGCCAGTTCATTGAAAGTCCTGGTATCACTGCCTGAGTTCTATGTGCTACAAGAAATCCCTTTAGATTTAAGAAACACTTACACAAATTGTGCTTTCAAAAGACTTTCTGCAAAAGTGTAGCTAGTACCTAAAACTCACAAAGAACCGATAGTGCCCTAGACTCCTCCCAGAGTTTGAAACTGAGAAGTCTTCTCTGTAAAAGGTGGAATTTCTCTTGGAAAAAGAAGAAATGAACACACGGTTCTAACTTTGATTAAATTGCTGTCAAACTCACAACTTCTTTCTTTTAACCTATCCCTGGATCTTAAAAAGGCAAAGATAAGTGAAGTAAAATATATATACTCAGGATCTTGTCTTGAAATTCTTGAAATAAGATGGACAGACCTGAAAATAAGGATAAAAACATATTGAGAATTCATAGACCAAACTCTGGCTGTGTCCTGGGAGTATGTGACCTGGCTGGCAAAGCAGAAATATAATATACAAAGATGAAAAACTGCTCCACAGATAAATCAAGGCTTTAAAACCAAGTGTGATAAAGTTTGTGGAATATTGTATTGGGTGGCTCCTCCTCCCCATCTCTATTGAAGAGGACATTAATCCCTCAAAGAGAACATTGCCAACACTTCAAAAATCCAATTTGTGAACAACATTTGAGTGTCTAGGAATGCACATTTATAATCTTAACAACCTAGTCACACTAAAGTCAGAGAAAATTGTCATTCATTTTCACCTATCAGAGGTTGTCATACCTTGGAAAGAAAATTAACATCAGAAAGAAAGGAATTTCTCTGAAAAATGAAAGGAAGAGTGGTAAAGGATATAGACGCTCTGTTCCCTAGACAATAGTGTTTAGATTGCTGGTACTAAGGCAAAGTGCACCTTAATCTTTTGGTTGGAGGATGTACTAATGGGTCTTTTGTGATCTTTATTAAACACTTAAGGATATTGAGATGACAGGCTGCCAAGACAAACAGTATGGCAGGTAGAAAACCTCAAAAGCAAAACTATACATCTTGAGTATGAGTCAAAGTTAAAGGGTGGATCACCTAGATTGCGCTCCATTCATCAATTTATAAATTTAAATATGTAATTAAGTCTGATATATCTTTATAGATAATCAATTATACCACTATTTTTCTACCTATAAAATGATAATATCAGTTGCTTTACTACAATGAAGAATAACTGGGAAATATAAGTTGGTAGCTGTCTGATTAACACAAGCTATGTCTATCTTGAACAGTTTATACTGATACTACTGCTACTGTAACCATCACGGTTATCACTAATAAATTGATGATAATATTTTCTGTCATTATTGATACTTTTTTTGCATATACATTAGCATTTCCTTTTGTTTGATCATTATGTCCATTAAAAACCTAACTAAGAATATTTTAAAACAGTATTTCAATTTTGATATAGTAACTTATGTTGTTTTGTTTTTTTTAATCTCTCTATAAACGCTATCAGGTAAGTAAATGCTTACAGAGATATAGCTCCCATTTAAAAAAAAAAGAGTTGTTGCTTTTAATTTTTTCTTTTAAAATTGTTGCTTTTCATTTCATTGAAACTATCCAGGAATTCTCTTGAGAGATGTCTTTCTGATGCCTGTATTGGTAGATAGAGAGAGAATCGATAGTAATGAAGATATAGCTTATTTGGCTAGAAAATCTTCCAGTTGGATACAGTATATTTTGTTGAGAATTCAAAGAAGTAATTTCCCTTGCCTTTCCTGGATATGCAGTGTGAGCATTCACTCTGTATAAGGCATTTGGACACATGTGATGAATACAGTCTGCATGACAGGCTGATGACAGGAAGTATGCCCTACATTAACGATTCCATGTGATATTTAAAAATACCTTGAAGTCAATTTAAATGGAAGCTGGGGGAATTATTTAAAGTTGAAAAATAAAATGGCAAGTATTACATCCACGGAATTGGACCAAGAACCTAAACAACCAAGCCAAGGTACATTTTGATTTCTTCGTAGAGATCTCCCCCTCCCTTTAATGTCTGTCTTGGTGTTTAGATATTATTGAGCACCACTCTCATGATGGTCATGCCTGTGGATGGGCACCCCACAGTCCCTGACTTCACAATTTATAATTCTGACTATGCGTGGTGAGTCCCAGAGTGTCCATGAATCTCAATCCAGAATTCTCCTGAGACACAATAAGATTGGCTCACCAGGAGGCAGTGGCCTGTCTCTCCCTGATTAATTGTGATCAAAGTGACAGTGTCATATAGTACAACAGCATTTAATCCCTGGAGGGAAAGAGGTCATTTTGAAATGGAAAAAGCACTCTAAAGTGGACCTATATCATCTTGTGTTATGCTTGAGGCTGACTACCCAATGGGTTAGCCAGCCACTTTCCAGAAACCGTGCCCATGTCGTATTATTTCCAATGTATGGCTCTCTTCAGAATGTGCCCTATGACCAAACTGAACTTTCCGCCACAGGCTGATAACTGCTTGGATTTTTTTTTTCTGTTCCACACAAATTGCATTGAGCAAAAGCAAATGGAAAAAGGAAAGTAAATTTTCTTGCTGTGCTTTGAGTCTTGCCATTTTCTAAGTGTGCTTTATAGATACTGATGTACAAAGTCATGGATCTTTCACAAATAGAACTTGGGTCCGCTTGTTTCATACCCTCCCCTACCCAAAACTTCAACTGATTTGATTATCCCCGAGAGCTGAGTCACTTAGAAGTATGAAGGTTTACTGGGGCTAATTTCAGTCTGCAAGATTCATAGACCCGTAAAGGAACACAAGCTGTAATAGTCAGCTTGCTGATGGATGGGTGTGCAAAATATTGTCTTCATTGGTTCAATGAATGTAGAGGCAACGGGAGTTAGAATTGGCGTAGACTCCAATTACAATCATTAGGCATCCATTAACACCTTCAGGACTTACTGTGCATCTTTTAAATATCTTCTATCCTTTCCTTAATTCAATACTCTCCCGTCTACATAGTTTAATATCTACAGTTATGATGAAACTGGTTTAAACTGGGTGAAGCAAGGTAAGCTTCAAGTTTACGTCAAAATATGAGAGCCTGAGAAAATTAACAATAATTATTCAAGTGGTTTAGAACAAAGTTTAAGTGCAGCTTTTGGCTTCTAATTACACTCACATTTAAGCACCAAGGGCATTGTTTTTGGCTTTTATATACAACAGTGATTTTAGTTTTTAATACGCAGTAGTTGACTATACAGTAATAAGCTGACTATTGCTAAACAGGATTATCCTCTTAACAAATGTTAACATTTTTGATGAAGAAGCTAAGAAAGAGGATGAGATGATGCTACAAAAATAAAAGAAATACTCAGATATGAGAGTTGCAGTGATTCAGAATTTAATTTATACCTAACTGTAAAGCCAGCATATTATATATGAAACAGTTTAAAAATAAAATTATTTGCTTAAGAAAACTACCTTTGTGTATTAAAAGAACAATCATGTGTATGTTTATCATGGATATTTCAGTGATAAATAAATTGGCAATTTAACAGAAAGCATTGTTGTCTAGTTACCCATAAATTCATCTTTAAATACTGATGATGTAGAAATCTCATATCAAGTGGGCAAATTGTATCTAAAAAAAAAAATGTTAAAATTCTGTAACATTGTTAAAGTGAGGAGACTACAAAGAGGTCCCTCAGTTGGTAAAGGCACTGCATATTGATGTTAAAGATTTCACAGAAAATTAATGTCTATTACTGTTTAGTCTATAGCTTTAAGTTTTGTTATTGTATGTATTGCTGTGTGATTGTGTGTGTATGTGTGTGTGTGAGAGTGTGTGTCTGTGTGTGTAATGTATATTTTAAATATACATTCTATGGTGCATATGAAAGTACATACTCTATGCTCTACATGTGGACATCAATTCTCTGTTTTGACACCATTAGATTCCTGTGTTTTAATGTCATTTGAATTCTCCATATTAAATACAGAACATGCCAATTAGTTACATAGTACACATATAATCACTAAGCTGTTATAGTTCTCTCAATGTAGAAACATCCCACCCATACTTAAGTGTGTTGTGGAGCTTTAGGGAGAATTCTACCACCATCATCTCTTCCACTCTCTCCCTCTCTCCCCATCCATTTCTCTTCTCCCCTACGCTGTGTCTGCATCTCTCCTCCCCTCTCTCTGTTCTGTCCTTAACAATTTATTACAAGAAGATGTAATAACAAGGGTTTGTTCCCAGCTCTCCAATGTCATTTATGCCTGCCTTCACTCTGAACTAGATAGGTCTTACTCCTAACTCATTTTTACCTAACCTGAGGACTCTTTCCATCCCTTCTCCACTGCAGCAATCTTCAATATCCCAAGTCTCTGGTCATTAATTTACAAAGATCTAAGAGTCTATTCTTCATATTATTCAGCTGACCCCATGTCATTATTCCAACATATTAGTATCCCCGAGGATAATCTTTCCAAAAATCTCTTCAAGAATCTATTTACCATGATAAAGTAAAGCTTTATCACAAATCTGCAGTGAATTTGCCACCCACTTCAGGGTAAAGTCATTCACTTAGAGCCACATTAGAACTCTGTTCTGTGGCTAAAAGAGAAGCAGGCAGAAGGGAATTTCTACAGGAAAAAAATATCACACATCCGAGGTTTTTTTTTCCCCCATATTTTAACATTTACAGGGGCATAAGGAACCTTTATATTTCCCAGAGAGATTGTGTTTCTCTAGTGTGTTTGCTATCTAAACCTTTGGCCTTCTCATATCTTTTTGTACTCAGAATATTACTTTTCCTCTCCTTCGGTGATAAAAATAGCAGTTTCTATCAGATGCAAGCTGTCACTTTCTCTCTACAGGAAACAAACAAAATAATCCGTGTATTGTAAATTCACTCCTCCTTTATAAATCTATACTATAGGGTTATTACTTAGTTATTTATAGGTTGATTTACCTCAATTTTAGTCATGCATGCTTTGGCATTCTTAAGCTTTATTTTTTTATAATTATCTGTCTCTTAGAGGCAATTGTTGCCCATCAGGTCACTCTTACTTAAATTAAAACATGCTTTTCTTACTGGTTCATATCACATCCCTGTGTATGCCATTGCTTATGAATGCTCCCCAAAATTCAGGTTTAATTAGTAGGTAGAATGTCCTGTCCATTTATGAGTCTAAGGTCCCCAAATGATTGTCCTTCAAAAAAAAATGTTATGCCTCAGGAAACAAACAAACAATACCCTCCTCCATCATTAGGTGCCACTTTCTTCTCTTCATGGTAGACCTTTCAAAGAGAAATCATGATGGTTGTGCGAGTTTCTGTCATGATGAATTTGTACAGTTTCTCTGCAAAATCTTCTCCTTTCAGTCATATTTATATGCACATTGAGGATAAATCCCATACAAATTTATTTCTATTTGTCCTTTCTTCGTATTTGACATGTAGCTATTTGATATTTTAAAAAATACTTTCCTTGTTTATTTTCTTCTCCTTTGAATCTTTGGAAAACCATTTAGCTCCCTTCTTTCAGTTACTCTTATATATAGTGTTTCCAACTTAGAACCACAAAATTATTATAATTCTTTCTGCGTAGATAGAATTTATAATTGATAATATTTTCAGACAAAGGTCCAGCAGTATACTGAAACACTATCAATAAAGTCAAGCTGTATCTGATTTTTTTTTAATTTAAGGCTTAAACTAAACCTTTTTTCCTCGACACTGTTATGTGCCATCATGGACAAAATTTTTATTCTAAAGTCACTGAAGATGAAGCTTGAGAGGTTAACTGCATTTCACACAAGGACTATCACTATTTTAAACATAAAATCAGCTCAGAACTGGCTAATATCATTTCCTCCTTCACTTTAATGTCCAGGACTATTTACAGTTTCAAGTTACACCCAGCGTGCACAATGGACATAAAATTGAATAACTAAATGTTATCACATGAGTTACTGGACATTTGCCATTCATAATAGCACTGTTGACAAAGCTCATCCTGGAGTTAGAGTCCTAAGTCCACACCAATGTTGAAGCAGCATCACAAAAGCCAGAATACAAAAAGCCACTCACTCATGATTATGTTTTAGAGAAGATTAAGTCCTGTGAGTGTGTGTGTGTGTGTGTGTGTGTGTGTATGGGTAAGGTCATAAATTTAATAACCTATTGTTCAAAGTAAGATACTGCCATAAAAGATTTCACTAGTAAATAAAGTGACAGAAAGGCAAATTAGAACTATTCAAAATAAGTTGGATTATTGTTAGAAGAGAAAGGAGAGGGCTGGAGAGATGGCTCAGCGGTTAAGAGCACCAAGAGGTCCTGAGTTCAATTCCCAGCAACTACAAGGTGGCTTATAACCATCTATAATGGGATCTGATGCCCTCTTCTGGTGTATCTGAAGACAGGGATGGTGGTACTAATATACATTAAATAAATAAATCTTAAAAAAAGAGAGAGAGAGAGAAAGGAGACATATGACAGGAAGCATTAATTTTCTCAAAACTATCAACCTTGGTTTCTTGATGTCAATTAGTTTTCTAATGATAAAGTGCAAGAAAGGGTTTGGATTTGGGTGGTGGGAAAAATCTGGAAGGAGTTTGGGGAGGGGAATCTCTAAACAGAATATGCTGCATAAGGACTTTTGTCTTGTCTTGTGTCCTGTTTTGTTGAGTTTGGTGGTGTCTCTTGAAAACATACTCTTTTCTGAAGGGAGATGGATTGGGACTGGATTGGAAAAGACAGAAGTTGAGGAGTGGGAGAAGTCAAGGGAAGGAAAACTGTGCCCATGTGTATTGTATGAGAGAAAAATCTATTTTCAATAAAAAACAATATGCTGTATGAAAACATCAATTTTCAATCAAGGTTAAATATTTGGTTGTGTAGACCAATTAGAAATTCATGTGCCGTGTCTTATTTTGTAACAAGAGAAATTTCTAAATAGGATAGTAACAAATACTGGAACATAGAAGAGTGTTGTATTTTCTCTACTGAAATGAGTGAAAGAATTTAGGAATTTCACTACTGATTTTTCTTGCTGGTAATCTGTGCCTAACCATCACATGGAATGCAAATTACACGTAATGTTAAACAATTAAATTATTTTTAAGAGCATAAAGTGAATTTGCTTTGACATAAATAAAATAAACTTCAAGAGTACACTGGCAAACTGTGCTAAAAATTGATCTGCACACTGCCTAGCATGCTATGGCTTCATATTCCTTCCTTATTTCAAAGCATTATCCATTATTTTATAAATTTTAAATCACTAAACTTTACATGCCTTTTCTAATGAATACATATGTAAGTGTCCCAACTGCACCGCTCTCAATCACTTCTCCCTTCTGTGTAAACATCATGACCAGGGTAATGTGCATATTAACATTAACTTCTCTCTACAGTTAACTATAAATTATTATTAAGATGAGAGTAATTATTTTATTGCAAAATAAGTTTGACACTTTTTGTACTTGATGCATTTCACTCAAAATTGCTTCATCTGATATTCCAAAAGGTAGCAATTACAGCTGAAATAATTCTTACTAACAACTGGATATTGCCTCATATGTATATGGAATTATTAAATGAACTATCCAAACTTTTACTGAGCTGGTGCATTGTGTATTAAAACATGCTGCACTAAATGTCCTTTACATTTGTCTTCATGTTCTGAAGCCTGAACACTTTCTAGTAGAATCTGCATGCTTCACTTTCAGTTTACTGGAATGATAAAAACAATTTATTCTAAAATGTGTTTCTTTACATATGAAGATTATTCAAATGTGTAGATGTACCATATTTTCCATGTTGGTTCTTCATTTAATGATCACATCATTGTCTTTCATTTTTAACCTATTATGAATCTGGATGTGCAGGAATGGCTGTATTGGAAGAAAGAATAATTTCAGTGTATGCTCAGAGGTAGAATAGTTGGAACATATGGTAGCTTTATTTTTACTTTTTCAGACACATCCAGATAATTTCCAAAATACTGCACTAGTTCACCCTCACAGTAACAGTGTATAAAGGCCCCCTTCCCCCAAATCTATAAGCAGTATTTCTTGTTACTGGTATTTTTGTTTAAAACATATTTCTTTATTAATATAATTTAATATACTAGACCTGTATTAACATAATTCTTCCATTCTTAACCCACATACAACTACACACAGACACAGACACAACCTGCTAATTGCCTTTAGTAATGTTCTTATTTATATGTGTTTAATATGTTTATGTGTGCTCTTATATATTTAATGCTGCGGATATGAGACTGGATGACTTACCAAGGCTCTTATCTCTAACTGATACATCCACAGTCATCTAAATGCAACCTCTACTCCTGAGGTTTAGGAACAACTGCTGTAAATAGTGTGGAAAATTGTAAGAGTCACTGGACTAGGAAGTCTGCTTAGAAAGTGTCTTTTATATGCAACGGGGATATTGCTTCAATGAAATCCCAGCAATATGGCTGCCTAAACTAGACCTGAATAGTAACATTTTTAGTTGAAATGCCAACCTTGTTTGTGGGATTTTCATTAGGATCCAGCAGTAGATAAAGAACTATAGGCAACTAATGCCTACTACTATGTTTCCTTCTTCTTTTCTTCTTTGTTTTTCTTGTTTTCAGGGATAGCTATTCTAAGGCAAGATGAGACCATAAAGCAGTTTCAATCTGTGTTTTCCTAGTTGCCAAATGTGACTTGAATGACAATGACCTCCAGGTAGTTTCATGTAGTTTAATACTTAGTCTCTAGTTGGTGATGTATTGGAAGGTCTGGCCTTATAGGAGAAGGTATGACACTGGGACACAATTCAAGGTTCCAAAAGCCTCACCCCATTCCTAGTTCACTCTCTCTTTGGCCTGTTTGTGGTCCATCATATGAGCTCTTAGTTGTTCCTGCCTCAGTGCCTTTGCTCCAATGGCATGAATTCTAAACCTCTTCCATCATAAAGTCAACTAAGCAGTTTCCCCTACAAATTTCTTCAGTCATAATATTTCAATCATACTAGCAGAAAAGTGTCTAAAACAAGAAGAATATTCATCACTTTTTGAAACAGTTTTCTAGCCTGTTGAATTTCTTATTTTTAGAACTCTGTAGCCCATTTTTAATTGAGTTGTTTGTTTTCTTGTTGTCATTTCTTTTACATTATATTCACTGATAGCTGTATTAGTAAACGTCTGTTGCTCTTCTAAGCACTGTCATATATAATTAGCAAAGATTTTCTTCCATTCTTTGGTCAGCTTCTTCACTTGACTGTCAAAAAGCTTTTTAATCTCATGGCATCCCTGTTAAATATGGCTGGTTGTACTCCCTTTACTGCTTCAGTCTTACTCAGAAAATCATTACCTATACAATATGCTGTAGGGGACTTCCTAATTTTTCCTCCAGCAGCTTTAGAGGGTCATGTTTTATGTTGAGATTCTTGATTCTTTTGGAGTTGAGTTTTGCTGAAGATGAGAGGCAGTTTTCTCCTTATGTTAATATCATGGTTTGACAGCACCATTTATTGAAGATACTGTCCTTTTTGCGGTGCAAAGTTTTTGCAACTTTGTCAACAATCAGATAGTTTGGTTTATGTAGACTTGTATCTGTATTAATCTATATTTTTCCTATTGATCTATGTTTCTATTTTCATGCCAGTACCTTGATATTTTTGTAACTACAGTTTCTTGATATAATACAAAATCAGAGGTAGTAATACTTCCAGCAGTATTCTTTGGTCATGTTTATTTTTAATATCCTTATTCTTTTCTGCTTCAGAAACCTATTGAGATTGGTGGTGGTGGTGGTAGTGGTGGTGGTATGTGTGTGTGTGTGTGTGTGCTTGTGTATGTGTGTGTTTGTGTGTCCTCATGTGTTTGTGTATGTTTGAGTGGGTTTGTGTTTTCTTTTCTTTCTATTTGAAGAATAGGTATAGAATTCATTGGAATTGCATTGAATCTGTGGAATGATTTTGGAACAATGGACATTTTTTACAATATGTATTCTTCTAATTCATGAGGAAGGAAAATCATTCTATCTTCTGGTGGCTTTCTCAATTTATTTCTTCAGTGCCTCACATTTTTCATCATAGAGGTCTTTAATTTCCTTGGTTATGTTTACTCAACTGTGAAAAATGAAATTTCCAGGGAAATGGAGAGAACTGAAAAAAATATATTGAGTGAAATAACAGACCCAGAGAGACAAATGCATGTTCTTTCACACAGGCAGATCTTAGTTTTAGACTTTCTACTCCTGATTTTTTTCACATGCAGTCCCCCTGGAAAATTGCAGGGAAAAAGGAACCCTTGGGGTATAGAATTTGTCTTAAATGAGGAGGAATAATAGAAAATTGGTAGAAGAAAAACAATCACATACTGAGGTTGGATAGATATAAGCAGAGTGGGAGGCTAGGCGACTGAAGGGAAGATGAGCACTGTGGCTAGATTTCCTAGAATAAAAAAGGAATCAAAAATAATATAGAAGCCTACTGTCTTGTAGAACAAACAAAAAGTACAAATGAGAGGTTGAAAAATGTTGGTCTGCATGGCTTCATGACTCTGGTCCTAGGAGCAGTGAATTAGTAAACATAATTCCCAGTTCTAGTTATGGTATACCATCACAAGAATGGTTCAAGTAGACTACAGAAGCCTCCCGAACAATACAGGCTTTTGTCAATATACCTAGTTTCCATCCAGAACAAGAACATAAGGTTACAGAAGCCTCTACATACCATGTTTGAAAGACAAAGAATTCAGGCTGGTTCATAATTGCCTCTTGGAGTGGTCAAACTTAAACCACAAGAAAATGATATGTAAGCTACTCATGGAGAAACAGCTCATATGGTATTGATTTATTAAGAATCCCATGAAACAGGCACCAAATCTGCAAGGTGAGTTATAACCCTTGGAATATTATTGACTGACTTAATTTTTGTGGGGACAACAAATAATTCTCTAGATTTGAAGTCCCTATCCGTATATGAGGGGAAACATATACCTGATACTTTACATATAGTTGGATAATAAACAAGGCCTGGGGAGACCAGAGCTGTAGATGAAGAACTTATTTCTGAAAGGTAATAAAATGTCATTCTCTAGACTGCATAAAATTATTGCAGCCATAAATTCATAACAATCTGGTTACCCACAGATGAACAACTCTATCACGAAGTAGTCATGGAAGCAGGAATGATTCCTAGGGCCCTAACTATTCTGGAAGACAGTAAATCACAGTTGTATACCATTGGGATCCAATGGATGTCTCCAAACTAATAGTTGCACAAAGGATCTGGTTTAATTCAGTGTGTCATAAAATGACAACAACAAATAGATAAGAACATAAAAAATATTTGTGATGAAAGAGTGATTGGCAGGAGTTGTAGGAAGGTGGCAGTTGAAGGTAAGCAGTACATATTATGTGTATTATGTGCATATATTAAATTATTTAAAAAATTTGATTACTAATAAAATAATTTATGCCTCATTTTTCAACTGTTTATAAGCTTGTGTACTCAATTAAGAAGAATTTATTTTCTTTTATCTGAAAATGTAACTTTTATGTGCCATATGTAATTCTCATCTTAGCTGATTACTGCTAGATAAGCTCATGCTTTCTGATTCATTCTGAACTATGGCTGGCTGGTTCAACTAAGCCCTTCTGGCTCAAAACTCCTCTCTAAGTTGATTGATTCGAATTGGTTTTTCTGGGCTTCTGGCTGAATTGTTCTTTGTGGAAAACTGTCTCCTTGAACTCAACTGCACTAACTACATTGAACTGAACTCAAAAGAACTACACTTCATTGCATGAACTCAGCTGAACTGCTTTCACTCAGTTGACTCACACACCAATTAGCTATCTTTTCAAACATCACTGCTTCCTTCTATAAACTAATCTTACATTCATTATTTGAGATGAAAGATGTGTAGGTGTATCACATAGACCTAAAAGGTCTTTAGATATAATCCCTTACCAGAGCAGCCACTTCAAAAAAGTGGCTGATATCCTGAAATTTTACATAATTGAAGAAATTAAGTATTAAGAAAATAAAACTTCTCATCAACAAGTAGATAAGTGAACTGAATCACCAGTTTAAAAATAAAGAGATAGAGAAGGAGGAAGAAAGGGGAGAGAGGGAGTAAGGAAGGAAAGGAGGGAAGGAAGAAAGAAACAAAGGAAAGAAGGAATGGAGGGAGAGAGAGAGGGATGGAGGGAGGGAGGTTGGGAGGGAGGGAGGAAGGGAGGGAGAGATGGAGGGAGGGAGGGAGGGAGAGAGTGAAGAAGGGAGGGAGAGATGGAGGGAGGGAGGAAGGGAGGGAGAGAGAGAGAGGGAGGGAGGGAAGGAGGGAGGGAGGAAGGAAAGAAGAAAGGAAGGAAGGATGAAGGGAGGTGGATGGATGAATGGTTAAAACTAAGGAAATTCAAGTAAAAAATGTGTTTAGATGCTACTTCACCCTATCAGAATGGCTGTCATCAATAACTTTCTGTTGGTGACTCTGTAATCTCTTTACTACAACCATTGTTGTTGTTGTTGTTGTTGCTGTTGTTGTTTAATCTAATGGTACTAGTTAGAGTCATCTGTGAAGAGAAAACCTCAATGGGAAAAACACCATTATTAGTTTGCCTGTAGTTTGCCTCGTCTGAGAAAGTCTCTGGAAGCAAGCTAGGAAGCAGAATTTCTTGGTTTCTGCCTCTAGGTTAATATCCGGACTTACCTTGGTGAAATATTATGATCTATAAGATGAATTAAACCCTTTCTCCCCATGTTGCATTTAGTCAGTATTTTTATCACCCCATAGAAAGCAAACTAAGGCAAATATATGTCACAATAGTTTATATATATATATATAAATATTTACATATATATACATATATATATTTACATATATACATATATAATAATAAATAGAGAGAATAATAAAATTTTTCTCTTTCATTCAAAAATGATTTTCTCATATATTATATTCTGATTTTTGTTTCACCTAACACTACTCCCAGTTTCTCCCACCTCCCCTCCCATACAGATCCACCACCTCATTAGAAAACAAAGTCTTCTAAAGGAATAAAAATAAAATATTAAAATTTAATTAAATTAAAACAAACACATTATAGTGGGACAAAATAAACAGGAGAAAAGGAACCCGACATATCTGAAACAGATATGATTTCAAGGACACATTTGTTCTCACACTTAGATTGACACACTTAAGAATTTCATCAAAACTCACAAAAAGTCATAATATATACACTAAGGCCCTATATGTCTTAAACAATTATAAATAGGGTTGCTGTATATTATGTAAAAACAAAAACAGAAAGAGTAATGTCAAATGACAAGAGATGACAGAATGTAAGTAATATGCACATGGATCATGTAGGAGGACTTTTGAAGATAATCACATTTGTAGTTTTAATTTTTGTCACTGACCGCATCCCGTGTGTGTGTGTATGTGTGTGTGTGTGTGTGTGTGTGTGTAATGATAGTGTTTTACAACTTCTCCTCTGTTGGACACTGATTATGGGGAACAAGAGGTAGCTAAGAAAATGGGTTTCCCTGAACACTGGAGATGATATGACCCCTGTGTATTTTTTCTTTCTTGAGAAAATAAAATAATATGTAATATTGAGTATTTATCTTCTTATCTTGCTGATTTTTTGTCAATATTTAGGTGATTTTTTTTCTCTAATTTTGTGGACATCCAACCTAATTGATGCTGGATGGACCTGGGGACTGCATGATCAAGGCATATGCCATGCACAGTCTCAGCGACATTCAATGATTGTGTGGGAAACTTTTTAAGGGAATCCAACCAAATTGATGCTAAGGGGAAACTGGCCTTGGGCTTGCATGCAAAAGGTATATACCAAACACAATCTCAATGAAGTTCAATGTTTGTGTCAGTAATTTCTGAAATGCCATTGGTTATTACAGACCACGTAAAACTACTTCATTATTATCATTTGTCATGGAGGCATTAATAAGAAATTGATAGTACTGTCACTATGCTCTATTTTGTACTATTGTAAATGTAGCATCTATTCTGGTCATCTGCTAAGTGATATATCTAAATTATGCATCTGCTAGTATTTTAAAGGTAACCTGTGGATATGAAGACATTTCTAAAAGTAAGTTTTCAGAAATAATGACAAAGAGCAAATGAAAACACTGAAAATTTGACTTGTAAAATGTCAGAATAATAGTGCCACAAAGTGTGTAAGTAATATATGGGGAAAAAAATAAAGCCAGAGTTAGGAAAAACATAGGTAAGAGTACTGAAGACTGGGTTTGCCTTTCTGGGTTTGGATTTTTGTGTTTTGTTTTTTAACATGGTCTTCTGACCTAATACTTTTGATATTCAAGAAGGGAAGAGTCCTAAGACATAGATCTTTGAATAATTATTTGATAGTCTCTTCAGAAATTTGAAAGATGACTTTTAAAAGCAACTGTCAAATACACTTTTTATTCATGTGTTCAAATATAGAAAATTCTCTATCACAGAACCCCAGATCTATAGTATTATGATTCTTAAACAGTGATTATTATATATTTTATAAAATAGCATTGGTTGATTTAAGGTGTCTGGAGAAAGATCTAACATCTCCTCTGCTCTGAGAGGTTTTTGTTTTTTGTTTTTTGTTTTTTTTTTTTTATTTTGAAAAACTGTAAAGGAAAAGCAGTGGCAGATGAAACCATGTAAGGGTGCAATATTCCAGAAAATATCTGAGATACAGGAGAATTTCACACAAAGCACATCAAACTGTCTGAAAACTATTTCCTTTCAGAATGGGCAATCAGGAAGAATGGACATAAAGGCACGCTATTGAAAAATGGGGAAGATGGGGAAGAAAAGGTGCTTTTCCTCCCCCTTATTCCTTTAATTTGAGCAAAAGTGCCAAACAAAAACATGGGTCTTCCTCAATCAGAATTGCTGACTCTTTGGCCTTTAAGCCCACAGTTCTCCACAGGTTAATAGGTTTTTTGACAACAAAAGAGATGCTAAAATCGATTGGAGTACTTCATCATGTCAAGCCGGATTTTTTTTGTTTTGTTTTTTTGTTTTTTCCACCAAGATGGAAACATAATGATCATTTGTCAGTAGCTCAGGCATTCCTCATTAAGATTGGATTTTATGAACAGCTGAGTTTCATCATTAAGATGACAGCTAACAACCAGCAGTTTTGATAGTAAGAGGATAGGGAGGTGATCATGTTGGTTAGATAACACAATGTCTGGTATGTTACATTGTAATGTGAGTTCATGACTTGTTAGGTGTTCCACAGAATTTGCAGACAAATGTCAGTATTAATGTTATTCATAGAACGTTTTATGTATGGGATTGTTGAAGAACATACGTTGTTATAAGCAGTAGTAGAAGCTTTATATGAGCATAACTCCAAACTCACTAGTCATATAAGAGATGACCTCTCTGATAAATTATCTAAATTATCTAATCCTATTTGACAATTACTAAACATATATGCATAAGAACAACACTATATAGACACGGAAGGAAAATACATAGATCGATAGATAGATAGATAGATAGATAGATAGATAGATAGATAGATATGTGGAAATATATTAATATAAACATATATGTGTAACATGCATATATGAATTTCTTATAATTACATACATCTAAATTAAAATGGAGGACATATAGTAAATATTTACATTTAATTGTCTTATCTATGGCAGTGATGACACTATCAGAGTGTTAGTATATACATTCGACTTTTGCTATGTTAGAACTATAGATTGGTGTAAGATATGTGTGTAAAGTATTTGACACAACTGAGTAAGATAAACCAAGTTATGTACGAAGCCAGAAAGTCTTTTTTGTCTGTATTACAAACAAAAAACTCATGAATGCCTTTACCAAAACACAAAATGAAAATATAAATAATAAATATGTATAATAGCTTTAGAATAAAAAGTAGATAGTTCCATATGCATTTCATGGAGTATTATCATAGAAAGGGAATAGATCAACTATTTATTCATGAGGAATACAAATGAAGAATATTAAACTAGATAAAATATTAAAATGAAAACAAGGGAATCATAAAGTTCATTTGAAGGAAAGCTTTTAGTGATAATATGAGGAGATACAGAAGATGATATATTGCTATTAGCTATAACTTCTAATAGTTGCCAGTTTATGAGCATTTATTTTATTTATTATAAAAATTTCATTTACTATAAATTACATAAGTACATCACCAGTAGTAATAATTAATCATTTATTATTGCATAATAAGATGACTAATAAGAGACATGCAAAACCCTGTGATTGGCACACAGTATACTTTTTTAGTGTTTAATAAATACAGAGTTTACTTATTTCATTATATGCCTTATAGCTATAAGAATATAATATATTTTAATAAATGTAGAAGAATGTTAAAATTTAATGACAAATTTTTAACATATTTATTTGTGATATCTTTACTATTGATTCATGAATGTTCCTCCATTCATACTATATTTGGTAGAATCTTTTATTCAGAAAACAGAGAAGTTTACCTTCCCAAGCTTATGATAATTCTATTTGAATACAACAGACTAAAAATGTTTAAGTCATTTGCATGGAAAAAACTGTCATCCTTTACAATCTTATTATTCACCCATGATTTGTTTAGAAGTATTATTTTGCATTTCATTTTGATTTATTTATTTATTTTGTAAAGTAGAAACTGTTGGTTGCTATTTATCTTACAATTGGCTAGACAAGTATCTTGGCAGTTAGTATTGTATCCTAGACCTTAACTCTGAATATTCAATATGTAAATTTTATACCCAGAATATTCATGGTAACATTTTGCTAGGTCAAACTATATAGATGACTAGGAAGAGTAAGTAAGAATTGACCACGGTAAGAATTGTCTCCATTAGATGGTAGAATGACTATATCTGATTAAAAATTGATATAGGGACTCAGCCCACTGTGGTTGGTTCCAACTAAGTGGTCTCGGGTATTTTAAGAAAACAAACCTAACAAGCCAAGGAGACCAAGTCTCCATAAAGCTTTTGCTTTAAAGTCCTGTTTGAGTTCCTGCTTTGACTTCCCTTGATAAAATGTGATGTAGAAATGAAATACATAAACTGAAATAAAACCTCCCTGATTTTCTTTAGGTCTCTGTTTTTTTTAACCATAGCACCAAAAACGAAACTAAGACACACAGCTTTAGATACAATAAAATTATATCACTTTAAAGGCAAAATTGACCTTACTTTTAAAACTCTATATTTGTGCATCATTGTATCCTGCGTACATGCTTGCATCCCAACCAAGTCCATCTCCCACCCTTTGACACCCTTCACATGTGTCTGATCTCAGCTCCCATGTCAGCACATTAGTGGTGAGAAGGAACAAGCAGACTAAGTGTAGTAATTATAAGCTTCGAAGATATATTACTTTCAGACTTATTTCTAAATTTATACTTACTGTAATATATCTAAAAGGCAATAAAGCTTCATGAGAGATATAAGCACAGGGTCCACTTAATATTTCTTTTACATCCAATTCCTGACAACTGTTTTGAATTCCTTTCAGAAAATGCTTATAGCAAACCAATCCAAAAACACACCTTTGGTGATTTAAAAATCACCTTGAAATCTTGTGTTCTTGCTATGTAAAAAAATATTATTTTTTCTTTTCTATTTACCATAGTAAATTTGAAAAAAGAATCCTTACATAGTGGGAAATAGGATAACTAACAAAGATTATGCAGTATATATCAGCAAAGAGTTTGAAAATGCTTTTTGTTGAATTTTTCTTTACAAATATGATTTGGGATTTCAATAAAGGCATATTGCAAATGCCACCCAGTATATTCAGCAAATGTTACTTTCTACCGTAGAACAGCTCACTCCAAATATGATTTGGATAAGAAGAAACCAGGTGGAAATATCTCATAAATGACATTTTAGCTTTTCAGTCTTGATAGATTTTGATATTGAGTCTGAGAACCATATTGCTGCATTTGTAAATAAAGTTTACTTCTAGTTTTATATAACTGTTAAGCATTCTCCTTTAAAAGTCTGGAAATTGTTGCCTTTTCCATCAAAGTTCTGTATTTCATTTTTGAACTACAATAAGTTTTAAAACTTTGACCAGCAGCCCTGAAATCTTAACTTTTCCCATGGGCAAATCATGTACTTCAATGGAAACAACTTTGCAATGAAGCTTCTTTAAGAAATCTTTAACAGAAGGTTCTTATTTTCTTTATCTGACCTCTTTGTCATTAATACTTTTGCTATCACCCTCACTACCAATGATATGAATGCAAGAAAACTACTAGAGTTTTTTTTATTATTATTTTTGCATTTAAACCTCAGCTATACTATTGGACTTCTGTAATGTCAACTGTAAAATCCACTCCACAACATATTTCAAGTAGATAATTATATAAAAATGCAATGATTCAGTGACTAATATTTAAACCTATGGTAACTAGAACATAAGATAAATTTTCACATATTATTTTTGTTTATGAATTCATTCATTCATATGCTACTGCCATAGCATTCAGTTAAAAATTAATTTTATATCTTAAAACCAACAAGAATTAGAATAAATTATAAACTGTTTATTATACTAAGTTAAATGACTGGATGGTTTAAGGAACTGAGCCTTTGTTTTATAAAATGAGTTAACTACCTTGCAATTTTTATATTAATAAGTCTTATACTGTGGGTGTTTTCAGTAGTGACTCACGGATTCTACTCAAGAAACATAATACTGTACTATTAAAAAACAACAGAAACAAAATCTGGTCTTAAAACTACACTTTCCTATTGATTTATTCATATATTCTTATTATAATTCCATTGTTGACATTGGTTTATGACCATACTCTAATTTACTAGCATTCCTGAGAAATTGTCTTCCCACATAAAGCTCAAGTTATTATACCTTAACTCACTCGAAACAGATAGAACATGTATGGAAACTCAATGCAACTTATTTTACATTTACTAGCTGCTACCCCTAGTTAAGACATTGCTTTTTCTGTTGGCCAAACAAAACACAACTACCCCATCTTGCAGAGTGGCAATCTATTTAACTTCAAATGTCAGTCTTGTGCAGAAACTCCTCATAGACAGATTCAAATAACATTGCACCAACTTCCCGTGAAGTTGATGACTCATTTAAATTGGGACATCTAATTAACCATCATAGCAGGTAAAGAAGATAGGCAGCTCTCTAATTTGGTTGCCAAAACAGTGTCTCTCTACCCATTCAGTGAAGAACAACATGAGGATGAATGTCCCAATCTTTATATATCCCTTTTATATAACCTACAGCACATGCAGCAGAAGCCATAATCTGAGCAACACATTCATATGCACACATATGTCCATTCCTTTCCCACATTATAAAAATATTCCAAGAATTGTGTTATAAAATAATAAAAAAGGTATGCACAGACAGGGATTTTTCTTTACCTCTGAATCATTGGGTTTGAGTATTGAAGAGATAATCAATCTCTCACCTATCTTTCAGTATCTCGAGGAGAATTGCTATTCTCCTACTGTAAGTGTTGCTGATGAAGGAGAGTGGAGCTGGACTTACATTCTTCCCTTAGTGCAAACAGCTTGCTGCCAGGAATAGAGGCACCAGTGCTAGATATGCAGGAGAAAGTGGACGTCAATGCTATCCCCATATTTTACACATTTCGAGTGCAGCACTATTTCCAATTTTATATCCAAATTTCAAATTTCCCAAATAGATTACATGCATGTTTAATATTAACTGAATTCTGAATGGCAGTGGTCTAAGAGATTCAACTGAATCGTAATATAAGGAAATCCTAATGTATAAATCAAAGTGTTGTCTGGAGTTGGCTCTTTGTGAATTTTTAATGTTCTTTGTGAATATTTTTCTTTTATTTAATGTATATTTTATTTACATTTCAAATGTTATCCCTTTACCCCATCCACACACACCCCACCCTCTGCTCAGGAACCCCCATCTCATCCTCCATCTTCTTGCTTCTATGAAAATGTACCCCCACCTCCCCCCGACTCCCACCTCTCCTCCTCCTGCCTCCCAACCCTCAAATTTCTCCCCACTGGCCATCCAGCCTTCATGGGACCAAGAATCTCTTTTCCCACCTATTGCAAAAAGGCCATCCTCCCTTTCATATACAGCTGAAGTCATGGGTCCCTCCCTATATGCTCCCAGGCTGGTGGTTTAGACCCTGGGAACTCTGGCTGGTTGGTATTGTTGCTCTCCCCATGAGGTCACAAACACTTTCAGCTCCTTCAGTCTTCGATCACTCCTCCATTGGAAATCCCATGATCATTTCAATGGTTAGCTGTGAGATCCAAATCTGTATATATCAGGCTCTGGCAGATCTCTAAGGAGACAACTATATCAGGCTCCTGACAGCATGCACTTCCTGACTTCCACATCAGCATCTACCTTTGGTGACTGTACATGGGATGGGTACCCAGGTAGAACAGTCTCCAGATGACCCCTCCTTCAGTTTCTGTCCCATGCTTTGTCACCATATATGCTCCCATGAGTATTTTGTTACTCCTTCTAAGAAAGACTGAAGCAGCCACACTTTGGTCTTCCTTCTTCATGAGCTTCATGTGGTCTGTGACTTGTATCTTGGATATTGTGGGCTTTTGGGTTAATATCCAATTATCAGTGAGTACACACCATGTGCGTTCTTTTGTGACTGGGTTGCCTCACTCAGGATGATATTTTCTAGTTCCATCCATTTGCCAAAGAATTTCTCCAATTCATTGTTTTTAATAGCTGAGTAATATTCCATTGTGTAAATGTACCATATTTTCTGTACCCATTCCTCTGTTGAAGGACATCTGGGTTCCTTCCAGCTTCTGGCTATTATAAATAAGGCTGCTATGAACATAGTAGAGCATGTGTCCTTGTTATATGTTAGATTATCTTTTGGGTATATGCCCAGGAATGGTATAGCTGGTTCCTCAGGTAATGCTATATCCAATTTTCTGAGGAACCGCCAGACTGATTTCCATAGTGGTTGTATCAGCTTGCAGTCCCATCAAAAATTGAAGGAGTGTTCCTCTTTCTCCACATTCTCACCAGTATCTGCTGTCTGCCGAGTTCTTGATCTCAACCATTCTGACTGGTGTGACATGGAATCTCAGGGTTGTTTTGATTTGTATTTCTCTGATGACTAAGGATATTGATCATTACTTTAGGTGCTTTTCGGCCATTCGAATTTCCTCAGTTGAGAATTCTTTGTTTAGCTCTATATCTCAATTTTAATAGAGTGATTTGGTTGTCTGGAGTCTAATTTCTTGAGTTCTTAGTATATATTGGATATTAGCCCTCTATTGGATGTAGGATTGGTAAAGATCTTTTCCCAATATATGGGAAATACATTTTCCCAATGTAGGTTGCTATTTTGTCCTTTGCCTTACAGAAACTTTGCAATTTTATAAGGTCCCATTTGTCAATTCCTGATCTTAGAACATAAGCCATTGGTGGTCTGTTCAGGAACTTTTACCCTGTGCATAGATATCCAAGGGTCTTTCCCACCTTCTCTTCTATTAGTTTCAGTATATCTGGTGTTATGTGAAGGTCCTTTATCCACTTGGACTTGACCTTTGTACAAGGAGATCAATTTGCATTCTTCTACATGCTGACCTCCAGTTGAAACAGCACCATTTATGGAAAATGTTGTCCTTTTGTCCACTGGACAGTTTTATCACCTTTTTCAAAGATCAAGTGACCATAGATGTGTGGGTTCATTTCTGGGTCTTCAATTCTATTCCATTGATTTCCTGCCTGTCACTGTATCAATACCATGAGGTTTATTTTTGTTTTGTTTTTTTTTGGTTTTTTTTGTTTTGTTTTGTTTTGTTTTATCACTATTGCTCTGTAGTACAGCTTGAGGGCAGAGATGGTGATTCTCCCACAAGTTCTTGGTTTTTTGTTATTCCAAATGAATTTGCAAATTGCTCATTCTATCTCTATGAGGAATTGAGTTGGAATTTTGATGGGAATTGCGTTGAATCTGTAGATTGCTTTTGGTAAGATGGCCATTTTTACTATGTTAATCCTGCCAATCCATTAGTATGGGAGATCTTTCCATTTCTGAGACCTTTGATTTCTTTCTTCAGAGACTTGAAGATCTTGTCATACAGATCGTTCACTTGCTTGGGTAGATCACACCAAGGTATTTTATACTATTTGTGACTATTGTACAGGGTGCCATTTCCCTAGTTTCTTTCTCAGCTTGTTTGTCTTTTGAGTAGAGGAAGGCTACTGATTTGTTTGAGTTGATTTTATAGCCAGCCACTTTGCTAAAGTTGTTTATCAGGTTTTGGAGTTCTCTGGTGGAAGTTCTGGGGTCACTGAAGTAAACTATCATACCATCTGCAAATAGTGATATTTTGACTTCTTCCTTTCCAGTTTGTATCCCTTGACTTCCTTTTATTGTCTAATTGCTCTGGCTAGGACTTCCAGTACTATATTGAATAGGTAGGGAGTGAGTGGGCAGCCTTGTCTAGTCCCTGATCTTAGTGGAATTGCTTCAAGATTCTCTTCATTTAGTTTGATGTTGGCTACTGTTTGCTGTATATTGCTTTCACTATGTTTATGTATGGGCTTTAAATTCCTATTCTTTCCATGACTTTTAGCATGAAGGGATGTTGAATTTTGTCAAATACTTTCTCAGCATCTAGTGAGATGATCATGTGGTTTTTTCTTTGAGTTTGTTTATATAGTACATTACTTTGACGGATTTCCATATATTGAGCCATCCCAGCATTCCTGGGATGAAGACTACTTGATATTCGTGGATGATTGTTTTGATGTGTTCTTCTATTCGGTTTGAGAGAATTTTATTGATTATTTTTGCATCAATATTCATAAGGGAGATTGGTCTGAAGTTTTTTTCATTGTTCTGTCTTTGTGTGGTTTAGGTACGTGTGTAATTGTAGCTTTGTAGCTTCATAGAACGAATTGGGATGTGTCCATTCTGTTTCTATTTTGTAGAATAGTTTGAAGAGAATTGGTATTAGGTCTTCATGGGAGGTCTGATAGAATTCTTCACTAAACTCATCAGGTCCTGGGTTTTTTGTTTTTGTTTTTTTTTGGTTTTTTTTTTTTTGTTTTTTTTGGTGGGGAGACTGTTAATGACTGCTGCTATTTCTTTAGGGGTTATGGAACTATTTATATGGTTTATTTGCCCCTGATTTAAATGTGGTACCTTGTATCTGTCTAGAAAATTGTTCATTTCATCCAGATTTTCCAGTTTTGTTGATTATAAGCTTTTATAGTAGGATCTGATGATTTTTTTAATTTCCTCATTTTCTGCTGTTATGCCTCCATTTTCAGTTCTGATTTTATTTATTTGGATACTGTCTCTGTGCCCTCTGGGTAGTCTGGAGAAGGGTTTGTCTATCTTGTTGATTTTCTAAAAGAATCAGCTCCTGATTTTGTTGATAATTTGTATAGTTCTTTATGTTGCTACTTGGTTGATTTCAGCCCTGAGTTTATTTATTCCCTGCCGTCTACTCCTCTTGGGTGTATTTGCTTCTTTTTGTTCTAGAGCTTTCAGGTGTGCTGTCAAGTTGTTAGTCTATACTCTCTCCAGTTTCTTTTTTGTAGGCACTTAGAACTATGAGTTTTCCTCTTAGTGCTACTTTCATGGAGTCCCACAAGTTTTGGTATGATGTGTCCTCATTTCCACTAAATTCTAAAAAGTCTTCAATTTCTTTCTTTATTTCTTCCTTTACCAAGTCATCATTGAGTAGAGTGTTGTTCAGTTTCAACCTGTATGTGGACTTTCCATTGTTTTTGTTATTATTGAAGACCAGCCTTAGTCCATGGTGATCTGACAGGATGCAAGGAATTATTTAAATCTTTTTGTATCTGCTGAGGCCTGTTTTGTGACCAATTATATGGTCTATTTTGGAGACAGTACCATGAGGTGCTGAGAAAAAGTATATTCTTTCGTTTTAGGATGAAATTTCTGTAGATACCTGTTAAATACATAACAGGTATTTATGTATCCAGTTTGGTTCATAACTTCTGTTAATTTCACTGTATTTCTGTTTCCATGATCTGCCCATTGCTGAGGGTAGGGTGTTGAAATCCCCCACTATTATTGCGTGAGGTGCAATGTGTACTTTGAGCTTTTGTACAGTTAATTTTATGTGTGTGGGTACCTTTGCATTTGGAGCATAGATGTCCAGAATTGAGAGTTCATCTTGGTAGATTTTTCCTTTGACAAGTATGAAGTATCCTTATCTTTTCTGATTACTTTTGGTTGAAAGTGGATTTTATTTCATATTAGAATATATAAATAAAACAAATATCAAATAAAACAAACTCCAGCTTGTTTCTTGGGACCATTTGCTTGTAAAATTGTTTTTCATCTTTTTACTCATAGGTAGTGTCTGTCTTTGTCACTGAGGTGTGTTTCCTGTATGCACCAAAATTCTGGGTCTTATTTATGTATCCAGTCTGATAGTCTATGTCTTTTTTTTGAGGAATTGAGTCCATTGATGTTAAAAGATATTAAGGAAAAATGATTGTTGCTTCCTGTTATTTGTGTTATAAGAGGTGAAATTTTATTTGTGTAGCTATCTTCTTTGGGGTTTATTTGAAGATTACTTACTTGAGTTTTTTAAGTTATAGTTTCCCTCCCTGTGTTGGAGTTTTCCATCAATTATCCTTTGAAGTGTTGGATTTGTGGGAATATTTTGTGTAAATTTTGTTTTGTTATGGAATATCTTAGTTTCTCCATCTATAGTGATTGAGAGTTTTTCTGGGTATAGTACTCTGGGCTGGCATTTGTGTTCTCATAGGGTCTGTATAATACCACTCCAGGATCTTCTGGTTTTATTGTCTCTGGTCAGAAGTCTGGTGTAATTCTTATAGGTCTGCCTTTATATGTTACTTGACCATTTCCCCTTATTGCTTTTAGTATTTTTTTTCCTTGTTTTGTGCATTTGATGTTTTGATTATTATGTGACAGGAGGTATTTCTTTTCTGCTCTAGTCTATTTGGAGATATGTAGGTTTCTTGTATGTTCATGGGCATCTCTTTCTTTAGGTTAGGGAAGTTTTCTTCTATAATTTTGTTGAAGATATTTACTGGTCCTTTAAGTTGGGAGTCTTCATTCTCATATATACCTATTATCTTTAGGTTTGGTCTTCTTATTGTGTCCTATATTTCTTAGATATTTTGCTTTAGGAGCTTTTTGCATTTCACATTTTCTTTAACAGTTGTGTCAATGTTTTTCATGGTATCTTCTGCACATGAGATTCTCTCTTCTATCTCTTATATTCTGCTGGTGATGCTTGTGTCTATGACTCATGATCTCTTTCCTAGGTTTTCTATCTCCAGTGTAGTCTCCCTTTGAGATTTCTTTATTGTTTCTACTTCATTTTTAGATCCTGGATAGTTTTGTTTTATTCTTACACCTATTTGGTTGTGTTTTCTCGCAATTCTTTAAGGGATTTTTGTGTTTCCTCCTTAGTGGCTTCTTTTTATCTGTTTTCTGTACTTATTTAAGCAAGTTATTTAAGTCCTTCTTAAAGTACTCTATCTTCATCATGAGAAGTGATTTTAATTCTGAATCCTGCTTTTCCTGTGCGATGGGGTGTTCAGGACTTGCTGTGTTGGGAGAACTGGGTTCTGATGATGCCAAGTAATTTTGGTTTCTGTTGCTTATATTCTTGTGCTTGCCTTTCACTATCTGGTTAACTCTATTACTACCTGCACTCACTGTCTCTGACTGGAGCCTGTCTTTCTAGCTATCTTGCTTGTGTTAAAACTCCTCAGAGTACAGATGTCTCTGTGATTCTGTGTTCCTGAGCTTCTGGGTGGAAGAATTCCTGAGACTCAAGTTGCCTCTGGGATCCTGAAATCCTGCTGCTCTGAGTGCAGTGGTTCCTTCACTGCTCTGAGTGCAATAGTTCCTCTAGGTTGGGTTAGGATATCGTGTCTTCATGGGAGCAGATCAGATAGGTGTCTGCACCAGCCAAAAGGACCGAGCGTGGGGCAGTAGGGCTCTTTGTGAATTTTTAACACAATAAACTTTCTGTTGGCAGAACTCATATCTGTATTTTTATACAAATCATTTCCCATTTTTCTAGATACTAATGTAGGTATACTGGATGGTTGGCAGCTATTCTTCTGTGTGTGAACCTTTTCCTCTATTCCTGTATCTGTGAAGCTGAAAATATATAAGATGCTTATATTACTGTGTCTACTTCTAATGCTTATTCTCCTTTCCAACTAGGAAAGGTTTTTCTTTAAAGGGTTCCTATAATAAAATTAGACACACAAAGATGGTTTTTCTTTTGATGTCAATTGACTAGCAATCTTACAACTCAAAATCCATTTTACAGAAGAACATAACAGAACCATTCACAAGATGTGTTATATTACAGAACAGAGATTGCAGAGTTAAAACATTGGAGGCAATGCCACAATCTCCTTAGTATAAGAGTACCTCTTCCACATTCCATGTGGCAAAAAGACACAGTTCTCCAATTCCATGGTCCAATCAAAAACCTGATTTCCAGTTTCCTGAAGAGCACTTGCAAATGATTGAATTTGCTTACACTAATGCTGTCCTACTATTGGAGTCAGAGGTTTATCAGGGTGTTTAGCTTCAAACTATACTTTGTAGTACTTAATCCTAGACATGATCGTAGGATGTATGCTAGCCAGGACTATGCATGCCTTTGCTGTAATCAACGCTTTCTTAGAAGCTGAGTCCCATCCCAGAAAATGCCACAGACTTAGTGAGGAACTATTTGGTGAGAATCATCAGGACTTTTTCTCTCTAATTTTCAGTGAGAAACTGCAAGAAATGGAAGATACACTCACTCCCTACATTAACAAGGAGTGGATATGGTAAGAAGTTAGTAGGAATTCAGTTCTTACTGTTTCTCCATGTCGCTGGTGTTCAGGAAAAAGCTAAGTTCCATCCCTATTATTTAAAACAGAAATGATAAAGGATGTCCTTTATTTATGTTTTCATTGACGTACATGCCGCAGTAGAGAACTGAGATAATATTCCACTTTGGAGGAGCAAGTTTGTAGGTTATTTCTGAGCTTTTACTGGGAATAAGTGATTGAGACAGAGCAGGAGTTTGAACCAGGTGGTCAAGGAAAGCTGTCTGAGTTAATAGTGTCTAGGTTCTCCAGGCCAAGCAGATGGCTGAATATTCACTCCAATTAAAACTTTGATACTAAATATTAAGCAATAGCCTGGTTTTATATATATATATATATATATATATATATATATATATATATATATAT
>NW_021604791.1:4828451-4861576 GCF_004785775.1 Grammomys surdaster
ATATATATATATATATATATATATATATATATATATATATATATATACACATATATATACATATACATATATACGTATATATATATTTGAAAATCACAAGATCAATGAAAAACAAAATTACTTTTAGAGAAATGTAATCCTTTAAAGCCTAATCATCAGTAATCCAGTATATACATATAGTATATATGATATATATGTTACATGCTATGCATAATATATAATATATACTATGTTTAATATATGTAAATTAATATGTAATATGTAGTATATAACGTGATATAATATATACTAGATTTTACACATATATAAACATATAATATAGTATGTAATATGTAATATAATATATACTAGATTTTACACATATATACATATGTATAAGTATAGTTGTGCATGTGTAAAATTATATAAACATTTTCTGTTTTCAGTGTCCGTATCATAATACACAAATAAATGTGATACAATAAAATCAGTCATTAAAATCACTTGAACATTATGATTTAAATAAAATTACAGTAAAGGTACACTATTATAAAAATGATTAAATATCAGACATACCTTTAAAACACTTAAGGCAATACTTATAATGATTTTTAAGAGATTAATTGAAACAAACAAGAAACCTGGTTGAAACAGAGTGAAATAATTAATGATTAAAAATGGAGAAAAATGATAAATTTGAAAAATATAACTGAAGAAGTAACAAAATTAGAAATGAAAAACATTTCAGTGGATAAACCCAATGAAAGAATACAATAAAAGAGAAAGAAATGGCAATCCAAACATACATCAATAGATATTAATCAAAAAAAGAGAGAAGATATTGAGCTAAATTAAAAAATAGTGCAGTCTCAAGGACCTGTAGCCAAATACAATATGATCTTGTTTTCATATTATTGGAGTAGCAGAAAGGAAAGATAGAATTGTCAAAAATAGTCATAAAAAATAACTTAGATGGATCTGAAGGACATGATACTTAGCCAGCCCATGATAAAGTATGGGATTACAGACAAAACAAAGCAACCAATCAAAATAGAAAAGAAAACAACAGGATAATATAGCTTATGAATATTCAAAATTGGTGTTCAATTGTCCTTTGCAAATGCATAAAACTACTTTTGTATCTAGACAAGGGAGCAATGGGTCAGTAATAAAACGTGGTGATTTACAGTGAAAAACCTTAGGTATTTCCTAGATCATTAGAATTTTCTAATCTCGAGTCTTCATTGTGCTGCTTTCTTACTTAAATCTTATAAATAGTGGGATATTTTACTTATGTTGTAAAATAGCATAGGATTAACCAATAAAAATTGAAATAAGCTTTTAAAAACGTCACACAGTTTTTAAGAGGACAGCAAACTATGACATTAACAAGTAAAATAATATAATTCCTATGGATTTTAACACCAAACAAGTAAATACATTGAAAGAAAACAAATTACAGTAATTTTGGAGAGAAATAGAGCTAACCAGCTATAGAGATAATAGATTTGACAATCTACAACTTCAATAAAAAATAAAATTACATTTAAAGAAGTGCTTTAATTTAAAATCTAAATTTCGTTAATCCAAAACTTAGCAACTTTGTACATAAATTTCAAATAAAAAAACATAAAATGTAATTGTATTTAGATGAAAAGTCTTTATAATCATATATTTTATGAGAAAATACAAAATAATTTGATGGATAACTTTTTTTTATGAAATCAGTATCTTGAGTAAAGCATAACAAAATAATGTAAGTAGAAGGTGGGTAATTGTACGTGCAGGAATGGAATATTCCTTTACAATGTCACCAGAAAATAAAGGTAAAGACAATGGCATATTGCTTTTGCAATTGAAAGGCCAGCATTAGTGATTCCTTGTTGGGCAAAACATAGCATTCTCTACAACTTTCGTTAATGAAAATTGTAATGTATCTAAAGATCACATTTCTGAATTTAACCGACCATGAACAAAGTGGGACATATTACAGTACATGGAGCCTCTTCATACTGTTACAAATTATTCTTTTATAAAGAGTTAAAACTTAAAATGTATAATAAATTGTGGTTGTAAAGTGTTATACAATTTATTTTATTTTGATTAATCATGTTAAACATTTCTGTCTGAATAACTTGATAGTATGAGTGGAATTAGAGAAATTTTGTTATCATTTTACTAAATAATCATTGAAACAAGATGAAAAAATGAAAGTTCAGTGATTCTGTTTACAGTCCTGTGACACTGTGTACACTTACAATCTTACTTTTCAGGTTAGAGGCTCTTGACTCTGGGATGGCTACATTAAATCGAATTATCTATAATGACTATGAGTTCAAGCATTGTATGTGACAAAGGCTCTGGAAAAGTCGCAGCAAGGAAAGTCCTGCGTCAACTGTAAGGACAAGAAATATCATATAACTGTCACTCTCTAGAAAAAAATTGCTCAGTGTTTTGGGCAAGCAGGTCACTCTTGAGTACTCACCTTTTGCCTTTTGGACTTAAAAATACATTCTGCTCAGCAAGTTGGCAGCTTATAATGATTCTGTAACACAATGAAACCCAGGAGTAAGGAGAAAAACAGATTCTAGTTTGTTTCATGGTACTTGGTAATTTCAAAAAGTCTTGAAACATTTCAACCTGACCTTCACATTCTTATTGCTACAGAAATAAAATGAAAAGACCAAGTTTCGTTGGGGGAAGGGCAACGCTTACAGCTTTATTCTTTACACTTGGTTTCAGAGCAAAGAGCAAAGCAGAGAGAGCTACTTAGTAATTGACAAATTGGCATTGCATTAATTTAGCAATATAGCTCCATTTTGTCAGTATTGTAAATGTCTACTAAAGGCAACAGGTATACCTCTTCTGAATGAAACCAAAAGCAGACATGGGAACACGTACCAGAGCATCCCCATTTAATCGGTACATTCAAAATATGCTGCTCTGCTTAAGGTTTGGTTCAAGAAATAAATACTGACATATTTGGGGGCATGCACACCTCTGTGTCATGGAACTCAAAATCAAATGCTTAATATAGCAGACAAGAATGTTTCTGAGATTCTTCAATTTTAACAATATTTTTTGGAATGAGAGAAAATGAAAGGAGATGTCAGAGGCACGTTCAGATAAGGATTTGCCCCTTTAAAAGGCCTATCTTGGTTATTGGCTAACCAATCCTCATCATCAGTAGAATGTAATCATACATTCCATATGATTAATAGAGAAGCCTCCAAAAGATAGGTTGTATTGTTAATCTAACTCGGACCTTCCTTGGCTTATAACAGTTTTGTACTTTCAAGTGGAAATCTCACAGGCAGGGGAAATTGGAAAGGTGCAAATATTCTCTGGAGTATAGTAGCTGTATCAGGAGGGAAGTATCAGTAGTCTAAATTGAACTTGCATAAGTACAAATGAATCTAGGGTTTCAAAGACTTACTGTAAAGTATGCCACATGAAGTATTCAGAGCTGAGGGATGGCTCACTGGATAAGAGAGCTTACAGCTGGTCAGGAACACTCATTTTTACCTGCTAACACCTACATCTGTCTCCTCTTTCTTATACTCCATTAGACTTGACACCCTCTCCTGACCCTATACATGATCAGGAGACATATTCATATGCATACATATAAATTTGAATATATCTATTAAAATATACCTGTAATTTTTACAATAAAGTTTTGACACTGCAGAATTTGCAGAAGATGATGTCAATGAAGTATGTATAGGTTTTTAAAAACTATATTGATTGATTATTCTTTCCTCTCTTTAACCCCATGGAGGGGCCTATCTTAAAAAGGTAACTGAGGCTTGCTTCTTTGGATTGCACTCTTCTGAAAGAATACTCAATTATTTCGTTTACAACTCCATTGACCTTGTAAAGCTATACCCAAGTTCAAATTTTCAGCAGTTAAGAAGTCCAGATGAGTCCAGCTGCTGATCTGCATTTCCACGTTGTCCCTGGCTCTGTGGAGAAATGCTAGCTGGTCTAGTCTCCTGTCTTCTTCTCAGTCATAACCTGGGAAAGAATATGAATAGGCAGAATGTCATAAATTTCAACACTTGGTTCCCGCTTCTCTGCAAAGCTATTGTGTTTTGTTTTTAAACTTTCTTGCTTCTCTATTTATTATTGTCAGCTCTCTCCAGTTGGATACTTTTATCTTTGGGGACTTAGTATGAGATATCCCAAGATATATCTCTTGAAAAGCTGCACAGAATCACAGTCTTCTGGCTGGCCTCTCCACTGCCCACTGTCCCTTGATTGATTATATTTTCCTCTCTTTAATCCCATGGAGGGCTTATCTTGAACATCTTGGAATTTACTTGTCTGTCTAACTAAAAAAAGTTTCTTCAGAAGGAGCATTATTGTGTTGATTCTTTTTTTACTGTGCCATCAAAAATTTGAGGGAGGGTGGCAGGGGTGGAGTAGAGTAGTAGGAATTAATACCAGAATAGAAAGTACAAGACAAAAAACAAATGTATCCTGGGATGGTATTGGTTCTTCAAACTCATTTCTGTCCCCTAAAGATATCTAACACTTCTATTAAATTACACATATTCCCAATTCCCTCTCCAGTGAAGAGTGAATATAAGCTTGTAAACTTCGTTCTGTTTGCTACTGAGCATTCACTGAAGTAATGATCATGTGCACATAATAAATTCATATACCTTTCTTTTATTAATCATTCCATTGTCAAATTGATTCAGTAGACTAAGTTACTACAGAGAATGGAGAGGAATGGCTGTTCACCCATGGCCTTCTTATCTATTTAAAAAAAACCCTAAGATCTCACCCAGTGCATAATAAACATGAAATGAATAAAAGTTCCATTTTGACTTTGCTATGAAGATTATGTATTTTCATCCTTGCTAGCTCATTTCTATCTCTGTTCCCCAGGACTTGAGCTCTCTAAAGACAAGTTCTTAATTTATTTTCATAATGTATAAATTTCATCTCTGGGGTTTAAATTTGAATCTGGCACAGGCATGGTGTTCAAAATTTCTCAATAATGAAAGACTCATTGACAGGGACAATATAGAGTGATAAATTACTGTCATGCTCTCAGGAAAAATTTTTATCTGCCATTATTTCCATTGTTGGATTACAATTCCCAACTCAACCCCATTAAACATGATAGTTCTCAAGTTCTCTTTTTGATATCATGGATTTGTTTTACATGTATAGCATCACAATTTCAAGTGTGTGTGTGTGTGTGTGTGTGTGTGTGTGTGTATGTGTGTGTGTCTATGCATGTGTATATGTGTATGCTTGTGTGTACCATGGCATCTGA
Source organism: Grammomys surdaster (assembly GCF_004785775.1). Lineage (NCBI taxonomy): Eukaryota > Metazoa > Chordata > Mammalia > Rodentia > Muridae > Grammomys > Grammomys surdaster. The sequence goes on from NW_021604791.1 coordinate 4,833,721, forward strand.
ATGGCATTAAATTAAGTTTGTAACCCTGAGCATAGATAGGAGTTATTTACTTGAGAGATACAACTTACCAGTGGCTACACAATGAAGGACTGACACTTTCTCATCTAACTCATTAACTGTCTATAGTTCCCCAGTCAGGGATGGGCCCTCATGTGTCCTTACCCTGTCAATGATGGACTGTTGACAAGCCCTGTCTTCTGTAGATCTTGTACAGATTTTACAACTGTTTTTGAGGTCATGAGTTAAATAATCACATCATGTCCAAAACAGTATTTCCCTGCACTTCCCCCAATCCTCTGGCTCTTAAATGTTTAAAACATTCTCTCTGATTTGTTTTCTCAAGCTTGAAGGGATGACATATTGTCCTATTTAGAGAATTCAGCATTCATTTATGTAATCACTTTTCCTCATTATGTTTATAGGACGAGGCTGTTAGAATACATGCGATATGAAAGTTATGAATGAGGGAATACTATAGATGAAAAGATTTAAGTATGCATGGAGATTGGGAAATGAGATTTAAGCAAATTTAAAAGAAAACAAAAGTTTGAGCCTACATGGAGATGATAATACTGTTCCAAGAAGACTTTCATTATAAAATGTAAAGATTAGTGTCAGGCATATAACATTTTTCAAGGAGCTTTTGGTCAGTGAGATTTTAAATGCCTCACAAAATATCAGGCCAATAACGGAATAACAGTCCCATAACTATTTGTTGCTCACTAGAATGAGATGGAAAGATACTATTACTGATGACAGGACGTCTTTACTTATGGATCATAGAGCAGTTAACCTGGAACTGAGCTGAAAGCTAACCTATCTTTATAGATTGTCATTGGTTTTGTTGCTGGCTAGTTTTAATAGTAGTGGGAGGTGCTAAACAGACTGATATTGGAGAAAACTCGTTAACAGTATCAGTTGTGAACTCTGGATTTTACAATACTGACCAGACAGTATGTTCAAATTATTAGTGTAATCAACAGCTTTATGATTGGAATCTTCAAGATTATGATCTTCAAGATCTCTCTGTGAGAACAAAATAATGACTTCCAGTGCAGACCTTGTTAAAGACCAAGGCAGAGGAGTGCACAGACCCTATCACTGACATTTCACTAAATGAATATGCTGTCAAATTGTGTTCTAAGTATTTCTCATTATACTCATAGCTTAGTGCTACTCTCAGCCTTGGTCAAATGATGTTTCTCTTTATACTGGTTGGTGATGAATATAGTTTCTCCCTTTTCATTTTCTATGCTATAACCAAATTCCTATTGCACAATTGCCTAGCTTACTGGTAAATATATATATATATATATATATATATATATATATATATATATGTAGAAGTAGAGCCTGTCTATAAGATGTGATCAAATTGGTGATTTAATATGAATAAAATTTAAACTTCATTCTAACTCTGCACCACTTCTGGCCAACCTTCCAAGCTTTAAAAGAGAAATCTTCTTTTAAGAGAATATTCATTGGATTGAAAGAAGCCTGTTTGACATTCTTAAATGAATTATTAGTTGTATAGTGTTATGAGAGAGAGGGGGATCACATATTGCTCACTGTATACTAGCAATCACTAAATGTAAGTAGAGGAAGTTAACACTATATATATTGCATTCCCGATGTAAGTTAATGTATTTTCAACATAATATATTTTAACGTATATAGGCAAAGTCATCTTATCATTGATGATTAAAGGCAAACCTCAAAAGCATTTTGTTTATTTGTTTGTTTGTTTATGAAAGCAGAGGAATTGGAGATATGTCTCAATGGGAAAGAATATTTGCTGTATTAGCATGAGGAAGGTACTCAGACTCAGCGTAAACAAACAAACAAATGGAAATAAGTTTTGTCATGCACAACTATAATGCTGGCACTGCCATTATGTTATCAGAAGAATAGAGGCAGGAGATTCTCTGGGGCTTACTCGGAACACTCAGCTATGAAAATATAGCAACCTCCAGGAATAAAGTGGAGAGTGATAAAGGAGTATGTTTGAAATCCTCATGTGGCTTCCACACATTTATACATGTTTAAAATCTATCCTATGGAGTAAGTATTTTAAAAGTGCTGTAAACCAAGAGAGCTTTGAGGATGTAAAGTGTTAACATCACCGAACAAAATGGCAGAAGCATCTACTAATCAGTTAAAAAATGAGAACATACAAGAGTAAAATGTTGCAACAAGAGGTTTAATGTTAAGGACATTTGACTCTGAGCTCTGTTTATGATTATCAATATAAGTAGTTCAAAATACAGGTTTTAATAATTCATGTTTTTACTATTGATTTTATTTACATTAAAATATGTTAAATGAATATGATACCATTTTGCATATAGATGTGTAATTTATGTATAATATCCATATATAATCATAAATGTACTAATTCATGCATATGTTAGAATAAATATAATAAAAGTGAAATCACTTTAATTCTCTGTGTTCTTATTTACTTAGTGCTAAGCTATATGAAGGCCGTAGGGGAAAATGTGTTACCTTTTTGTAATATTCTTACTTCTTATTTGATTTTAAAACTTTGTTTGTGTTTTCTGTATATATATTCAGCAAGAAATGTTTTCTTCCTTCTCCAAGTTTTTCCTTAGGAAATAAATTACCAGTCCTCTTAGAAGTCTATTTTCAATTCCCACTAACCTTTTTCTCCTATTTTTCTCATGAAATGGAGTTTCCTTTGCTGCAGAAAGTAAATCAACCTAAATATTGATTATAAATGTGTATGTGCTACTCATCAGCCAGGACATTTCCATATGAAGACATATCACATAAAGAGATGCTGGATGTGTTGATTTCTTCCTCAATTCCAATTCCCTTTTCACATCAGTCCTTTGAAATCCCATTGAGGTGCACCCCACATACCTGTTCTTGTCTACCTAGTTTAAGTGGGATTGACTTACTAAAACAAAATTTTCTAGCTAATAAAAAAATTATCCAAGTCAATGAAAAAGAATCAACTACAATATTTAAAGAGATAGGAAAAGATGCATTCTATTTCTCTTGGATCATAAGATATAATGCTATGTGGTCCGAATCTGCTGTAGTGATTTTGCTATCCTGACAGGATAATAGAAACAGAGTAATACAATCAAAGTGGAAAGGCAAAGAAAAAGAGACATAGCAGGGGGAGATTATGAGAAACCAGATACAACCAGTAACACAATGTTGCCTGTGTTAGGGAATGTTGAAATAAGGAATCCTTATTTATTTAAGTCATAGATGAGGTTTTACTTATTTATTTACTTATTTTACTAAATTTGAAAACTACTATAATTAACTATGTTATCTGCCTTAAGAAGATTGGTAGATGGTGAAAATTCAGAGATACCTGCTTTGCTGACTCCACATGCCCTATGGCAGAATAGCACCAATTAATGACGAGTCAAATCCCACTGACCTTCTCATGTGGCCCACCCGCATGACAAGGAAAAGACAGTCATCAGCAGGTCAAATATTTGACAGTGATCATTAGTAACAGGAATCTAGACTTGTGTTGTCCAGGAGGCTGGTCTCAGAGAAAAAGATGAAAAATGTTAAGCCTGAGGACAATACATGTCTCGTTATTCTTTGCTTGCTTTGGGAAAAAAAAGTGGAGAGAGAAAAGTACTAATGATTATATTCCAGAGTTTAAAGATTCCATATGTTTAGAGTAACCACTAACTCTTCTTTACAGCCAATGAAAAAGTTGATGTTTAGAAATGCTATTCTCTTCAAGATAAGGAAAGTGAGCTTATGATCTAAGGGGTCATGAAGCCAGATCAGAGAGTGTAAATAAGGCTGTATCTTACAGCCTAGCTCTTCTGCTTCAGGCTATTACCACACCATGTGCAATGGAGGTTTCGTGGTTTTAATGAGATGGGTGAGAGATTAAGGACAAAGAACAACTTGTACAACATATAGAAGTAATAATTGGGAACACAGGACTTGAACTTTTTCTCTTCTTCTGCAGGAAACACAAATCTGAGTGTCAGCTTTGCTGTTTCGCTAGGAGCCACATGTTTTCCTTTTTAGTCCAAAACGTTAAACATTTTCATAATTAAGGTATCATAGTGTCTCAAAAGATATGACCAAGGATCAATACAAAAATGAAAATCTTGGAAGCTGATTCTCTTTATGATATTTTCAATAATTACGTATTTAAAAATGTTATTTATGAATTGTGTATTCATCTGTGTGTGTATGGGGGGGAAGATGGAGGGAGGGAAGGGGGAGAGGAGTAGGAAAAGCATGATCTGTGTCCACAAGCGAAAGGAGAATGTGCATGAATTAGTTCTCCCATTACACTCTATAGGTCCTAGAACTGAACACGGATCATCACACTTTGCAGAAAATACCTGAATGGAGTGAATAAATAAATATTTTGAATAGACTACAAAACTTTGTATGTGTTTAGACACACACACACACACACACACACACACACACATAAAATTTTTATAAAATTTTATAAAATTTTATAATTTCTCCCTGTGTATTTATTCCAGTTCTTAGCATTCCAACCTTAATTTCTCTATGTATGTATGTATGTATGTATGTATGTATGTATATATGTTTGTATGTGTGTATGTGGTGATTCAGTTCCCTTGTTTAATAATAAATGTCAAGTAGAACATACTGGAGGTACTGATGGCACTGGAATTGAGCTCCTCATGAATCTGACAACCTACTGAGTGACAAAGACATCATAAAACAATTCACAAACAGTTGAGGTGATTTCAGATGACGTAGAGTATGAAAACAGAGACAGAGACCCACAGCCAAATATCAGGTGGTACTTGAGAAGTCTTGTGGAAGGTTGTGGGATAAAATTGAGTTAGCTGGAGGGATCAAGAACACCACAAGAACACTTACAGTGCCAACTATCCTGGGCCCAGAGGAGCACAGAGAGGATGAATCACCAACCAAAGACTGTGCAGGGACTGGACCTAGACCCCCTACACATTTATAGCAGATGTTTAATTTGGTCTTCAAGTGAGTACCCTGACAATTGGAGAGAAGGCTATTTGTGATTTAGTTGCTTACCATTATATCCCCTTTCCCAACCTGGACTACTTAGACCTCATTGCGGAGAGGAGGGGGATATGCTTAGGCCTACTGCTACTGAATTGTAAGTGCATGGTGGTACCTAAAGGGGGCTTCCTCTTCTCTGAGAAGAAGGACAGGGAATAATCAGAGGAGGAATCTGTAAGTGTGGGAGTGGGAGGAGAGAAGGGATGAGGGGTTACAATTGAGATGTCAATGAATGAATTGATTGATTAATTAGTTAATTATTTAAATATTAGATGATGTAAATATTCGGGAGGGTTTAAAATTACAAGTGGGAGACAATGCTTTTAAGTCAGCAGAAAAACCCAGATGGAATCACAGAATTTAGGGAGAAAGAGATGAAATGAGAAATAGTAAAATATCTCTGAGAAGACACAGATGGAGATACATTCCAGTACACTGAGAAGAACACGTTAATGATGTGAAGCGATATCATAAACCAAATGTCCAAAGGAAGAGAACAATATTCAGGAGGAGATATTGATAATGAGTAAGGGCATCTTCCTCATAGGAAACCCAAACTAGCAGTCATTCAGGAATTGGTAATGTAGTTCTTATAAAATCTGATTTCATAAAAGTCTCAACTAAGTAACACAAAAATAAAAGCATTCCATAAATCAGTGCTACAAAACTGGCCTTATAATTATTAGGAAAAAAACACTAGTTGTTTTATTACTCTACATTTAAATGTAGCTTTCTTAAAAGTGCATTTCTCCTTTTTGGGTTTTGTCTTAATGATCTTGATGAGCCTTTTTGTATCCTCATATTCTCAGTGTTATAGTAGATACAAATGAATATATCTTTTTATATAAATTATTAGAATAAAATAGATCTGTTAAAATAATTACAAAGGATGACGATATATATTTGTTGCGTCATTGAAAATAGATTCCTCTCTCATAAAATGCATCCCCATCACAGTTGTTCCTCCCTCCACTCTTCTTCCCTCTCCCACCTTCCCTCTCCTTCTGACCCTTGTCCCTCTGTTTCTTTAAATTTCAGCATTTAATAGAAATCATCCATCAATCCAATGGAAAACTATTTCTGCTCTGGGTTTTCATAGTTCTAAGTAAATCTTCTAAAGACAAACAAACAAACAAAATAAAATAAAATAGAATGTAATGAGTCAGGTTTTTTATAGTCTAGGGCCAGGAAATATGACAGGGGCTAAAGGAACTAATTTTCTACTACCAGTAAAACATTTTTGTCCTTATCCAGATCATGCCATTAGATTCTTTTGGACCAGTTTATCTCTTATTCATCTTCCAGTATTTTACAAAACTATGAATACAGCTGTGTTTCTGTTTTATTCAGTTGCAGCTGAGTGTGGATAGATGGGAAGATAATCTCATTATCAAATATGTATACATTCATAATGAATGAACTTTGTGAGTTTTATTTTATGCCACATGTTTAATATATAACTAATATATAAAATACCACAATAGTAAGAACTATGAAATCTTCTTAAAATGCAAAAGCAGTATTTTGAAGGTACTAAAAGTTAAATGCTAAATCCTGAAAAACACCACAATGAATCTGAATTAATTAGTAGGATAATACTACTACTAACTACCTAAAAGAAGTTAGGGATTCAGATGCTATCAAAAGGCCATGTAATATCTCTTATCTCCCCATCCTTCACCCCTGTATCTCATATTCTGAGGGAAAGCAGAGATAGGGCCAGACCACCAATGCAAAGGCCCCAAATCACATCTAATTTCCATGAGTTTGAGTTGTCTACCTATTCTTTAGCTCTTTGAAACATCCATCTGTAGACATAGCTATTTTTAAACCTACCTTTAATAAGGGTTCTTAAGTGTTCCGACACCCTTGTAGTCCACCATCCAAAGGTTTGGGAGAAAAAAATGTTAAATAGGACCAGAGCATGTGAACTTGTTTAGAAGTAATTCCTTGGGGCAGTTTCAATCTCAGTCAGGATACCAGCAGTCTAATTCAGAAGAGTGAATACAGCAAAGAATCACCACAATGGTATGATCTAGCAGAAACTGCCAGGCCAGAAGGAGCAAACAGCAAGGGCCAATGAAGTGTTGCGAAGCTAGCTATGCAAATGAACCATCACTGTCTGTTGAATCCTATTTGTACTCTCTTCAACCACCACATGTCCTCCCACAGATCTTGCCTCAGATAAACACCACATGAGTCTGGGTCATATGACATATCCAGAAACTTCCCCTTCAGCATCATCGTATGGTTTGACTGTGACCTCACAGAAGTCCTTGAAAAGAACCACCAGCTAACCCAGGTTTCTGGCTCTCAGAATGGAGGAAATGTATCAAATCATCATTGTTTTACATAGATAAAGCAGGGATTACTATAGTGAAATAATAACACATGCAATTACGTTGTGTGGAAACAAAATGGATGTGATTCCAAGTCCTCCATTGTGACCAAAAAGATCAAATATGGTCCTAGTGAAAGTATTCCTCAATCAAGTGAAATATTATTTGAAGATTTTAGAAGAAGAGGTGCCAGATCTTCTCTGTTAAAATTACTATGTAATGAAGAAAAATAAAATCAGATTGTTTGATTGCAGGAAAATGAGCCTGATTATGGACTCTACATTAACCAGTATAAGCCAGTATAGTCAGCATTGTGCTAGTTTAAGCTGGGGTACAGGAAACAAAAAGTGTTTTTCTCATCCACTCCTCGTCTGTGAAAACTCCTCTGCTGTAAACAAGTTATAAATTTCATGACAAAAAGAAAACTTACTTGAAGAAGTGCATTGGGACCCTGAGACTTGCTTTGAAAATCACAAACAGACATTTGTATGCTTAGGTGGCATGAGCCACCTGTAAATAGAGACTGCAAACATAAGTCTAGCATTCTGTTTTGGGATATTTGAAAGTTTGAAATAATTAACAATGAAAAACGTTTTCTCCTGGTATTCAAAAACTGTTGCTTTCTTCAAGAATGCAAATCTTCAAGGACCTTTACAGCCAATAGGAAATGTGGAGACCAGTAAGTGTACCATTGCTCTAAAAGTCAATAGCTTGTTTACTCACTGAATCAGGATTAGGCTTAGTCTGGGGATGTCAGTATAAATGTCAGTATACATAAGAGAGGTGGCATTTGACTTAACTCTCAGAAAACTCTTTCTAATGTGTAATTCCATTAACACTTACTAAATATGTTTCTGAACTACATGAAACTGAATTATCTCTGAGAATTAAATGAAATAATACATATGAAAATTGTAGAAATTCTTTTACTTATCAGGCATATGATAATATAAAAGTGGACAATATACAAAGAAATGATATATATGCAAACAATGCAATTGCCAAAATTCTGAAACACAATGAAAACTGGGATGAATAAATATATCATATGGAATGTTAAGCAAATATATGATATATCTCTTCCTGGTAAAAGAATAATGCTTTTGATTTGTTTGTTTGTTTGTTTTTGTTGCTTGTTCTCTATGGTATGTGCCCAGAGTAATTAAAGAAAAATAGACTATAATTATGGGACAGAGGAAGAAAGGAGAGGAACAGAAGGGAGAAGATGGGTGAAAAACGGTAGGTATTTTAATAATATTTAAGTTACTATAAAAATAACGTAGCACAGATATATTAAATGTCTTATCAAGCTTCATTCATGTCAGTTGTATTTACAATTAGTTGTTTAATATGTTTATAATGGAAAGTCAATCAGTCTAAATTATATTTACTGAACACCTATAGTATAGCACACACTATAAAGAATACTTAACAAGAAATAATAGCACAGTCAAAACAATCACAATACATTACTTCATGGAATACCTACTGTAATTGTTGAAAATGGCAAAACATGTACACACATGCACACACACACACCACAAATAAACATTAGAAATTGTGAGGAAGGCTACTTTAGATAGTCCCTTTGTTTAAAAGGCAAAGGGGCCTGGGGCTCTATTTATTAAGGTCATAAGTTCAGCATGTTCATTTAAACCGAATAGAAACAGGTTTATGCATTCAATCAACCATTTCAATGTCTGAGTGATAGGGGGAGAGAAGAAGAGTAAGCGTAATTAGTGATTTAGCAAGAGTCAGTCATGCTCAGTGGTACAAAGCACTTTAGGGAGGCTAGATTTAGTCTAAGGACTTAGGAGCCTCCTAAAAGTCCAATGTGAATACACTTACAATTCAAATAATCCCCTTGTGGAGCCGGAATGGGAGGATCAAATGAGGAGAAGGAGAGAAAAAGGAGAGAAGGTAGTGAGTACATGGAGAGACAGCTGATATAGCCATCCAAAGGGTGCTGTGTAAACCTACTACAGTAGAAGCTTCTTAAAATAAATACTTATCTAAATGTAATATAAATTTGAATCCACCCAAAAATGGGGGAGACAAACTACAAAACTAGACATCTCTCGCCACCAAGTGAGACCTCTGGTTCAGGGAATGGGATACATCTAATCCAGATTTTAGCTACAAGGCCCAATAGAAACTCCCAAATAAGTGAGGGTATTGCCAGGGTTATAGGTTGCTCTCCATACACTGATGCTAAGACCCTGTTGTTCAAGATAACATATGTATAATTCATTAAACATGGAAAAGCCAAGCTGATGCCTACCTAGAGTCTTTACTCCTACTGACTACAGTTCATGTTACTGGAAGGTATTCTCCACACTACTATAGAAAATCAGTGAACATCAGCGCAGCTATAACTTAAATACCCAGTGGTGGCCTGACTATAATACATACTTGTGCAATAGGGGCACAGAAATTGTAGCAGTAGCCAACCAATGTCTGGGTGAAATTAATCCTTAATCCATCAAATGGAACCCATGATGGATACTTTCTGGGTAGTCAAGAACCTGAGACTAGATACACCCTAGACTAGAGGAAAACTGAATATTACTGTTCTGCTGAAGGAACATAGAAATAAAATGACTCCTAATGCCATTTTGCTATATCAATAAATCAGTATCTGGTCAGCTAGTGTTAGAGAAGTTTAGTCCTATTTTAGATTAGAACAAATCCTTTCTCCCACAGCTCAGGTAACAAAGTTGAAGAGGAAGTGGAAATATTCTAAGAGCGACTAAGGATGCAAGACACTAAGGAAGCAAGAGTTTCTAGACCTGCAAGACTAATACACACGTGAACTAGCAGATACTTTGGCAGCACGCACAGGGTCAGCATAGGTCTGAGTCAGATGGGGTACCAGTAGTGAGATTAAAAGTGGACACAACACTCATCCTTAACTTAGAAATTCATTTTAATCGCAAAGCATTCATAAAGGGAAAAAAATGGGGTTTTTGAACAGAGTCCTACTAGGCACAAAATCACACTTAAGGTCAGGTCCCATGCCCAGCAGTAGATAGTCAACACAAAATAAACTCAATGATATTTTGGAGGTTTTATGTCTCACAGTGCTGTGTCTAGTCATTTTTTGTTTTAGTTGTTTAGCCTTAGATATATTTGTCTGATATATGATGGTTTCTGATTTTATTTTTTTATGTGTTTTCTGTGTGTATAAATATCGGAATTTGAGTCTCAGTGTCTGTGTGTGGTTTTTGAGCTTTTTCTTTGGCTCTCTTCTATCTGTTTGTTTGCTTTATCCTATTTTGATCTTTTGAGTTATATTTTAAAAATAATGAAAATAAATTATTATTGTTATTGATCCCACTTGTCTTATAACAAGAGAGAAAATAGTAGATTTGGATTATTGGGAAAGTAGGGAGATGGGGAAGGGCAAAGCATAATTAAAACATGTATAAAATTACTTTCAATAAAAATTTCTCTCTTACTAAACTGAGAGGAAATTGAAACAAGTTCTTTAGAAGTATGTGTTAAAATTCAGCTAACTATGGACAGTGGCCTAGAGAAATATATTTGTGTTACAAACTAAATACAGTTTGCTAATAAAAGACTAGAGGTGAATACTGATAGAAATAAAAATGGGATTACTAATGCAGTTACCAAGTCCACTACTGGTAATTTAAAAGAATATCCCTAAATTATTTTTAATCAAATGACATTTAGCAAAATAAACAAGAATAAATGTAGAATTAAACAAAAAAATTATAACAAACTTGGGTTAATTGAAGACAGTTTTATTTATGAGATTAAGTTAAATGAAAATAAGTATCAAAAGGTGTGCAAAGAAAACTGTCAGAAAATGGTCGCCTAGAAATTACACTACTTCGTAGGTACTGATAAAATTTCTAGAAATATTAATGACATAGAAACAAAAGACCAGGCCTGTATTCTGAATACCTCAATAATTAAATGGTGTTTTGAGGAAAACAAGCCGTGTGAAGTTTGAATGGATATTAAATGAAAATAAAAATGTAAATCCAATATATTTTACAGCCTGTCATCCTCTACCTGTTTACGCAGTAACATTTAGCAAAATAAGCAAGAAAAAATAGATGAAGCAAAAGGTATAACAAACATGAAATCGTTTAAGTCATCTGTGACAGGCAGTTAAAGAGAAATAAGTATTCAAAAATCAACATGGTAACATGAAGCCCAACATTAGGACTGCTTAATGTGACCTTTTCACTAGCGAATACACAACATCTTGCAATTTTAGAAAAGCTAATGTTCTTAGGAGTAGAAGAAATGCTTATGGTTCTTTTATGGAATTCGAATGATATAATAGTATACCCATTACTAAATAATATATTCAAAGAAAAATTACTTAAAATACCCACATTGTAATGCCTTTTTATGAGAAAATCATAAAAGTAAACCCAGAAACCTTATATCTAATTGTTGAAAAGAAATACCTCATGATATACTGGTGCAATGGTGATACAAATGTTAATACAATAGCTACTTTTAGTTGCATTTGAGGGCCACTCCATGATATTGAACCCATAGATGATAGTACTAAAGTGGAAAACCAAGAGCATGAGACTAAATATGACATAGGCTTACAGGAAACCCTACTACTATTATTGTGCTAAAGGAAAAGAGAAATAGAGTGACTCACAATGACATATTGCTTTACCCATCATCAGAGCATCACTCAACACGCATCCGAAAAACTTTTCTTGCAGCAGATGGTAATTAACGGACATTCACAACTGCACGATATGCAGAGATGAATTTGGAGTGTTCTGTTCCAAATGAGAGGTCTTCAACAAAACAGTCTTAGTGACTTTTCGAATGCTGTGACAAAACACCACGGCCAACGCAACTTAGAAGAAAGAATTTAAAGCAAACAGCAGGCAGGCATGATGCTAGAGCCGAAGCTGAGGACTCCCACGTGTTCTACAAGACTTAGGCAGAGTGACAGAATGACACCTATATGGAACTGGTGTGAAATGTTAACACATCTCTTTAACCTTAAGTTTTTAATTTTACGTCGTTGTTTTGTTTTAATTTCTGAAAAGCTCATACACGCTTTGACGATATCCTCTTACCATTTCCTTCAAGCTCACCCAAAAATCTCCAACTACTTTCCTTCCCCACCTTAGCTTCCCACATGCCTGGGTTTTCATTACTTCTTAAAATTTTGTTTTGTGTTTTTCTTTTAATGTACAGGTTCTTCTACAATAAATTTGGATCTCATTATTTCCTCTTCCCGGTGCATATCAGTTCCTCTCTACTCACTCAATTTCATGTTCTTGCTTTCATTTTTTTCTCTCTCTCATAAATAAAAAATTCAAAAGAACAACCAGAGATGAAAGTAAGAACAAACTTTAATAAGGAAAGCAAGGAAAGATGTGCACACTGGTGCACAATGCCTGATGTAGAATTAGCCAAATGGTTTCCGATCTGATCTATACTCCAGAGAAAGTAATGTATGTCGTTCATGTACTGAAATAAACCTGATGAAAACCCTTTGTTATAATTCTTAAACATTAGTTTAGTTTTATGTGGAGTATTACTTTTAAGTAAATATTCATGGTCTCCCAAAGAGAAGTTTTTGATCACACTGACATTTTTCTTTTTTTTTTTTTTAAAGAAAAATTAAATTGTGCTGGAAAGATGGCTCAGTGGTTAAGAGCACTGACTGCTCTTTCAGAGGTCCTGAGTTCAATTCCCAGCAACCACATGGTGGCTCACAACCATCTGTAGTGTGATCTGATGTCCTCTTCTGGTGTATCTGAAGACAGCTACAGTATACTCATATAAATAAAATTAACGAATATTAAAAAGAAAAGAAATACATTTAAGATTTTTAAATTATTTTATTTATTTACATTCCAGTTGTTGCCTCCTTCCATTCCCCTCCCAAAGTTCTTCCTCCCCCTTGCCTCCAAGAGGGTGCTCCCTCCAGGCCTCCTCCTTGCTTGGGGCCTCAAGTCTCTTGAGGATTAAGCACTTCTTCTCTCATTGAGGCCAGACCATGCAGGCCTCTGCTACATATGTGCCAGGGGCCTCAGACCAGCACATATATGCTCTTGGTTAGTGGCTGAGTCTCTGAGAGCTCCCTGGGGTCTGGGTTAGTTGAAACTGCTGGTCTTCCTATGAGGTTGCTCTCCCTTTCAGCTTCTTTAATCCTTCCCATAATTCAACCATAGGACTCCCCTACTTCAGTCTAAGGGGTGGGTCTAAGTATCTGCCTCTGTCTCAGTTACCTGCTGGTAGGGCCTCTGAGAGGACAGCCATATCATGCTATCATCTGTAAGCACAACATATCATAGTACTGTCAGGGCTTGGTGTCCTCCTCATGAGATAAATCCCAAGTTGTGCTGGCCATTGGACCACCTTTCCCACAGTCTCTTCTCCATTTTAGTTCCTGCAGTTCTTTTAGACAGGAACAATTCTGAATCAGGAATTTTGACTATAGCTTAGTAACCCTGTCCCTCTCTCTATTTGAGGTCATGTCTATCTATTGGAGGTGGACTCGTCAAGTACCTTTTCCGCAATGTGGAACATTTTGGCTAGGGTCACCTCCATCTGTAGGTTGACGATTTGTCCTACTGATTGTGTCTTTTGCCTTGCAGAAGCTTTTCAGTTGCAAGAGATCCCATTTATCAATTGTTGATCTTAGAGCTTGAGCCGTTGGTGTTCTGGTCAAGAAATTTCCCCCTGTGCCAGTGAGTTCCAGGCTCTCTTCCACTTTCTCTTCTATTAGATTCAGCGTGTTCTGATTTTATGTATTTGAGCTTTTTGCAATGTGAAAAATATGAATCTATTTTCATTCTTCTACATACAGACCACCAGTTAGACCAGCACCATTTATTGAAGATGCTTTCTTTTTTCCACTGTACATGTTTGGCTTCTAAGTATACATAGATATACGGGTTTACTTCTGGGTCTAAAATTCTATTCCATTGATCAACCTGTCTGTCTCTGTACTAACACCATGCAGTTTTTAATACTATTTCTTTTCAGTACAGTTTGAAGTCAGGGCTGGATATTCCTGCAGAATTTCTTCTATTGTTGAAAACCATTTTGGCTATCCTGGATTTTTTTCCGTATGAGTTGAGAATTGTTCTTTTCATGTCTGGGAAGAATTGTGTTGGAATTTTAATGGGGATTGCATTGAATCTGTAACATACTTTTTGGTAAGATGGCCGTTTTCAGTATATTAATCCTACCAATCCATGAGCATGGGGGTTCTTTCGATCTTATGAGGTCTTCTTAGACTTCTTTCTTCAGGGATTTGAATTTCTTGTCATACTGATCTTTCACTTGCTTGGTAATGGTTATACTAAGTTTCATCCCAGGGATGCAGGGATGGTTCAACATACAAAAGTCCATCAACATCAACACTGTATGAACAAACTCAAGGAAAAGCAAACACATGATTATCTCATTAGATTCTGTAAAAGCTTTTGACAAAATTCAACTCCCCCTCATGTTAAAAGTCGTGGAGAGATCAGATTCATGGAACATACATAAACATAATAAAAGCAATATATAGCAAACCAATGGCCAACAGTAAATTAAATGGCAACTCAAAGCAATCCCACTAATATCAGGGACAAAACAAGGTTGCCCTATCTATTTAATATGGTACTTGTATTTATAACTAGAGAATTTACATAACAAAAAGAGATCAAGGGGAGACAAATTGTAAAAGAAGAAAGTAAAGTATCACTATTTGCAGATGATATGATAGTATATATAAGTGACCCCCAAAATTCCACTAGAAGTCTACTAGAGCTGATAAACAACTTCAGCAAAGTGACAGGCTATGAAATTAACTCAAACAAACCAGTAACATTCCTTTATATAAATGATAAACAGGCTAGAAAGAAATTAATGAAACACCACCCTTGACAGTAGAGACTTTTCTTATAAGATTGATCCTCAATAAATGAAATGTAGCATTTCATTTTGTCTTTCTCTCTGATTTGATTGTGGGCTTTATAAGACCTTGTTAAATGTACAAAAAGAAATCATCAAAATAATTCAGTAGTAGTCAATTGTTTTATGTAATCCAGATTGTCTTTTTTTTTTTTTTGGCTGAAACCTACAATGGTACACAAAGAGCTTTTTATTTTTGTTGCAAGGACTAATAGATTTGTTCTTACATTATTAGTCTCATGACATACGCATTACCACATCTTGATACAGCATAACATCTCTTTCTTAGAGCATTTATAAACGCATTTGTGATAGTAGTCTTCTTTTCAACATTTATCTCAGCCTTCACACATCATGCTCAAATATAGCCAATCCATCATTTTATTTTATTCATACTTATTACTAATGGCTATTATTTTAAATATATTTAGTGATCTCTTCTACAACTTTCCATTAAAATAAGATATAAGCATTGCAAATTATTTTTAATTTTCTTTAACCTGTTTTCTTTAATCTTCATATTCTGCTAACATTTCTTCTGTGATCTTTTCCTCCCTTGCTATTCTTTTGACATTCCCTATTGTACTACCATAATGATATAACACATGTTTAGCTCTTATGACTAAGAAAATACATATCTATTATTCCTTTTCTTTAAAAAGAAATTTTTATTGAATATAATATATCAGAGTGTCAGGACCATGATTGTAATGTAAAACTTAGCTTGTGTATTTCTAGTGAGGGTGTTATCACTCTTCAGAAAGTGGAGAGATTTTGGTGGGCGGGTAATATAGCATAACTATACCATATTTCAGTAGACTTTTGATATCAGGATAGCTGACTATAAATAAAAAATATGTAATAAGTTCTTGTATTGAAAAATAATCAGATGAGACAAAGACAAAGATGCTCAAAGCCTGCAGAAAGATGATGATGAAGAACACTTAAGAGCATTGTGCTATTATTTTTTCACTTACATTGTTTCTGGTTAGAAATCTGTTAGCATATTCATATCTTTGTTTCTCATCACATAATATACCAGAAATACATGATTATGACATGATTAGAATACCTTTCTTCCATACCATATACTTGATGTTGGTTGAATTCTGGATATGGGATGTTTTCTTGACAATTCAGAATATTTCAGTCATGTATTTGAAATATTATTTCTTCAAATGACCTCAATCTTGTAAAAAATCACAATAGCATGTTTGTTAACAAGGGTAGAATTTTCTCAGAGCTTTATTATGTTTTTCTTGAATATTATCTCCATTATCTTCTATTTCATCCTCTATGATAACTAGTTAAAACACTATAAGAAAAGAAATTTCAACATATAAAGAATAAATTCATCTAAACTATACTTCCTAAATATATAAACAAAATGGTAAAGTACTATTTAAAATTTATAAGCAATATTAATTATATCATACCAAGTATGTTGTTTTTTAAAAAATACTAAAATCAGTTTCAAAAATGAAGAATGAAAAGTTAGAAAAATTAAAAAAAATGATCTCTGCATTAGAAAAGTAATTATAAATAAAAATATATAATTTTTTTCTTAAAGTATATATTTTAAGTTTTGATATTATAATTATAGTTCTTGTGTTCTTTGCACACATATAGGCATTTGCATGTGTATTCCAAAATAAAGTGAGTTCATCCTGCATACTATTGCTTGTGTGGTTCCTTTTTTAAAAGAATCATATGTATATTTGGAGGAGTAACTGTTTTGCATTGGATAATCAGTTGATTTTCTCAATGAAATTTTTCTTGTTTGGAGATAATTTTCCAAATAACTAAATATTCATGCAAAGAAATATTTAAACAAAATAGATGGCTGCAGAGTATTTTTATTTTTAATGTGGTAGTTTTCTCTTCTGTATTACAAAAACATTGCTACTACTGTGCAGTATGCTACAAGAACCACACGGTGTAATGGTCTGTCTTCACATTGAGGTAGCTTGAATAATAGCCAGTATACCCTTGACAGATTACTGAATCACATAAATTTCTTAGTGTTTATTCTACAGATCTTTTTTTTTTATTAAAGGGCACGTATATCTGTCAACAACCTTGTTTATAAAGATTCACATAGTATTCGTAATACTAAGCGTTGTATAACTGTTGGCTTTGGATAGTATTTGGCCACCTATGTTACAGAAAGATAAGGTTTCTAATAGAGATACATTTTCTGAATATGAAAGACATGGAATCATAAAGTCACCTTAATTAACAGAAATTTTTGTCAAAGAGTAATTCCTACTTTTTAAAACATGTTTGTGTGTGTGTAACATATGTTATTTCTGTATATTTGTGCCAGTTGAGCCTGAAAAAAATCACAGGCATCAAATATAAGGCACTGCATGATTTTAGGTAATTTTAATAGGCAAAAATAGAGAATAGCAGTGACCAAAATAAACTATTTAGACCAAAACTATACCCATTTGTCTCATAATATATTTGACTAAAGTGTGTGTGTGGGGTGTGTGGGGGGGTGTGGGTGTGTGTGACATAGGATACAGTATTTTTTGCAGACAGCCTAGTCTATGAGCCTCTATTATGATATGGTTTTTATTGAAAAGATTTATTTGCTTGGGCTACAGATCAAGTGGAAAAGGCATACTTTTTTTTCTTTCAAAATCATTATCATTAAAGATTCATCTCACATTTCTATTTAAATAAATCTATACACTTCTTTGGTGAAACTGTTTTCATAGCAGTTCACATTGTTCTAGTCAAATGACCCAGATCGGAAGTCTCATTTTCAGCTGATATTTTAGAGATTAGATTTCCAGGCTATTTAGCACTGAATAATTTCCAACTATAGTTCTAAGATGTTTAGACTTGTGAAGTCTTAAATTACAATCTAGGTATAAATGAGCAAACATTTCATTAAAAAATGAAGAGTTTCATGACAACACCCTTCCTAGGAAAACAGAGCCTCCTGAGCCTTCCTAATAGCTGGTGACAGCCATTAGTGGTTTTCTCTGAAATTGAAAACATTTTCCATCTGTTCATACACACTCATTACAAAGTAGTTAAGAGCCTGTGGGATCACAAAGGCACACTTTGGCAAATTACAAAATATCAAAATGAGTTATTGAAGAGGCAGCAATAACTGTATAATAAGCTGCTCAAACCTGCAGTTGTCAGGTTTTGTGTAAGACATGCTGAAATTGAGTTTATCTTTTAATATTTGGTATTCTTCTCTTTGAAGATATCCATTCCCAAACTTATGATTCAAATTCTTTCTTTTAAGGGAATTTGTGTCATTTGGTCCATTATCAAAATAAACACTCTCCCTTTCATTCTTTAGGGATGTGCTTTTAAATGGACTCTCTTAAATACTACCTAAAGGAATGATCTTAATGACACTAGAATGTTAAGTTGAGCATGAAGAAGTGCATCTTGGTCAGTTTTGAAAGTAATGACAGGGGACAGGACACTTCCTTTCTAAGGCCTTCTGAAAAGAAAGAAGTAAAATCAGAAAACACTATTTTGCCAAAATCTATGTGTATGGGAGGACTCATTCTTTTAACAGATGATGCTTAAAAGCATCTTTAATTGTACTTTAGGCATTTTTTTCCTTCACATAAGTGGATCATTTAAAGCATAGCTAGTATGCTCTCCAAGATTTATAATATAGAGGAATGGAGTATGACACTTAATGTTTAAACTAGGATACGGAACAGAGTATACCAATGATAATCTGTGCAAGAATAGTTCTTAGATGGTGAGAATATGTGAACTGAAAGAAGTTGCAATAATGTAGCATAACTATAGAAAAAATTTATTTCATTTTTATATTATATCAAGACTTATGAACCGAGATATAAAACTGTGAGTAGTTCCACTTTTCAGCATTTTCTTTTTCTAATTTGGTGTTCAAAAAAAAAAAACCCTACATTATATGCATGCAAACAATATTTATGTTTATCTACTGATGTTCCCTAATAAATTAACATAATTGATACATGAAATAAATAAATATTACTGCTTCTATACTTTCATATATGTATATATATGTATGTATATATATACATATATATATATATATCATTATACAATCTTTTACATTTCAATTGTTATCCCCTTCCCCCCAACCCAGAAGCCCCCAATCCCATCCCCCCTCCTGCTTCTATGAGGATGTGACCACACCCACCCACCCACCCACTCCCACCTACCTACCCTTGAATTCCCCCACACTGGGGCAACCAGGCTTCACTGGACCAAGGATCTCCTCTCCCACCTATGCCTAAGAAGGCCATCCTCCCCTACATATAAAGCTGGAGCCACAGGCCCCTCCCTATGTGCTCCCAGGCTGGTGGTTTAGACGCTGGAATCTCTGGTTGGTTAGTATCATTGCTTTCCCCATGGGAGAACAATTTATATTATATTATATCATATCATATCATACCATATCATATTATATCATATAATATTATAATAATATATAATATATATGGTTATAATATAAATATATTTATGTAAATATATTAATATTGAATATGAATATATTTATATTATGGTTAGCTGTGAGCATCCACCTCTGTATATTGCAACCTCTGGAAGACCTCTAGGGAGACAGCTATATATGATAGATGAAATAAATAAATATTACAGCTTCTATATTTTCTTTGACAGTTTTATCAATGTAGCATATATTACATAAAATCTCTTCAGAGCTGAATATCAAGAGAGCATTTTAAATTTATTCCTACATACAAAGAACTTAGGAGGTAGAGAATAAGAAAAGAAGGAAGAGAGAGAAAGAGACAGAGAGACAGAAAGGAAGAAATAGAGAGAGACAGAGACAGAATTACCAAGGATTTATAGCGTATTACTATATTTCTTTCTCTGCCACTGAATATTTTAAAAGTTTACTCTTCAAATATTTGCCTTAATAACTTTGCAAGCAAACAAATGGATACAATCAAATGAAACAGGACTATATTCGAAAGGATTTTGAGGTGTGGTTGATGATTCAAACCCAAGTCTTACTAATTGAAACATTTGAGAATTCAGGACAAGGTTCATTACTTTAATATCTGAATTTTTTTGATAGCCAACAATGATTACTAAAAAGATATATTTTCTTTTGTATGTGTGTGCCTCTGTGTGTATGTGTGTCTATGAGCATATCTGTGAGAGCACACACAGAGTTTATATAAGCATATCTGATTGCCTGGAGCTGGAGTTAAATCTATGTGTGACCCGTCTGATAAGAGTACTGGAAACCCATTTGGATCCTTCAGAAGAATTTTGAACTCTGAATTGTTTCTCAGCCTCTGGTAACCAAATTGATTGTAATATTTTTCAGTTTTGAAATAGAAGTTAGACCACATTATCTGTTGGTGATATAATGATTCATCTATCTCAGCATGTTATCTCATTAATACATAAGTTACTTGCATGGTGACAATCACTTGTAATCTCAAAACCCATGAATGTATGATATAGACTACCTTAATTAACAGTGTATCCCCAGCTACAGAGAAAGACCTTGACTAGTCAAGCATAAAACAAAACACAGAAAGTTAAAAAAAAGGAAAAATAAAATTTAATCATTGTAGTGACATCTATAGAAGACCATAATATTTGCTACTTAATTTTTGATATTTACAAAGGGTGTTGGTTAAGAAAAGTACCAATCTTTCCAGCTATGTTCAAGACCCTTTTGTTTTTTCCACATTAAACATTTAATTATGTCTTTACTTCTCCACACTGTCTCATCTATAGTACAGACACTACTATATTTCTACTACCTTATTTTTCATATCAACCAGGAATGATGAATGACAAATGAATAAACAGCTACTGGTTACAAATTAGGGTATCAGAATTTGGATTATACAGTACATATAATGCAAATTCTTACATAGATGACATTTCAGAAGTAGACAACTTCCTCATTTATTTCAAAAAACATTGTGTGGCTTACTGATTCTACACAAAGTTTCTGTTGAAATCTGCTTTGAATACTTTCAGGAAGATCATCTTTAAAACCTGAGGATATTTATAGTGAATCTTTAAAAGCACTCGGTAAATATAAGCAAGACTTACCGCTAAGCTGAAATGGAAATTTCTGCTGTTAATGCAATACTAAGAAAAGCATATGCAGTCCAATCTGTGAGAAATAACTGGTGAAATTTTACAATCTTAGCATTAGTTTTTATTTAAAAGAATATGACCCATTCTCACTAAGTAATAACGAAAATCTACAAATTTACATTTTGAAGCCTAGCATCTTTGCATATTTTAGTTTCATAATAGACTTGACTTCAAATCATATTTAGTTGTAAAGCCACAAAAATAAGTTTAATCATAAATAGTACCTTTGCCAGATGCGGTGTGAAATGCAGGTTTTATTGCATTGGCTAAATGGAGATAGTGCAGGAGCAACTTGAGAAAAAGAAACTTGAGCACTTCTCTCTCCATATTGTATTCTCTCCTTGTTTGGTTTTCATCAGAATCTATTATTGAATTCTGAGCATATTTGCAGCAGACAGGTGCTGCTGTTGTCTTAGCTTATTGAAACAAGAAACAGTGGGAAGGCTAGATTAATAGAACCCACTGATAAACAGGAATGGACTGACAGAATTGAGCAGGTAAAAATACATATAATAATAGAGTTAGGGTTTTTAGTAATCCTTTTAAAGGTACAGCATATATCGAATTATGTTAATCAGCAAAACAAGGTAACTATTTTAAGCAAATATACTGAATACTATATTCAATAAAGGATTATGTTCAAGAGATTCCTGATATCAGATCAACATTTGCATTTTGGAACTGCCTAAGCATACACTAAAGATAAATTTTTCTCTAATTAAAATACATAACAAAATAGATGGCCTTTAATAAAATCCAGTTATCTGTGGTATTTTCCATTTAAATGCCAGAGCCTTGCTTTCAATATATTTCAAAGTACAGACATAATATTGCTGACATGTAGAGAAATAAATTCATAGGCACACACAAACACCTGAGGAGGAGCAAAAGTGAAGATCCTTACAGTGTATATTTTTAAATATAAAGTAGAAAATGTTGTGAATTTGGAGTTAACAGAGCGAGTCAAAGCTTGATTGTTTACTGTATACAGGCATTCAGACAAGTTAATAGAATCCTACAAAGTGAAACTTGTAGAATTAACAAATTTCAGATTTATCATTTATACATGATTTATAAATTTACAAATTTATCCTCAACAATAATAATTCCAAGTAGCCCTTGTAAAATGAAAATATATTTTTTACTCAAAACAAAGTATATGTGCAGTGCATATAGGAGATATATATGCATATTATATATATATGCATACATGGACAGATAGATAGATGATTTATAGATAGATGATAGATAGATAGATAGATAGATAGATAGATAGATAGACAGACAGGAGGGAAAACATAATATGAATGAGAGGGGCATTAGAGAGTGGAGAAACACAGTTATCAAAATGTACTTTATACACACACAAAGTTGTCAAAGGGAAATTAATCAGTAAAAGTTACTTTTAACTGTTAGAATTTATAACCAAGGAGAAACTTAGGGATGTGGTGGCCAAAGGACTAAGAAGTCAATGAGAACAAGTGTGTAGTATAGCATATTCATGTTGAACTTATTCCAGATGGTAGCAGCTGAAGATAGGTTTGAATTAATACATCCACAGTAGGGAATTGGGACTTTGATTATATGTCTATATGGGTTTCGCAGGATACTTGACAAAATGGAATGTAAAGGTACTGCAAAAAGAAATTCCAAGAACTGGGCCAACTAAAGAAGTCATTCATAAAGATTAGTCAAAATAGACTAACCCGTTGCCTGTCATATAACCATATTAATTTAGCTCAGCTATTAAAGTCATAAAGTAAAGAAAATTATATGAATCTGGTGAACTCAAAAGACTGTTTGATATCTGTCTTGGTGTGCATGCTAGATTAAGTTTCTTCACCTGGATCCCTGGTATTCTTACATTAAACTTGAGGTATGAAATGTTCTCTTGGTCACAGGCTCTTCTTACAGAAAATTTCCAATAAAACATCTTCAAACTCATGGCTGTGTCATTTAATTTTAGACCAACAAAATAATCTAAACAACAGAGTTTCCAGATGCCTAAAGACAAAGATGATATATAACACTATGCTAAATTTTAAAAATTAAAGTTTTATTAACCAAAAATAGTCTTGTTTCATTCCTTCCCCTCTAGCCATTATATTTTACCTCAGCATCATGAGTTTATAAATGATCAGGAACAGGAAATGAAAATGAGACAACAGTATATCCACACAATAGCAAACAAAATATTACATTTGGACCTAAAGGTGAAAATGATTTCATATTTTACACTGCATGCAAGTGGTACCAATATATGCAAGCAGGGCAATATACATGTAGAAACAAAGAAATCGTTTTTATATCAGAAAATTTGGGAAGTAATTTCCTAAATATATTTTTATTTATATAATATGTGTATAGTTATATAAATGCTATAAAATGTTATATATGCTACATATGACATTGTCTTGTCATTATCAACTTTCAAGTATGAATTTATTTCATCTGGTAGTTTATGATTTTAAAAATATTTCTATAAAATAATATTTCTTGAAAATCACCTCCAGTAGATAGACATGGCCCTCAGTTGAGGCGGGGGTTACTCACCCATCTTCAAAATTTTTAATCCAGAATTGATTCAATCTAAAGGAAATACAGGGACAGAAATGGAGCAGAGACTGAATGAAAGGCCATCCAGTGACTGGCCCAACTTAGGATCCATTGCATGTGCAAATACCAAATCTTGAAACTATTACTGATGCCATATTGTGTGTACAGACAGGATCCTGGCATCGCTGATCTCAGAGAGGCTCTAGGAGCAACTAAGACTAATGGAGATGCAGCCAACCATTGGATTGAGGTCAGGGACAAATATGGAATAATTAGCGGGAGGACTGAAGGAGCTGAAGGAGATTGCAATCTCATAGGGAGAACAAAAATGTCAACTAACCAGGACCCCTCAGAGCTCCTGGAGACTAAACCAAAACCAGGGAATAGACATGGGATGGTTCATGCCCCTGGACACATGTGTAGCAGAGGACTGCTTTCAATGGGAGAGGAGGAACTTAATCCTGTAGAAACTTGATGCCCCAGGGAAGACAGATGTTGGTACAGGTGAGGTAGAGGTGGATGGGCAGGTGGAGGAGCACTCTCTCAGAGTTGAGGGTAATGGGATGAAGAACTCGGTTAAGAGGGGACTAGGAAGGGGGACAACTTTTGTAATATAAATAAATAAAATAATTTAATATAAAGATTAAAAAAAAGAGTGGTTTGTATACTATCTGAACTCCTTTGGAGAAAATTAATTTTTCTTTTGCAAGTAGTTATTAATTAGAGATAGTTTTAATATAAGTATATTGTAAGGAACAAGCAATTAAGGCTCAATTCTATGCTCAGGGAAAGAATGTTGCTTATTTTATACACTATGGTACTCCAGGCACAGCAAACTGTGTGAGTAACTCGTTTGTTATTTCATTGAAAGAATGCTTTCAAAGACTGTTATTTATGATAGTAATAATAATTGTCATTTTGATAGAATCTTGAATCGCCTCGGTTTTGAGCCTCTGGGAGTATCTGTGGAAGATTATCTTGATTGCATTAGTTGATGCAAGTAGATTTATTCTAATTGTGTGGGATTGTATTCTCTGAGCCTAAGTTCCTGAAATGAAGAAAAGAGAGAGAGAGATACCTGCATACTAGCAAGCATGCCATGGTCATTCTCTCTTCCTTTTTGACTTTGTATGTTCTGTGAGCACCTCACTCCATTCTTGCTACTGCGGCTGATTTTGCCCTATCAGTCTGTCTAATCTGGAGTCTGAACAGAAAAAATACTTTCTTCTGCAATCCACTGTTTTTACAATCCTCTATCCCAGCAACCCCAGAAGAAACTAAGAAAAAATGTGTGACAGAATCAAAGGGGCACTAAATTTTGATTTTAATATGTAAAACAAGTTCTCAATGAGAAGTGTCATAGTGAAAGGATTTCATTCTCAAATATATATATTTTAATAATCTGAAATGTGAGAAAATTAATGTGAGCACATTTTTTTTGTAACTTGGTTCACTTGGGACTCTGTTGGCATTGAGTGTGACTAAACTAATCTCACCAATTCTCAAAAGACCAGGCATCTTTGACATGAAAAATCTTTAAGAACCCAAATGCAAGGATGGCATCTTAGCTACATTGTGTTTATATTCATTGACTTATTCAACTAAACGTAGGTTTGATGTATAAAATTTCTACTACCAAACTGTAGATTCATATGAGGAGATCTGAGCTAGGCAGAAAGACTTGACAGAAAAAGTAGCTCCTCAACCCAGTTCCTGAGATTATTATGTAAGAAACAAAAGCAAACAAATAAAATTACTCTTACTTTCAGGGAATAAAACCAGAAACGGTGTGAAGTTTGAAGTATGGAACCAAAAGAACCTCGTCACAATGGCCTTTGGTTTGTTGGTGGTGGTGGTGGTATTTTGTTTTGTTTTTTGTTTTGGTTTGGTTTGGGTTGTTGTCAAGAAACTCAATGGTGATTTTAGAAGGAAAATGTTTCTTTTGGCATTGGCTGAGAATATTTTTACCAGTATTTGTTATAGAAAGTTTTTTATTGTTATTATTTAGGTGCACTGTCATTATTTCTGGTCTACAAACAAATCAGCACTGTTTTACCTTCTCCCTTTCACAGAGACTCTAAAATCCACTTGACCAAGGACCCAAAGAATGTGCCCATAGTTCTGGATATGAGATTTTTATCGTTCTCTTTCCATTATTGTGCGCTATATTAAATCAGGATGCATCTGAAATTTGTGACATTTAATGGGGACACTAGTTGTGCCTTGATTGCCTTAGCTATTTGAAATCACCTGCTCACTGAAGAAAGCAATCCTGTAACAAGAGTACTATGTAAACTTGTTTGTTTTTGTGTGTGCAAGGGTGTGTATATGGAGCTCACAGTACAGCCTAAGGTCCTTCCTCAGGCACTGTTTAAGTTGTTTTGTTTGTTTTTTACACAGCATCTCCCGCTAGCTCAGAACTCATTAAGTAAGCTAGGTTGACTGGCTGGTAAGCCCCAAGGATCCTAGAGTCTCCAGCTCCCCAATACTGAGATTAGCAGCCTGTAGTGTGCACCCACACCTGCCTTTCTTTATGTGGGTTTTGGGGATTGAAAGCATGTCCTCTTAATTACATAATGAAGATTTTGCTAGTATCACTGCCTCTAGTCTCCTTAGATTTTTAAATGACTTTGATTTTAATAAATGCTTCTAGATCATTATGTATTGGTCATGAGAGAAAAAAAAATCTCATCTTAGCTCACTCTTTTTGTCCTAATTTTTAAAGACACAGTTTTTAAATGAGTACTATGAATGGTTTCCCCCCATAAATAGTAAGCAGAAAAATCATATGTCTGTCACTTATTTCCTTGCTTATTGTGTTAAAACGTGCTAAGTTTGATAGATTTAACAAATCATTTGCCTACAAAATTCATGATGACCTTGTTTTTAATAGCTGAATAGTATTCTGCTGTGCAAATGAACCACATTCTCTGTATCTATTTTTCAACGGAGGGACATCTGGATTGTTTCTAGTTTCTGGCTATAGGAATGAAGCTGTTATAAACACAGCTGACCAAACATCCTTGTGGTATTATGGAGGTTGGCTTGTCTGGCCTCAATGGGAGAGGATATGCCTCATTTTGGAGAGACTTGATGTGCCAGGGTTGCAAGATATCTGGGGTGAGTGTCCAACCTCTCAGAGGAGAAAGAGGGAGGGACTCTGTGAGGGGGCACCAGGAGGATGAGATAGTGTTTGGGATGTAAAGAAATATATAAAACAAAATAAAATAAAATAAAATTAGCTCATCATGTGCTCCCTGTTCCCAACTTAATACCTGGTGTCTAAAGAAAAGCATTGTAAACATTTATCAAATAACCGGATGACTGGATGAATAAACACATTTTTTTTTTTTTGCTACAAAATAAAAAATCATGAGCCTCTGAAAAACACTCAAATTTTTTATTGAATCCTATTTTCAGGGCAAGTACACTTTGACAATTACCACCTGATTCTACTAATAACACAGAGATTACATTCTTTGGTACAATGTGGATGGGTACTTACTCCAGGAGACAGAATCATAATATAGTAATGCCTCCAAAAGAAAGAGTTGATCTTTGGAGAAACAAGATGTAACAAAAACATAACAAAGTATAAAAGAAAACACAGAAATAGCTAAGAAAAGGACCAGCCACCATGACCCTGACAATGAGTAGAGTCTTGGATCTACGTTCTGGAATGACCTATAGGAAACTTACTAACCAGGGACAAGGGACACTCAATTCATTACACCAACACTAAATCAGTACTTTAAAAAAAAACTAATTCAAGTGTTTCTCATGAGTTCAGGTGGTTCAGACATGATGTTTTTATTATATTGCTGTGAAGAGATCAGACACAGAAAATCAAGCCAGAGTTCTACCACACAATTTCAGTGTGAGGAGTTTGGAAT
>NW_021604791.1:4861676-4881287 GCF_004785775.1 Grammomys surdaster
AGAGAGAGAGAGAGAGAGAGAGAGAGAGAGAGAGAGAGAGAGAGATCATGTTTCTCTTCTTAAGAAACAGCAAACTGATATCATTTCAATGATTCATGATCAGTGGAGCTTACTATGAAACTAAGAACTGGAGAAATGCAAGAAGTAATTTATTATTAAGCTCCTCATTATTTTTAATTAGACTGATAGCATTGGAAAAGTCTATACCAACAAAGGTTTGTTCTCTATGTATCTTTTCTTAATACTTAATATTGGACCTTTTCTTAATACTGTGTACTTGTTATGTCATTTTAAAATTTAACTGTCTACAAATATTCACATTTTTATTCATTCAGTATTACTTATTACTGTTGATTGCATCTTTTAAAAAAATATTTTAGCCTTTCTCTGCAAGTTACTTTGCTCAATGATGTTAACCCTTCTGTCTAATAAATTGTATTAGTATATATTGTAGATATTTTTCAAGTATGCATTACTCTAATGTATTTGCCATCCCAAGCTTTGTTGAGGCTCTGAACTTCTGGGCCCATGTACCTATTCAAAATATAATTCGTAGTTTTACTTCCTTACCTTAGTCATTTACAAATAACATTTTAATAGAAAATATCAATACAGCTGTTAATCAATACCCAAGTATTATCCTTACAAATATTTTTACTTCCTATTTTTGAGATTATAATATAATGACATTTCTCCCTTTCTTTTCTTCCTTTCAAACCTTCCACAAACCCTTCATCTTTTTCAAATTCAATGCCTTTTTATCATTTTTAATGTATGCATATATAAATATATTATTAAATATAATCTGTTTTGTCTCTTTGTGATACTTGTATGTATAATTTCACAGCTAATAATTTGGTATTGAATAACAAATTTGTTAGCTCTTCACTGGGTAAGACTATTTCTCCTATTCTCAGCATTCCTTATTTGCCTGTAGTCTTTGTTTAGGATTGTGGCCTTGTAGGTGAATTGCCTATATACAAACAGTGAATAAGTTGTGTGAAATCAACTTATCAAGTATGCTCAGATGCTAAATACCTATCTTCACATGTTCATTTATTTGAACAATTAAATTCTCTTAGAGCTCACTTCTTTCACCCCAGATTAGGTTTGGGCTGCTACCTCTTGTCCTCTCCCCTCCTGTTCCTCCCCAGGCACTGAGTTAGTTTCTCCTTACTTTACCTTACCTTATCTTCTTTATTTCTGTCCTTCTTACCTCTCCTTTTATTCTTTCTCTATCTTTCTTAACTTGAGCTTCTCATGTGTCTCTTCTTCTATCCCTGTTTCTATCCTGTCTTCTTTCTATACTTTTTTTCTCATCAGTTTTGAAAGGTAATTTTAAAGTACAACTCTGATAGTGAGATCCCAATTCTGATTAAGATTTCTCACACCTTTAATACCAACACAGGAGAGACAGAGCTAAGAAGGTCTCTATGAATTCAAGGTCAGGTTTTCTGGTCTACATAGTATATTGAAGGAGAACAGGGTGTTTATATAGAGACCCTGCTTCAAAAATATAAAAGATTTCAAAAAGACTTTTACAAAATAAAACATAGTTCATTCTAAATCTTGTGTTCATGTCCTACTTTCTTTTTATAAAGAACATTCTTATTCCATTAAAATCCATGGTTCTAAACCTGGGGATTCTTTCTGAATAAATTATTTCTACATCAATCTCTCCTTGAGGTTAATTTTTTTGGAAATGAAAGGAGAAGTTAAGCAGCTCCATGCTCTAATAACACTGATATTCTCTCTATTCTTCAAATATGTCAAGGTCATCCCACCTCTAAGGTATGACATGTATTCTTCTTTTCCCTTAAAAGTTACTTTCTTCAGATGTTTGCATTGTAATCCTTTGTTATTCAGATGTATCTAATTGGTGATTTCTTATCAAAGCTTTTCCAAAAAGTCTGCTTTAAGTAGTTATTCATTGTTACCTATGTAGTTATCTGAACACCAAAATATTATAAGCTTTCAATCAGAATATTATTAAATAATAATTTCAGCAAGGTGTCAGAATAGAGAATTAACTTGCATGAATAACTAGCTTTCCCAGCCACCAACAACCATCATAGAGTGAGGTAGATTATAGACACACTCCCCTTCACGACAGCCTTTATGAAATAAACCATCTAGGAATAAAGGCCAACAAGGTGAGAGACCTCAACGATGAAAGCTTCAATTTTTTGAGCAGATGGAAAAACACACCAGAATAGGGAAATACTTTGCATGCTCATAGATTTATAGATTTCACATTGTGAACATAATCTTTCTACCAAAAGATATTTACAGATCAAATTCAACCTCAATTAACACTCCCAATTCACAATTCACAAAATAAAATAATAATCCTAAAATTCATATACAACCACACAAATAAAAATTTACCTATTATACTGTATAGAAAGCTAATGCAGAAAAAATATTATTTTAAGGCATATATGTAAACACTTAGATGGTAGTTAATGAAGTAACAATATACCACCAGGTGTAGCTTTTGAACTATAATTCAGATCTAGTAAGAAACACAGCTGACTCAAGCAAAGGCTTCTATAGCTGTGGTGAAACTTTAGAGTTACTGTAAGTGGAAGTAGAAGTATCCTTTATCCCTGCTCTGGCCAGTCCTTGTATCATAGCTGCTGCTGAACGAAGTGTGACCTTGCTTCAGGTACTACTTGAGGTAGTCTTCTATTTGGAAGAAAACTGTGAACCATTCCTCAGTTATTCATGAAATACATCATTTATACCACAGGGGATATCTGAGTTCATACCATAATGTCAAAGGTATTTATTGCGAATAAAATAAGCAATATGTATTTTTTTAAAAAATAAATTATTTCTTAAAGTAGTATTGAGTTGATATCAAAACATAGGGTTATTTATGAGAGGAAGAAAATATCCTTATTTTTAAATGTTCCTACAACTTCTTCCTAATATACTAACTCATACAACAGAACACGTTCATATAAATTAACTAGAGAAATCTATTCTTACCAAGTTTGACCAGATGTTCTCTTGGAAGAGTGCTTTCAAATTCTGGCAGTCATCTATAATATTGGTGTCTGGGATTCTGTTTCTCTGAAGTATTAAATCTGTTGGGCTACTGAGAGCAGCACAAGCTCAGATAAGATGACTACTATTTATAGAATCCACCAGAGGCTATTTAGCCACCC
The DNA here is from genome assembly GCF_004785775.1 of Grammomys surdaster. Taxonomy (NCBI): domain Eukaryota; kingdom Metazoa; phylum Chordata; class Mammalia; order Rodentia; family Muridae; genus Grammomys; species Grammomys surdaster. The sequence goes on from NW_021604791.1 coordinate 4,864,850, forward strand.
TAGTAATTAATTGTGAAGTAAAGGATCTAGGTATCCTTTTAAAAATTATTTTATTTATTTACATTCCAGTCATTGTCCCTTTTTGGTCCCCCATCCCATAGTTCCTCATCCCATTCCTCCTTCCCCTTGCCTCTTAGAGGGTGCTCCCTCCGACCAGGTCTCCACCTTTCCTGGGCCAACTTCTCCTACTGAGGCTAGACCAGCCAGACCACTACAACATTTATAGCAGGAGCCTGGGACCACCCTGTGTATGCTTCTGATTGGTGGTTCAGTCTCTTGGAGCTCCCTGGGATCTGGGTTAGTTGAGACTGTTGATCTTCCTATGGGGTTGCTCTCCCTTTCAGCTTCTTCAGTCCTTCCCCCATTTCAATCCTCAGGGTCCTTGACTTCATTCCAATGGTTGGGTGTAAGTATGTGCTGATATCTCAGTCAGCTGCTGGTAGGGTCTATATGAGAATAGCCATACCGGGTTCCTGTCTGTAAGAACATCATAGCATAGTTAGTAGTGTCATTCCTTTGTTTCACCCCATGAGACGGATCCCAAGTTGGGCCAGTCTTTGGACCTCCTTTCCTTCAATCTCTTCTCCACTTTTGTCCCTGCAGTTCTTTTAGACTGGAACATTTCTGGGTCAGGAATTTTGACTGTGAGTTAGTAGCCCTATTTCTCCAATTGAGGCCCTGTCTATCTACTGGAGGTGGATCTAGGCATTTTCAAAGTCAAAATAAATGTGTGACAGAAGTTTAATTTTCCTTCATTAGTTTAATAGTTCTTCCTATATCTTGCTTTATGTAACATTTATATTTATGAGGTATGGATGTAGTGTATATTTACCTTTTTTCATACTTATAATTATTTTACATTGGAGTCACTCTTCACATGTAATAATCTCTCCTCCAAATGCCTATCTGTGGAAGAGGCTTGTTCCTGTCACCAACTTTGAATGTTGAACACGAGAACGTGAGGTTCTGTCTAGTTTCTTATTTGTGTCTCTGTCCATGTTCTTTGCGTACTATATCTCTGTCAATCATTTGAAATATATTTGTTGCTTCTTTGCATCTGTGTTAATTTTACTCATCATAAAAATACATATATATGTCATTCTGTCTCTTTCTTAATTTTTTCGTCAACCATATAGTCTTTATCCTTTTCGTGAAAGAAAAATAGTTATGACTGGTTTTGTATAACATGCACCAGATAATTACTTTAGAGTATTAGTGTCTTACATGCATTAGGACGTCTCTCCTCAACTAGATTACAGATGGATTTAAAACTGAATGCATTGTACCTACAATGATAGAGAGAACATAGTGAGCTCTGTTGAGTGATAATATGGTTGATATTAACACTGATTTAATTTATTCAAGGGAAATAATTTGCCTAACCTATAATAATTAATAAGCAAAACCTTCTGAAAATTCTGTTGCCTTTGTCTACTTTAATGTATTTTGAAAGTTAATTTCCAGGAAAGTATGTTGCAGTTTTGTCTTTCTTTTTTTCCAATAATATCCAGCTGGAGAGGATAAAATAAGTTTGACTCTGGAGAAAGTAATGAGAAATATGACAGGGAAAAATGAAAATGAGCTTTGCTTGTATGCTGTATCTTTAAATCATCTCATTATATTTTTCCCTGTGGGCAGAAACCTCAGGTTGTATGCTCAAAAAAACGATATAAAAAGAAAGGCAAATTCAATTATACCAACACAGTAACTGAAATTATTGTGATGAAAATGCTTAAGAACAGGTATAATTAGAAACAACAGATGTTTCTTTTATATTGAATTGTCATATTATAATCACAGAAATAATCACAGTATCTCAGAAAGTCTTATCATTTGATATCAGTAAATTATAGTCATATTTACACACTGATGTTGATGTGAATTCAGCACAGACTTGTTTTTATCTGTACGTGGGGTCTTATACCTAAGAGGTTCTATTGTATAAACAAAATTATCTCTTCCATAGTTACAGTAGTTCCATCATGTCAACTATTAGGCTATAGATAGCTACAAATGAGCCTATCACATTGATACATAGCAAGAAGTTTTACTGTGTGCTACTACTACTACTGTGTACTACTAAGTACGACTTAAAAGTATAGCGATGATAAAAAGACATCCTATTTAGTAGGTTTTGTGATGTTAACACTCCGTAATATGGCTCAAAGAATGTTTCCTCCACTATCAAAAGTATAGCTATCTCCTATTGATGAAGTAGGTTAACACATATAAAGGGAATTTTATGAAAAAAAATCTATTCAAAAAGATAAATACTGCTAGGCAAGCTTACTGTCTGATTGGTATGCATGCAGCAGAGTTATCCTAATGGCTTTCCTGACTTTCCTGCCAGTTTCCTTACCAATGTTACTCCTTCTCCCAACCATTAGAAGTCACACACATCTTTTTTCTTTTCTTTTCTTTTCTTCTCTTTTCTTCTCTTCTCTTCTCTTTTCTTTTCTTTAACTCAGGGTGATATTGTAACATTAAATACATATACCTTCTTTGAGTTTCATATATTTTTAAATTCCTGTGTATACGTGTATAATTAAAATTATGTTTCAACCATTGATATTTCCTATTGCTGACTCCAAATCAATAATATAAAGAGTAAGGTCACTAAAATTATATAGAGAATGTATATGTGTGAGTATGTGTATTTATATATTCATACACACACATATGTACATAATGTTTATATATATATCACATGCGTGTATTTCAAAATTAATAATGAGCTAAATTGTATGTAAAAAGGAAACATATGATTCATAGGCCAAAGAAATTTGTTTGTCTTAGCACTAAATAAAGCAAGAAGCCAAACAAACACAGTTTTTAACAAAACCTTCACATGCCCTGGATTGCTGAGTGTGAGAATTACATTGGGGGAACTCAATAGCATTCTATCTTGCCAAAATAAAAAATAGAGAATCTTAAATATTATATAAAACTAAATAATGGCCACAAAAATTACAAATCAATAATAAGAAGGAAGGTCCAATATTGTTAAATATCCATTTCAACATTAATGGTGAACTAAATTTAAGACAGAAACAAATGAAAGTGGACCATGTTAATATTGATAATCATAGAATCTAAAATGTTTGACATCTATACTATAGTTTCATTTAATATTTAAATCAAAATAATATGTTTCTCACTTCGGACTTTACTACTTTTCTTTCATGTACTTTTTCTTTCTTAAATAGTATGTCCTTCAAAATCTATCTCTTTCCCTCTTTAAGACAATAAATACCACTAATATCCTAAGAAAGTAAATTGTCAACAAGATCAAATAAGGCATGTCTGCATTATTAGTGATAGTGAAAGCTGAAAGATGCTTCCTCAAAGCAGGGCAGCAAAATACTAATTTTACCAAGCTGACTTCTAAAGAGCTAAGCAAATCATCATCACACTAATGTTTTATAGTGTGTGTTCTCTACCAACTGATTAATTGGCAATAGATAATAAGATCCCTCCTTCGATGCTCCTGGGATACAAGAATGAGCAGAACATCCTACTAGCAAGATAACAGCCTTGGTGTTTTGAACTACAAGCAGAATTTTCCAACTTGCTCTGTGCTGACTTTAATTATGCAGCACGATCTCTTCCAGTCCACCTGCTCCACCATAGAAAAAGTATTGCTTAGCTTTTTAAACCTCAAATTAATTCACAAAACCTTTAGATCTTCAAATCTCCTATGCAAATTCTAATTGTTAACTTTGGGAACTGGTCAACTGATATTTTTAGAAACATTTATTTTAAAATATTTACAAAAAAATACAGGGCATTAAGTTCCAAGATCTTTCATGTAAAGATCCCCCTTCTTATGCACGTGTTAGATTACTACTGTGCACTGGTGACAATTAATGATACACCATTGACACATTATAATTAACTGGTTCCAATATAAAGTTTATTTTAGCTTGGTATGCTTTTCATGATATCATGGAAGATATCATGTTTTATATTTTTTCAAGATATTTCTAACTATTGATTTATCAGTCTGGACTTGTTTTAAGGATCTTGTTTAATTTAAGTATTACTAATCTGGCATTGCATAGACTGTCCCTTAATTGTAATTTGTCAGTTGTTTCACTTATGATTAGAACTGTAGATATAGGACTTTGTGGAAAAGGGGCATATAGATAAAATGTCACTCTCCATGCTTATCAAAGGACCATACTTTCACCCTGAAATCATTGTTAAGACTAAATGTGGATCATTAGGTCAATGTATTCGATTACTTGGTAGAATTTGATTTCATTTCCCATATTCCGATCTTTTGAAAGCTGGTACAACTTTTTTTTGACCTAAGGAATAAAAATGCATTCCTGTCAAATTAAGAGTAGAGTATTTTCATAAGTTATTAAAAATTATACTCCTTGAGACACTTATTTATGATTAGCTTAATTCTTGGATAGTCTTAACATAAGAAAAACTAGCACACACTCTTTTACTATTAATGCTTCGACATTTTTCCATTTTGTTGCAGACAATTCTTCATAGTTCACTCTAACTTTCTTGATTCTAGTTTAAAAAATAGGTTTTTTTTTTCAGTTTTACCTCATTGAAGTTAGATATACTTTGATTTACCACTGATCATAAAAGTCACACTTAGGCAGTTGTTAGACCATAACTAGTTTCTACTGATGCCAGTTAGTGCACAGAAAGGGAGTTATCAACTAGAGACTCTGTGTTTTTCTTTCTATATGCAAAATAAGCAAATCGAACAAAGAGCCATGTACTCATTCTTTCAATTCTACAAGAGGCCCAATCTATTCTTGGACTCATGAAGTGTGAGCAAAAAGAATTTGCTCCTGAGTGATAATAGGAAGTTCAGGCACTAAAATATCATCTTAGAGAGAAGATAACAGACAAACGATGAGTTATCCATGTGAAAAGTCATATCTTCTCATGATTATTAGCCAACAATTAGGGCTTTGATGAATAGTATTATGGATTTATTGTTTTTAAAGAAAAAAAGATAGTTAAGCAAAAAAACCTGGATGAGGTCACCTGTAACTCAACAGGACAAGATCATGTTGAGTCTATGGATCCAAAAATTGGCTCTCATAATTCTGATTAGTCCCATTCTATATTGCTTTACATAGTGAGATTTCAATCTCTTTTCTAGAGATTCACATGTTGATAGTTACCTCAATGCTGGTTTGAAGTATTGAAGATGGCTTAACCTAAAGGGAAAGATGTACTTTCATTTTAATGTATTATCCATGGTTTTAATAATTAATTGACTGCATCGCTAAATATGTAATTATATGTCTATGTATATCTTTTTGTGTAGAATATACATTTGTATGTTTTCATATGTGTGTGCAGGTGCATGCATGCCAGTATATGTGCACCAGAGTATGATATCAGATTTTTTTCTCAGTCATTCTTCATCTTATTTATTGGTGACTGATCTTCAACCTGTAGCTAATCATTTCTGAACAAACTAGCTGGCCAGTCAGCCCAAAAGATTCTCAGGTTTTTCCCTCTCAAGTATTGAGATTATACATGAATTCTACCATACCTAGGTATTACATGAGGACTATAGATACAAAGCTGGGTTTTAATACTTGGTCTATAAGCTCTTTATTATCTGAGCTATCTCCCAAACTGCAAAATTAAACAACTGTTTTTTAAAGATTATAATAAATTTTAGTCATTTGTTAAATAGTGTATTGTTAAAATGATATACACCTCTATTTTTGCCTGTGTTGGTTTGCATTTCCAAACACAATGCCTGCATTTTTTTTCTTATTAGTACCCCTATCATTTTCATCTCCTTTGACTGTTTTAACTTTTCAAATATTCCCTGCTCACAGGATATATTGTTATCTGTGCTCAGGTTAACAGGGGAAATAACACAGAGCATTCTATTTTCCTCAACCATAATTCTTGTTTAGTGGTAAACTGACATGTTTATGAATGAGAAATTTTCAAGTACGGCAAGTTAATAGAAACTTTGCTTTTCTTTTGTTAATCATTCAATCCTGTCATTCTGTCACCAGGAATATTTTTCATCTTTAGAACCTAATTACCAAGGTCAATTCCTAACAATTCCTTCATTCTTTAACCATGAAAAGAAGAGAACTATTAAAGTGAAGTTCTGATTAAAAAATGAAACAGACCTATAAATTGAACAGGTGACATTCTTCTCAAGCTTTATAATTCATTTTTATTAGTAGAAAGAGTATTTCATATAATTAATAGGTATATTTTTCTAAAATCGGAAAGAAAAAACAAAAGTTTTTTAGTTACAGCCCCAAAGAAATATTTATATTTAGCTAAGCATAACTCCTACTTTCAAATGGTCCTCAGTGATGACATATAGTCAGGAGGTTCTAAAACACTTAAAATGACTTTTTTAATTTAGAATTTTACGTTGACATTATTTTTTATATTTCCAGTTAGTTCTTTTCAATGTTAACTGAAGAATATTTTCTATTCACACATAGCTTACTCAAGGTCAATTACAACTTCTAGTTTTCATTCAGTTCATAACTGGGGCAAACAAAATTTTATGCAAGGTTAATGATAATAGAAGAAAAATTTTTTGTTCATTAACAACATTATATTAATTATTCAAGGTCATGAATTTTATAAAATCTTCTTGTCAATAAATGTGTAAGTATATATTAAAGATAAGATAGTACATTTCATTTATATCGTATCTACTTATACCTAATAGTATAAAGTAATTACACATCTTATCAATTAAAATTGTTAATGTAAAATTAGCTTTGTTGAAATACTGTACTTATTAGAGCAACAGCATTCACAAATCATAAAAAACTACATCAATTTATTTGAGAAAAAAACAATGAAAATAGTTTGAAATTTATTTGTTACCAAAAATTCTATCATATCCTTGCCAATTAATCTACATATGGAAGTCCACCCTTAAATTTCTATGACTGTACTCAAGAATTTCTCCAAACAAAATTGTACTGGGTTGGTCTAAAGCTGCTTGTAATTCTAATGCTAAATACTGGTTTTACAAGATATGGTTGCCCCCAGTGAGTAGATCCTCACGGAAATTCATAGGGAGTTAGCCTACCAACTAGAAATGTCAGGTTTTACTATAGTGAGTCAGATTCTAGAGTGTGTTGCCAAAGTTTGGAATCCTAACCAATTAATCAGTGAATATGATGGACTCCATGTCTAGATTAGATTATATTAATTAGATTATATTAATTAGATTAGACTAGATTAGATTAGTTTAGATTAGATAGAACTGTTCACTATAAAGAATGGAAATTACATCAGCCCTTCAAAGACTTAAGATGTTTTGACAAGGTGGCAGGGTTTTGAGAAAGGAAAGAGAATATAGAAATGTAATTAAATGATGATCTCTAAAATCAACAAAAAGAAATTAACCTAAAGACTGGAGATTTCCTTCATCCATTAACACAAAAATTCAGACATCATAGGAATTCTGTGTATTATTGGTTGCTTGAAGGTGGAAGTGTCATAGGTCAAAGAACATGGGTAGCCCCTATAATCAGACATCTCAGGGCCATATTGCAAAGACGTGAATTTGCCTAGCAAATGTGAAAGAATGTTTTTCATATTTTTCTGGGAATTTCCAGATGAGAAATTAGTGTCTCCATTTCAACATATACAGAGAACTCTGTCATGACATACTCTGCCCTCCAAAATATGAGCAAATTAAAAGAAAATTGGAATGGTGGTTATTTTTTCAATCTTAATTGAAAATGGAGAGTATAATGTGGAGTTTCTGGCAAATGGCTTATTTATCTCAAATACTTCATCAGTTAGATCCCTAGGTCTTGCTGGGCAGAATGTCTACTTTAATCATTCTATTTTAAATGAGTGATCCTGAGTCAAAGACTTACTAAAATAGACATCGACTAAGGAAGACATTCTATATGAACCACTGCATGCTTTTCAAATGCCCATGAGTGCACACCTCCACATACATTGGTACATACATATTAGCACTTAGATAAATACATACAAAAATATGAAGATCATTTTACTTTAATATATTTTCCATATACCTTTATCTCTAATATTTCTAAATTTGACACTTTCTCATTTTGTTACTCAATTGTTCACGGAATATTATTGGTAGTGTCTTTTTAAAACATCAAGGTACAACCTGCCTTTGTAGAGGGGATTCCCCTTAAATTTTGTACCTGCAGAAAGTCATATATTCTCTTTGTCCTATCCTTGTACTTCAAAGAAATAGGCAGTTCCTGAGACTCTTCATACTATGTTTGATATTTTCTTTGCAGTGCCCTCTTGTACCTGTTTGATGATGTGTTAATTTATCTTGCCTCTGATGCTCAAACCAGAAACTACTAGGATGGGCAGCTTCAGTAAGTTTTTGGTGCATGACAAAGCTGTAAAATTAGCTATATTTTAATTGAAATTACAGAAAACTTATTTTTATTGAGGCAACATGGCTTAATTTTTTTTCTGTTAAACTGGAAGATTGGGAGAATGCCCATATATACTCTATTTGCAAGTTGGTATTGTATATATTTCATGAATACCTAACATCCCAACAATTTTACAATAAAGCCTACTAGCCAATAAGTCCTCCAGATCCAAATACCTTTTAATTACAAGATAAAGCAGGGATTGAGATTCTATTTTTGTGAAGCCTGTTGTTGAAAGTATCTCAGTTAATGTAAATATTATATTTATCACTATAATTATAATTAATAATCTTTTAAAAATGCTTAAATGTAAAAGGAGACAAATTATATTTAGTAAAAAGAAAGGTAGTGTGTTTATCCAATGAGTTCTGAAGAGCGTTAGTTTTCCACAGATAGAGATTGTGTGTTTAAAAATTAGATACCAGGTTATATGTAGATCAGTGTGTGTGTGTGTGTGTGTGTGTGTGTATGTGTGTGTGTCTGTCTGTCTGTCTGTCTGTCTGTCTGTCTGTGTAGTTGTAACTTTTGCAACATCTTAAAATAGTATTATTATGACAAACTAAATAGTCTCTTTAAAAATTACTTAGGTTGGAGATTATAGTCACCTGAAGTTCAATTAAGTTGAGGAACATAATTCTATTTGGACAATGTCTTTTGGAAAAATAACTGCTATTAACTTCTGTGCTGGAAGCAAAATATCAACTTCGTTATACAATTTATTCTCTCTATAGGCATAGCCTTAAATAAAGAACAATATTAAATACATTTAGGGTTTTGGGAAAGTTAGCACAAAGTATTTCTATTCAACATGATTTGAAAAAACAAAAATAATCAGTCCTCTGTAACAATGTCAAATGTCTATATTTTCTCTTTAGCATCAAATATAAGTTTAATGAAATTTACTTTAATCATGAGTCCTAAACATTTTTTCTGGGAATGGAGTTTGGTTTGGCTTGGTGTCTGGACATAAAATGAGTCTAACATGAGATTATATTGCCTTTAGCAAAATTACAGCTTTTCACAAAACCTCAGTCCTTTGTATTTTTTCCAGACAATGAACTATAAGTGCCACAGTCCTCCTCCTTCTTCTGGTGGCAGCAGCTAACTGTGTTACACACACAGACACACATACACAGACACACAGATACACAGACACACACACACACATATCAGCATATTTAATATGTGTGTGTACATGCATACATATAGACATATTATATGTGTATACATATATATGTATACCTTATAGATACATATGTATATTTGTAACATAAGGGTTTACATAAAATGGTTATTATATGGGAGAAAATAATAAAACTATAATTAACTTTGTCTTCATCATTAGTATTCTTGTTTTGAGAAGTTTCCATTGTATTTGTTTAAAAGAACAATGGCTGTGGCATATCTAGAAGATTTTTTTGAAGCAGTCGCTCCATCCTTTGACTCTTAGACTGTGAAATTCTTTTCTTTTTCCTCTTTTCTGGATCCATACTATCCTCAATGTTACTGTAGTTAATATTGATTTCTTTCAACTTGCAAATTCCTACATGGTGCGAACAATTGGAAAATAAATATAGTACTAATTTATTAGCATATTTAATCCTTTACGGTCACTTTTATAAGGCTGCATCCTGAGGAATTCTTGTAAAGAGCCAGGCAAGTAACTAATCATCACTAACAAGTGCTGTGTATTTAAGAAATTGAAAATGCAATAATTTTCTTGGACTTCTAACTGCTAATGAAACAACTGAAAAAAAAAAGCTAGAGCTTAATTCACTTTCATTCTTTCTATATATTTTAGAGAATTCTACTTTAGAGCACCAATCAATTGAAAAAGCAATCTAAGTCAGAAATTCATAATAACATTATTAAATCAATTAACCTACTAATGGTGACTGCCAGTTCATATTTAGGAAAGACTCAGTAGCAGTAAAATTAAAGTATAGTCATAATTTTTTCTTTGTTCCAAGCATTGACGGGAGAGAAATAATAAAGCTTTTTTTTCAGCTTTGTCTTTAAAATTAATCAGCTTGTTTTGAGAAGCTACAAAATGGGTCATGCTATCGAATGGGGAATCTATTCTAAAGTGCTTCCCATTAAGTAAAAATTATTTTCCTGTAACCTTTTTTTAATTGCTTGAAGCACAATTACCTTCACTGATTTATTCTCTGTTTAATGACAAAGTGAAATAAATCCATGTTTCTACATCTGATGTCCCAGTACTGACAGGTTCCCAAATATATATCAACTAGGTTTAATATGTTTTCACTGTAGTAAACATTTCCTATTGCTGTCTGTAAGGAAAGCGCAGTGTAGAACGTACTGAGTTGTTCACTAAAAATAAATAAAACATTCAGATATGCATTTAATGCATGATAGATATAACTACTCTATACTTAGAAAACTGTGTTCTACACAGAAATATTGAATGTAAAAATCTTGGCTTCTAAGAGGTTGGCATGTTTCTATGTGAGGGAATTTGTAAATAATCATTAGAAGAAAAGATTTTGTTTGATACTATGTATTTGAGAACCCATACTTGCCTATGTATTTGGAAACCAACTTATTTTATGATGATTCATTACAAATAAGAGCATTTCAACTACTGACAATATAATGAAAGAGATAAAAAATCAATTGGTTAATGAGTTTTAAAAATCAAAAACATGTGAAGGTAAGTTTGTCATGAGACAGTGAGTTGTATTTAGATCATCTTTGTATTATTTTATTTGGAATGAAATAATAAAATGGCATAAACTCACTAACTAACCAAATACAGCAGTTTGTTTCCACATATTTCTAGAAACTAGAGAACCTACTGAAGATATCACTTTTAGTGTAGTGTCTGTTAAGTTTGGTTCAGGTAATCAGCTTGCTATCTACTTTGGGTGCATTCTCAGCATGTCTATTGTTGGGATGAAACCATGACCAAATGCAACTTTGAGGAGGAAAAGGTTTACTTCACCTTAAAATTTCAGGTAACAATCAAATCACTGATTAAACTCATGGAAAGAACTCAAGCAGGGAAGGAGACTTTAGAACTGATACAAAGGCCATGGAGGATTATCATTTACTACCTTGTTCCACCTGTTTATTCTGTTTGCTTTCATACAGAGCCGAATAGTACTACTTTCCCAGCAGTGGCAATACCCAGAGTGAGCTGAGACTTCTCACATCAAACATCAAACAAGAAAATGTATCACAGGTTAGTACATATTCCAGTGTAGTGGATCCTTTTTCAATTTCAGACAGTGTTACCACTCTTGTGACAGATGCTCTCAGACGATGGATAAATTCTCACACATACTTTATTCCCTCTGGGTAGGATCTTATATAAAATTTGGGGTAGGGTGTGTCTGACAGTAGGTGCTTCCTATTAGCTTTGCCAGAGATGCCTCATCTACATGATGAAGGAAATGGGGGAGCTGCCCCTACATGACTGATGTCTGTAATTCTCTCTGTGGGGGCTGTGGCTATGTGACAGGGGCTTGAAGTTAGGAGCGTTTGTAGCTCCTACCATCCCTTCTGGGTCTCCAGCACTCCAAGCCATTGTTCAACCTTACCAGGTTTCTTCTCATGGTCTACCACCCCACAGAGAACCCTATGGAAGAGTTAGAGAAATGATTCAAGGAGCTGAAGGGGATGATAACCCCATAGGAAGATCAACATTGTCAACTAACTGGAGCTGTGGAAGCTGCCAGAGACTAAGTGACTAACCAAAGAATATATACATGCTGATTCAAGGCTCCTGGATTATATGTAGCAGAGGACTTCCTTGTCTGGCCTCAGTGAGAGAGGATGTACCTAAACTTGTAGAGACTTGATGTCGTAGGGTAATGGAACCGAGGGAGCACCATCTCAGAAATGAAGGGAAGGGAGTATGTGATAAAGAACTTTGGAGGGAGAACCAGGAGGGGAACAACATTTGAGATGTAAATTAATAAACTAACTAATTAAAAAAAATGGTCAAATAACTTACATAATGTTTTTTTAATACAGGCATAGAAATGGGACAAAATGACACCCTATAGTTTGGGAAAAGATATTCACTAACCCTATATCCAAAAGATATATACATATATATATACATATATATATACATATATATTCATATATATATATATACTCAAAAAGACACCAACAAACAAATAACCCAATTTAAAAAGGGGGTACAGAGCCAAATGTAATTTTCAACAGAGAAACCTTGAATGGCCAAGAAGCATTAAAAAAACTGTTATATGTCCTTAGTCATCAGGGAAATGCAAACCAAAATAACCTTGAGACTTCATCTTACACCCATCAGAATGCGTAAGATCAAAAACTCAAGCAACAGCACGTGCTGTCAAGACTGGGACAAAGGGGAACACTCTTCCATTATTTGTGGGATCGAAAACATATAGAACCATTCTGGAAATCAATCTGGCTGTTTCTCAGAGAACTGGAAATACTTCTACTTGAAGAATCAATGATTCCACTCCTGATCATATACCCAAAAGATACTCCACCATATCACAAGGTCATGTGCTCCATTATAGTCACAACAGCTTTATTCATAACAGCTGGAAATTGGAAACAAACCAGATATCCCACAACCAAAAAATGGATACGGAAAATGCAATTTGTTTACACATTGCAATACTACTCAGCTATTAAAAACAAAGAAATCATGAATTTTGAAAGTAAATGGATATATCTAGAAAATGTCTTGGGCAAGGTAGCACAGACCTAAAAGGACATGTATGGTATGTACTCATAGACAAGGGGATATTAGCCATAAATACAGGATACCCATGATACACTCCACAGACTAAAAGAAACTAAACAAAAATAATGATTATTTGGATTGTTGTAAGATGAATTTAAGCAAGGAAGCATAAATCGTATTTAGAAGTGGAAAGAAAAAGCCCAAAGTAGGAAGATTGTGGGAGAGAAATCGGTGGGAGAGGGGATGGGAACATGAATAGGGGGTCAGGATCAGGTGTTGGGAAAGAGGAGAGAGGGCCAGAGGGCCAGGAGAATGTCTGCAGCTGCCAGGGGTGGGAGTGTCTGGGGAATATCCAGGAAGTGCCAGAGACCTGGAGTAGAGGAAGCTCCCCAGAGTCAAGGTGAATAACCTTAGCTGAGATTCATAGCAGTTGGGATAAGGAACCTGAAGAGGCTACTTCCTGTGGCCAGGCAGGAATTCCAATGGAGTAACAGAGACACCAACCCACCCACAAAACTTTCGAACCAAATTTGTTCTGTCTAAAAGAAATCCAGGCACAGAAAATGGAGCAGAGGATGAGAGAATAGCCAACTAACAACTGGCCATCTCATGGGCAAGTACCAATCCGTGACACTATTAATGATACTGTTATGCTAGCAGACAGAAGCCTAGCATAGCTGTCCTCTGAGAGGCTACACCAAGCATCTGACTGAAACATGCAGAAACCCACAGCCAAATATATTGAAGCTCGGGGACTCTTATGGAAGTGCTGGAGGAAGGATTGAAGGTCCTGAAGGTGATAGGAACTCCATAGAAAGACTAAAAATTTCAACAAAGCTGGATCCTTTGGGGCTCTCAGAGACTGAGCCACCAACCAAAGAACATGTACATGCTGGACCTAGGCCCTACATACATCTGTAGATTATATGCAACTCAGTCTCCCTGTGGGTCCCCCAACAACAGTACTGGAGGTTGTCCCTAAAACCATTGCCTGTCTGTGGAACCTGTTACCCACATGGACTGCCTTGTCTGGCCTCAGTGGGAGAGGATGTATTTAACAACTTCAGAGACATGCTGTGCCGGGGTGGGAGAATATCCAGTGGGGTACCCAACCCTTTTGAAGGAGAAAGGGAGTAGGAATGGTGTAAGGGAATTTTTGAGTGGAAGACTAGTTGGGGGGCAACAGTTTGGATGTAAACTGAGAATATAGATTAAGTAATGACAAAAACTAGTTAAGTAACTATTGCATACTGCTATAGAAATAATCCTTGAAAAAAATGTCAAATTCATGCTGGAGGAAGGAAAATTTGTTATTTTTTTTTATCCTTCCACTGATAAAGTGTCACTAGAATTTTGTAATATGTCAAAGATTGAACACTCATTTTAAATTGCTCTTAAATCTAGATTTCCTTTGGATTCTTTTTTATAAATTTTGTATTAATGCTTATTTAATCCCAAAGAAAGACTATCATGTCAATATCTTCTATTATTACTCCAGTGTGTTTTTCTCCTGACAGAGGTTTGTTGTCCTTTATTTAGATGTGTTACATTTGAAGTGTACATACTCAGTACTAATTAAGCATTTAGAAAATACTACTTATTGAAGTGTTATACTAGATAAACTTACTATTTATTAAACTGGTTGACGATGCTGTGGTATAGAATATCATGGCCTTGCAACCTGAATAGCTAGAATGATCATAGTTAGGAGATTTTGAATGTCAGTGTGATATTCAAAATTAGTTTAAAGGCTCCAGATGAAATATAAATTACCTTTGGAACACTCCTGTTCCCATGGCAATTTGTAAAGGAAAAACAAACCCTACTTCTTTTTCTGTTGAAGCCTATTTAATCTTTTGAATTAGAGAGCTATGTCCAATCTTATAGCAGCTGAGATGTCAGGTAATAATGTACTCTTGAAACGCTATTTTAAGATTGCATTTTATGGATGGGAAGTTGGTGAAGCATTATTTGTGTAACTTCTTTATTCTCCCATAGCCATTCTTTAATAAGGTCACACACATAAGAAAAAAAATGTCACAACGAAGAATGTTGATGTTTATTGTCTTTCTCAAACCTATTGAAATTTAGACATTGAATGATGAAATGTATTCCCTACATGATGCAACTTTGTTTTAAATGGAAGTTTTGTAGGTATCCTAGGATGACTTTGATCTTAAAATTCTCTCGATTCATACCCTTGAATTCTGAGACTACAGAAGCCAGGTGCCACAGGTGCTGCCAATTTGCTTCCCCTACTCAAAAAAAAAAAAATGGATAAGATCACAATATCCCATTAATAACAACAGAGACATTTACGTGTGCAACACATCCTCCTGATGATTTAATGCTTCCAATTTATTTCAAATTTGAAACCAAAAATGGGTCTATATTTTTGTACCCTGTCATCAGTCTTAAATTCTAAAACTCATCACTATTTAATTTTCTGCAAAATTGAGACTTGTAGATATAATTCTTGAAAATAAATAATTTCACAATTTTCCATAAACCATAATAAAATAAAAATAAATATCTCCATAATTGTGGGAGCAGATACAAGATAGACAGGAATAGAAATCTGGGTGAAAAATATACCCAGTCTTAATTTCTGTAGACTAAAATTTCCAAAATAGTGTAGCTTACCCAGTGTCTCACATTAAACAAATGGGAAGGCTAGATTATTCATCAGCCACATGTAGGTTGAAGCTCTAAATTTTACACATGTGAAACAATGCAAAATACTTCTGTGTTTCAACCCTTAAAATGTTTGCATTCCATTTAAAAATCTCTTCTATAGGATATGGCCTTTTGTGCTGAATTAAGTAGAAAACTGAAACCTATTAACAAAACTACTCCAGACAACCAAATTACCCTATTAAAAAATGGGGTATAGAGCTTAACAAAGAATTTTCAACGGAAGAAACTCGAATGGCCGAGAAGCATCTAAAGAAATGTTCAGCATCCTTAGTCGTCAGGGAAATGCAAATCAAAACAACCCTGAGATTCCATCTCACACCAGTCAGAATGGCTAAGA
Organism: Grammomys surdaster; assembly: GCF_004785775.1. Taxonomy (NCBI): domain Eukaryota; kingdom Metazoa; phylum Chordata; class Mammalia; order Rodentia; family Muridae; genus Grammomys; species Grammomys surdaster. Next base: position 4,881,000 of record NW_021604791.1, read on the forward strand.
TTAAAAACTCAGGTGATAGTAGATGCTGGCGAGGGTGTGGAGAAAGAGGAACACTCCTCCATTGTTGGTGGGACTGCAAGATGGTGCAACCACTTTGGAAATCAGTGTGGCGGTTCCTCAGAAAATTGGACATAGCATTACCCGAGGATCCAGCTATACCACTCCTAGGCATATACCCAGAAGATGCTCGAACATATAATAAGGACATATGCTCAACTATGTTCATAGCAGCCTTATTTATAATAGCCAGGAGCTGGAAAGAACCCAGATGTCCTTCAACTGAGGAAT
>NW_021604791.1:4881687-4921862 GCF_004785775.1 Grammomys surdaster
CAAAAAGAAGTCAAAGGGATACAAATAGGAAAGGAAGAAGTCAAAATATCGCTATTTGCAGATGATATGATAGTATACTTAAGTGACCCCCAAACTTCCACCAGAGAACTCCTAAACCTGATAAACAACTTCAGCAAAGTGGCTGGTTATAAAATCAACTCAAACAAATCAGTAGCCTTCCTCTACATGAAAGATAAACAGACTGAAAAAGAAATTAGGGAAATGACACCCTTCACAATAGTTGCAAATAATATAAAATACCTTGGTGTGAATCTAACCAAGCAAGTGAAAGACCTGTATGACAAGAACTTCAAGTCTCTGAAGAAAGAAATTGAAGAAGATCTCAGAAGATGGAAAGATCTCCCATGCTCATGGATTGGCAGGATTAATATAATAAAAATGGCCATCTTGCCAAAAGCAATCTACAGATTCAATGCAATCCCCATTAAAATCCCAACTCAATTCTTCACAGAGTTAGAAAAGGAAATTCTCAAATTCATATGGAATAACAAAAAACCCAGGATAGCGAAAACTATTCTCAACAATAAAAGAACTTCTGGAGGAATTACCATCCCTGACCTCAAGCTGTACTACAGAGCAATAGTGATAAAAACTACCTGGTATTGGTACAGAGACAGGCAGGAAGATCAATGGAATAGAATTGAAGACCCAGAAATGAACCCACACTCCTATGGTCACTTGATCTTTGACAAAGGAGCTAAAACTGTCCAGTGGAAAAAGGACAGCATTTTCAACAAATGGTGCTGGTTCAACTGGAGGACAACATGTAGAAGAATGAAAATTGATCCATTCTTATCCCCTTGTACAAAGCTCAAGTCTAAGTGGATAAAGGACCTCCACATAAAACCAGATACACTGAAACTAATAGAAGAGAAGGTGGGGAAAAGCCTCGAATACTTGGGCACAGGGGAAAAGTTCCTGAACAGAACTCCAATGGCATATGCTCTAAGATCGAGAATTGACAAATGGGACTTCATAAAATTGCAAAGTTTCTGTAAGGCAAAGGACACTGTCAATAGGACAAAACGACAACCAACAAATTGGGAAAAGATCTTTACCAATCCTTCATCTGATAGAGGGCTAATATCCAATATATACAAAGAACTCAAGAAATTAGACTCCAGGCAACCAAATTACCCTATTAAAAAATGGGGTATAGAGCTTAACAAAGAATTTTCAACAGAAGAAACTCGAATGGCCGAGAAGCACCTAAAGAAATGCTCGGCATCCTTAGTCGTCAGGGAAATGCAAATCAAAACAACCCTGAGATTCCATCTCACACCAGTCAGAATGGCTAAGATTAAAAACTCAGGTGATAGTAGATGCTGGCGAGGGTGTGGAGAAAGAGGAACACTCCTCCATTGTTGGTGGGACTGCAAGATGGTGCAACCACTTTGGAAATCAGTCTGGCGGTTCCTCAGAAAATTGGACATAGCATTACCCGAGGATCCAGCTATACCACTCCTAGGCATATACCCAGAAGATGCTCGAACATATAATAAGGACATATGCTCAACTATGTTCATAGCAGCCTTATTTATAATAGCCAGGAGCTGGAAAGAACCCAGATGTCCTTCAACTGAGGAATGGATTCAAAAAATGTGGTATATTTACACAATGGAGTATTACTCAGCTATTAAAAACAATGAATTCGAGAGGTTCCTAGGTAAATGGATGGAACTAGAAATTATCATCCTGAGTGAGGTAAGCCAATCACAAAAGAACACACATGGTATTCACTCACTGATTATTGGATATTAGAACCTTGAAATGCCCAAGATGCAACTCACAGGCCACATGAAGCCCATAAAGAAGGAAGACCAAGTGAGGGTGATTCGGTCCTTCTTAGAAGGAGCAACAAAATACTCAAGGGAGCAAATATGGAGACAAAGTGAGGGACAGAAACTGAAGGAGGGGCCGTCTCAAGACCACTCCACCTGAGTATCTATCCCATGTGCAATCACCAAAGGTAGATGCTGATGTGGAAGACAGGAAGTGCATGCTGATAAGAGCCTGATATGGATATCTCCTCAGAGGCCTTCAAGAGTCAGACATATTCAGAGGCAGATGCTCACAACTAGCCATTGAACTGATCATGGGGTTCTCAATAGAGGAGTTAGAGTGAAGACTGAAGGAGCTGAAAGGATTTGTGGCACCATGAGGAGAGCAACAATACCAACCAACCACAGCTCCCAGGGTCTAAACCACCAGCCTGGGAGCACTTAGGGGGGGATCCAGGGCTTCAGCTGAATATGTAAAAGTGGAGGGCCCTGCTGGGCATAGGTGGAAGAAGAGAACCTTGACCTCATGAAGGCTGGATGCCCCAGGGGGTGGGAATTTTGAGGGTGGGGAGGTGGGAGTGGGGGGGTGTAGATAGAGGTTACATCCACAGAGAAGAAGGAGGAGGGGCGAGGGGATTGGGGGTTCCGAGGGGGTGGTGGGGGATGGGGTAAGGGGACAACATAGGAAATGTAAATAAATCATCCAATAAAAAAAAAAAGAATTAAAATGGGCACAATTTAGTATCAGTCATTCCCAAATAAAAGAATATGGTGATGGAAATAAAATCAACCCCAATCTCTGTTTCAATCCAAGTAATTTTTATGCAGAAAACATAACTAAATATGAAGTCATACAAATAACTTTGATACATAAAATATAGATAAATATGCACTCATACAAATTCACGAATAGACATATACTAAAAAAGTGGAAAGCTTCTTTCCACACATTATAAGTATGCAAAAATATATTTAAAAGGTTTAATATTTTTAATGATGACCTAGAAGCTATTAGTGGTAAGAATGACATTTATAAGACATTACTCTGAGTATTTCATTACTTAGCCACATCCTGAAGCAATCTTTAATAATTTCTTTAATGGAATGAGCAGATAAGAACTATAATGAACCTCTTCTACTTTTTTCTGTTAAATTGAAATTTTATTAGGTAAGATAGATATTTAATCCTCTACGTTCCATGTTTCAGCTTATTATAACAATCTCAGGCTAGTCTTTTTTTCAATTCATTTTCCTGCAATTATCATAATTTTATTTTTATTTATAACTGAATAAAGGTCCATTGTGTCTATGTAATCAGTTTCTTTATTCATTCACTCATCCATTACTGACTACATAAGGTCTTTCTATATCTGAATATTGTGAATACTGTAGGACAAAACATGGATGTGCAAATATCTCTGTGGTATTCTGGCTTAGAATTCTTTGGGTATCCACTTAGGCATAGTAAAGCCAGGTCATAAAGTAGGCTTATATTTGATATTTTGTGGAACCTTTGTATGGATTTCCACAGTGGCTCTCTACATTTTCATTCTTACTAGTAGTGAATAAAGATTCTTTTTTCCCACATATTCCCCTGGGAATTATTAACATTTGTTTTATTGATGATAGCCATTCTGCCTATAGTGGGATAGAAATTTAAATCACTTTTAGTTTGTGACTCCCCAGTGAGTAAGGATGTAAAATACATATAAAATATATATTATCCATTTGTATTCTCTCCTTTGAAATTACTCCATTAAAGTCACTGACCCATTTCTTGAGATGATAACTTGTGAGCTTATTCATTCCTCTTTTGATTGTTTATATATTCTAGGGGTTTTTCTCTCTGTGATGTACAATTGGCAATGATGTTGAGGAAAATTTTTCAGAAAGACATACATGTTCAGATGTCTTCTCTCTTGTGCTAAGTCTACATTTGAAAAAAGTGTATGATGAGAGATGGGATCATATCTTAAAAGAATGAAGTAGAGAGTGATGGTGTACAGGTGACATAATAGGGGAGGGTGAGCATTTGGAAGACTATTTGAACCAGTAATATTAGGAAGGCGTGGAAGAACAGGGTAGGGAAGTATAATTATATTCACGTTCCATTCACTGTGAAGTTTCCTAATGAAACACATTGCTTGTTATGCTAACTTTAAATCTTAATTTTAAGCTAATATTTAATAATAAGATAAAATAGCAAACCATCCTTTCTTTGATTGAACAAATCTATGTAGACTTTGAGTTCTAAAATGACAGAAAGTTGGTATAAGGTAAACTCTATATAAATAGTATTTTCTTTCTTCTGCAACAGGATTGTGATACTTGTAATAACTATAATTATCTATCAAAGCAATTTTGGTCCTATTGTACACCAAGTGGCAAGATAAGATAATTGTTGGATTTCTTGCGAAGCACCCATGAAGGCAAATACTGTCACCATCTAAGAACATGGACTTCAAGCTTACTGCTTCATCTCAAATGTTTAGCAGAAATTAATGAATTCACTATTGTAGATCAAGTGTTCTGTCAGATTTATCAATTCAGTAAACTTTATCCATAAGCAGCGTGATAAGGTCTTGCACCATTTCAGGAAATGGAAGAAAAATTTGCTGCTATTGAACTGGTTGAGTCTTGTTATAAGTTGTTAAAAAATGATATTGTTTTCAGGCAGAAACTGCAAAATCAATAAGTAGGCAGGTTCTGAATTTTATTTTATAGATATTGTAGCCACACAAATAGAAGGTATACAATTGCCTTCTAAAATGACCACCATCCTTTCCCAACCAACAAATATTTATGTATTAAAAAAAAAGAATAAAAATTCAGGCCTTCTGACATTAATAAATATCTAACAGGTGTCCAACCTCACAGATAAGGAGTTCTTTGTGGTTTTAAAATACATTTTAGTATATGTTGTTTAAAGTGTCTGTTCTTTGAGATCACTAAAATGTTTACATAATGAACAGTTAAGAAAGAAGTTCAAAGACATACAGGTTTGTAGAGATGGCATATTAGAACACTGCTCACAGTCTCTTATAGTAAACGTGATTTATTGATACATGTGTATGTGCTAAGTGAAGAGGGGTACATATGTGCAGCAACGTTCACAGGGAAGTAAGATGATAGCCACAAATTTGTTGTTTTTCTTAAGCTTATATAGTTTCCAGGATTAACTTCTGGTTGTCAGGATTGAGCAACAAGCATCTCTTCTCTTCCTGAGCCCTGTAGCCAGCCCATACTGTCTAGTCTTAAAATTCAAGGAAAAGATAAAGGATGGGCAGGTGTGTGCCAGTATACAAACCAAAACTACTGCCATGGAAATGATGAGAAGAAAAGTGAGAATTATTACAAAAAGATCCCTTTGAACACAGCTTTCTAAGTAAAATAAGTGTAAAGTAAAAAATAGATAGATAGATAGATAGATAGGTAGATAGATAGATAGATAGATAAAGTAAAAGGCAAGAGCATCATCAGAAAGTTGAATATCAAGAAGCGGTAGATAAAAAAAAATACCGGCAATGTTGATATTTTAGTGAATTGTTTTTCCTACAACCTACTTTAAGCCCCATTAGGGGACAAAGGTGAAATATTAGTGTAGAAATAACAGAAATATGAAAACCAAAACAAACAACAACAAAAAACAAAACAAAGAAAACAGAAACACCGTAATGCTGCCTTATACTTTTTACAGTAGCACTGAATTAACTTTTTGTAAGAAAAAAAAATCTTGGTCAAATTTGGTATTTTCTTGAGTCCTGACTGCCCTCTCCTGAACTCATCTACTCCCATGATAACGATTTGTGCCTTTTGCTTTGTTTCTCTATATATGAAAAATAGCAAAGTACCCACAGAAAAGTAAGAAAATGCTTCTTTGTCAATTGGAGGAAAAAATATACAGGCATATGGTAAATTTACTGCCTTAATTTTCATCAAGAAGAGAAAAGGAAACCAGACAATATGAAAAGCATAGAATTGTATAAATATATGAGAATATGTATTTTCAATTGTGGAAAAATGCATCACTAGAATGAATGTCTCATTCAAAATATCTTAGTATACATTTGCTTGTAAAACAATTAAGACGAAGTCAAATATGAGCAACATATATTTTAAAATGTAAATCCTTTATTTAAAAATAAAAGTCGATTAAATGTACAAAGTAACATGCTTCATCACGACAATTTTATGCCTGAATATAATGTATTTTAATGAAACCCATCTTCTTGCCTTTACATTTGTTCTCTCTCCATTCCCCTTCCTAATTGTCTAATGTGCCCCATTGAGCTTCATGTCTTTCCATATTCCATATTCCATATTTGAGAAAACACATATGCTTGCCACTTGCTCATTTGATTCTATAGCCTAATGCCATCTCCAATTCCTTCTATCATAATCAATATTTTCATCTTTATAGCTGAGGAAAGTTCCATTGTTACCACTTCTCCCAACAGAAAACACACACAGAGTGACACATGTACACACACACACACACACACACACACACAGTGACACACATACACACATACCTCTAGTATCTTAAAATTTTATTTCAGGCACCTATTTCTCTGGAACTTTCATATTTTCATTTTTGTTTATGAGTTTTGCAAAGTATTAGATTTAATTTTCAAAGATACTAATGTTTGTGCTTTAAGTTATGAAGTCTTTATTTTATGTTATAAGGGATTTAATGGAGGGATCCAATTTAGCAACAGTAGCTTGGTATAGTAAGGACGACCGAGGCTAACTGTCATTCAATAATTACACCTTACAATGTCAGGTGTAAGTGTAGATCTGAGACAGATAATTTCACTAGAGATCATCAGCCATAACTGCAAGAAGTAATGTAGTTTAGATGAGTTATTTTCTAAAAATTTATATGAAGAATTCTGGGATAAAATGGGAAAGTTCTGTTAATTATACATCATAAGAGTGATCAGGTTTAAGAGTTAGGTGAGTGTGTTCTTAAATGAGATGTGGGAATCTAACCTCTCTAGGTCTTTCTTTGTTTTGCTTTTGCTACAATAAATTCCAGCACACAGTATGAAAATGAAGCAAGTATAAACTACTGCATGGCCAGTTCAAACGAAGGACATTAGGACATAAGCAAACAGGCTAGTAAACTAAATAGCACCTTGTCTTACTTAGGGTTTTATTGCTGTGAAGGATATACCATGACCACAGCAACTCTTACAAAAGAAAGCATCAAATTGTGGCTTGCTTAGAGTTCAGAGATGCAGTCCATCGTTGTAATGGTGGATAGAATAGTGAAGTAAGTAAGACATGGTGCTAGAAAAGAAGCCCAGAGGTCTACATCCTGCTCCACATATAGCAGGAAGAAAGCTTAAGCCAATGGGCCTAGCCTGAGTTTCTGAAACCTCAAAACTCACCCACATGACACACTTCCTCCAACAAAGACACATCTACTCCAACAAGGCCATACCTAGTCTATGAATTCCTAATGTCCCAGCCTTTTCAAATAATGCCACTTCTACTAGCCTGTGGGGTTTATTTTCCTTCAAATGACCAAACCTGAAGAAGTTTGACTTCAATCATGTTAACATTCTAGTTTTTACATGACTTTAAAAATACATTACAAATACAGAAATCACATTTCAAACTGAACAATTGCAGTAGTTCTCACATGGAAATTAACCTGGGTAATGTTTTCAGGGACATCATGGTTTGAATTAATGTGATCAAATAAAAGAAAAGCAGCTGATGTCATATTCTCTGCTTTATTGGTTAACCCAGTATAGAAACAGCTTTTAAGAGAGACTAGGTGGTTGTTTGTCATCAGGTCATGAGGGGCCCATTCAGGTCATGAGGGGCCCATCAGTAGCATTCACCTTTGAAACCTATGAGTTCAACCATTCTTTAATCAATGATCACAAACAGGTTGCACTGCTATGTCAATTTTAGCAGTTTGGCATGCTATTCATGTCTGAGTCCTGAAGAAAGACCTTTGTTTCAGGAGATTTAAACTCTTATACTCAAAATCTAGTCTTAAGCTCCTAACACTGAACAATGCTTCAGAGCCTTTGGTTGCAGTCTTACAGACCTGAATGTGAATTATCAGCCAACCCCTAAATGCTAAGACTATTAATTTATTAATATATAAAACAGAGTAGCACTATCTACCTTAAAGATTTGTGTTAGCATTTAAATCTTCAAGTTTTCATCTCAATGCCTTCTCCATAAAACACTCTCAATCAATGGCAGTTTTACTCTAGAATTAAACTTCCATTCCAGATGTAAGTGGCTTAAGATAAATGATAGGAAGAAACAATAACATAAGCAGCACTATTTTACTGAAACTCTTCTGCTTTTAAGCAGTATACACACTATTGGAGAATGAATCTCTCAACATGTAAAAGCAGCTTTGGGAACAAGTTCCCAGGGAACAAAATTTACATAGAAATTGATTTTGACAGATGGAGTATAGACTCATATTAAATGTAAAGGGGGGTTCATTTTTATATCTATAGCCTGGATTTAAAATAACCTTATCCTTTAACTATTAACTATTTTTATTTTTAACTATCAACTATTTTAACTTTTAACTATTTGTGTATGATCATCACATAATTTGTACATGACTTTAATTTGTTCGTGCTGCTTAATTAGGTCATACTGTTTCAAACAAATTTTAGAATGTGATAAACCAAAATATCAGCTATAATGTATATGCATTTATCATACATATATGAATATGAATCCATTAAGTGGGAAAAAGACAACATTTTCAACAAATGATGCAGGTTCAACTTGAGGTCAGCATGTAGAAGAATGCAAATTGATCCATTCTTATCTCTGTACAAAGCTCAAGTCCAAGTGGATAAAGGACCAACACATAAAACCAGATACACTGAAACTAATAGAATAGGAAGTGGGATAGAGCCTCGAACACATGGGCACAGGTAAAAAGTTCCTGAACAGAACACCAATGGCTTATGCTCTAAGATCAAGAATTGATAAATGGAACTTCATAAAATTGCAAAGCTTCTATAAGGCAAAGGAGAATAGGACAAAATGGCAACCAACAAATTGGGAAAAGATCTTTACCAATCCTACATCTGATAGAGGGCTAATAACCAATATATACAAAGAACTCAAGAAATTAGACTACAGACAATCAAATAACCCTTCTAAAAATGGGCTATAGAGCTAAACAAAGAATTCTCAACTGAGGAAACTCGAATGATCGAAAAGCACCTAAAAACATGTTCAATATGCCTAGTCATCAGGGAAATGCAAATCAAAACGAGCCTGAGATTCCACCTCTCAGTAGTCAGAATGGCAAAGATCAAAAACTCAAGGGATAGCAGATGCTGGTGAGGATGTGGAGAAAGAGGAACAATCCTCCATTGTTGGTGTGATTGTAAGATGGTACAACCACTCTGGAAATCAGTATGATGGTTCTTCAGAAAATTGGACATAGCATTACCTGAGGAACCAGCTATACCACTCCTGGGCATATACCCCAAAGATGCTTCAACATATAACAAGGACACATGGTCCACTATTTTTATAGCAGCCTTATTTATAATACCCAGAAGCTGGAAAAAACCCATATGTCCTTCAACAGAGGAATGAATACAGAAAACGTGGTACATTTACACATGGAGTACTACTCAGCTATTAAAAACAATGAATTCATGAACTTCTTAGATAAATTGATGGAACTAGAAAATATCATCCTGAGTGAGGCAACCCAATCACAAAAGAACACACATACACTGGTAAGTGGATATTAGCCTAAAAGCTCAAAATACCCAAGATGCAATTCACAGACCACATGAATCTCATGACGAGGGAAGACCAAAGTGTGGCTGCTTAGGTCCTTCTTAGAAGGAGTAACAAAATACTCATGGGAGCAAGTATGGAGAAAAAGTGTGGAGCAGAGACTGGAGGTGGTGCCATCTGGAGACTTCTCCACCTAAGTATATGTCCCATGTGTGTCAACAAAAGCAGACACTGTTGTGGATGCCAGGAAGTGCATGCAGACTAGAGCTTGATATACCTGTCTCCTGAGAGGCTCTGCCAGAGGTGGACGCTCGCAGCTAACCATTGAGCTGATCATGGGGTTCCCAGTGGAGAAGGTAGAGAGAAGACTGAAGGAGCTGAAGGAGCTTGTGACTCCATGGGAAGAACAGCAATACCAACCAACCAGAGCCTGGAACCACCAGCCTGTGTACATGCATGGAAGGACCCTTGGCTCCAGCCGTATTTGCAATAGAGGATGGCCTTGTCAGGCATTGGTGGGAGAGGGGGTCCTTGGTCCTGGGAATGTGGGATGACCCATTGTGGGGGAATTCGAGGGCGGGAGGAGGGAGTTGGTGGATGGGTGGGGGCATATCCAAATATAATCAGCAGGATGGGGGATGGCATAGGGAGTTCCTGGGGCAGGGAGCAACGGGGAAAGAGGATAACATCTGAAATCAAATAGCTGATGAAATAAAATCTGAAATAGAATAACTGATGACAAAAATAAATTTAAAAAATGAATCCATGTGAAATTAATATATAGGTGTATATATGCATGTAGTATATGTGTTTGGGTGGATAAGTGTGTTTGTACAAGAAAAGAAAAGGCTCTAACACAACATTATGAAACAAATAACCTTCAGAGATGCTACTGAGATCTTTTTCATGTTTTAATTCAAGAAAATGTTATTGGTTACCGATATGGTATGCCTTATATATCTGTAATAGTGATTAAGATAAAAATTTCATCCTTGCAGAAACTACATATAAAATTTAGTGTACCTTCATCATTTTTATTTTACTATACATCTTCTTACTTAAGGATCTCTGAGCCGTAAGGGGAGAAATTTGATGGAGATCCCATTAGGGTGAGGGTTTCAAGGTATCTCACACTCTGTATACTGTCTAGATGTGGGTCTGTATTTTGGTTAGCCTCTGCTATAGAAGGAAGCTTCTCTGGTGATGACTGAGCAAGGCACTGATCTATGATTATAGAGCAATTTTGTTAAAAGTCATTTTATCACCATGTCTTATTTTTACTTTTTAGAACATTAATATTTGCCGGAGTTCAGGTTTTAAAAATATCTTTACGTCCCAGATTTCATCAGTGTCTGTTGTTATGTTCCCGTCTTCACCTCTAATTTTGTCAATTTGTATCTTTACACTTTTTGTCTTTTAGTTAATTTGTTAAAGGATTTGAAATTTTATTGATTTGCTCAAAGAATAAACTCTTTGTTTTATTGATCTTTGCAACTTAGTTGCCGTCATACCTAATCACGTATGTTCTGAGAAATGCCTTTTATGGAGAGGAGCCATCGTCAGGCCAAGATCATTGAAAAGCAAAGAACTACACCTAACAGGAGTTCATCATTAATATTATCAGCATTCCTTTCCCATTACATATTGTCAGATATGTCTAAAATGCTATGTACCAACTTGCTCATGGAATGGTGATATAATTAATTATTTACATGGACATATTAAATATACATAGTGAAAACTCATGTCATTGGGTGGAGTGTTATAGCTATCTATAATTTATATCAAGTTACAATTGTTTACCTTTAAGATACAATTTTTTTCAGCACAACCTACTTATGAAATTTCAAAGTCCCTCTTCTTCCTTTTACCTCTCCTGTGTCTGACATCTCTCGTCATAACTCCATAGAATTTAAAGTCTTTCTAAAATATTCAAGTAATTTCCACAGATCAAATAATCTCTTGTCTATATGTGTACACTTCAGCACCCTAATGCTAATTGTTTACATCCTATAAATCTTCCAGAAAAGCTTATCACCTTTGATCTGACTCCTGAGCTTCCTATAAAATTCTATTGCCAGACATATTACAAATGTACACAACTCTCATTGTTACATGCTGTTTTGTGGAACTTTAAAATCATGCAACTTCTATAGAATACAGTCCTGATGTTCTTGCAAAATTTAAACAAAATTAAAATGATATGAAATTAGAAAAATTTAAAAAACACCAAGGCAAGAGGACATGAAACACAAAATGTTTTCCTCGAGGCAAAAACAAAAAAATGGCAAAAAAATCATAACAAACACTAAATACATGGAATTTGTTTTGTGTGCAACAACTGTTAGTGGTCATGAGACCTCCCATGTGGTTGATATACTCTTAAAAATATCTGATTTTCCTTTTTGCCAGCAAGTGTCAATTACAAATGTCTTATTGATTTGGGCTGAAACCTCATGACCACTTCATTTTCTCACTGATGGCATACTGTCTGGCTTGAAATTGTGCTGGTTTTATTTGTGCTGCCATAGTCTAAAACATTTGCTTTGTTTTGGCTTTTTTGTCTTATTAGATGTTTATTTGGTTCACCTGTGTGTGTGTGTGTGTGTGTGTGTGTGTGTGTGTGTGTGTATGTGTGTGTAGAGAGAGAGAGAGAGACAGAGAGAAAGAATATAAAGTAGTATGGATAGGGACATAGGATCTGGGAGGGGTTGACTAATGGGAAACATGATCAAAATATTGTGTTGTAATAATTAAATATAAAAATAGTTGTTATATAACCCAGCCAATTAAATTTTTACATACCACCAATAAAAGTAAAGTAGCCACTTGAGGAGTTTTTTGTATGTCCATGGATACAAGATTATGTTCAATATTTCATGACTAGTGCAATTCACATACACAGTTAGGCAGATAAGAAAATAAGTCACATGTGTCCAATGAATATTATTCAACTTTTTGAAGTTTAACTAATGAAATTCTGCCATAAACTGGGAAATGAATGATCCTTTCAGAAATTACACAATACCAAATGTTATTACAAAAGACATCTAGAACAAGTTCATAAAGAAAAATAAACACAGAAAGCTATTTGACTGAAGCTGAAGGAAGATAAACAGATTTTTTTAATCATTAAAGACCTTCATTTTCACAGACTCAAAACAGTATTGGAGACTGGTTATACAAAGCTAAAACGTGATTAACACTAGTGAACTGGACATTCAAAAAAGTAGTAAGTATAATTTATCTGTGATTAGAATTTTGAAAAATGTTATTTACAATGTTTGTGAAGGACTTCAAAAATACTGTTTCATAAATATATTACCAACCACAAAATTGGATTACACATTAACATCTGTCATATACATTCCAGAATTTTGAGACCACTTTTAAATCAGCCTTTACAAAAATCACTTTCAGAAAATTCAGAGTTAATCCCTGATATCCAGAGGAAAACATGTTCCATAGAAATGACTCCTTCAGTAATCTTTTCTATATGTTTGCGCACCAAGAGAACAGTTGTTTAACTTTTTGCCAGTTTTTTGACATTGGAATCTTGAGAATGGAGAACAGGTCTTCTCAGCTCATTGACCTCGAAGCTATAACTGGTAGTGCCTGCAAACTACCCATTTTTTTCTTTACACGTTGGTAAAGTATGAATAAATATATACTTTGTAATACTCAAGTGAGCTATTTTAAGAAACTATTTTGCTTAATTTACATTAAGATTTTACCATGAATTAAATTCCAATTCTTGATTGTATCATAACATATTATCATCTTCACTAGTAATCCATTAGCAATTTTAAATGAACTAAACACTGTTGTAAATGCATTAAACAGGCCTCTATCCCCGCCTTCGCAAGATTTGATTCGCCACAGCCCATCTATACTTAGAGAAAGGAGGAGACGTCAGGGGCAGCCCTGCTTACACACTGAAGGCCTAAAATCAGCCATAGGCCTAAAATCAGCAATAAGCCTGTCATACATGTATACTAACACCAAGTCTTGGGTCTCTGTAGATAAACACTGAAACAGATGGCTATAAGTTATTGTAAACAGTATTTGTGACAATTTACCAGCCTGAGTAGTCATAGACCTTGTAAATAGGTAGCCTTGGCAGATAATACCAACTTAGATAAGGACAAGTGAATCATAGGCAGAGTCATAGTGACCTATCCCCTGAAGCCTCCCTCACCCAGCCGATACACTGTTCTGAAAAATATCTGTATTCCTCCTGAACACTCACACTCCAGTGTCATCTCCTTCCCCACGTCCTGCCTTTTTGTGTTTATAACCCCTGTGTGAATGAGTATAAATTACAATTTGAAAAAAATAAATAAATTATATATATTAAATATATATATATCTGTTCACTCACTTTTGATAGCGCCCTTAAGGTAGTACTGATACAACCTACCCTATGTCACAAAGGGTGGGAGAGAATCCTGATACATTAGTAAACCTTCTCTGCCCTTCACAAGAATGGTAATTATAATCCACACTTCTGCAAATTGATCAAGAGCAAATGATCTTGTGTATTAGTATGTCTTTTTAGAAAGAATTTAAGTTACACATAGGTGAGTGCAGTTTTCAGGACTATAAATACAGTACAAGAGAAAGGGTAGGCTTCTTTCTCCCAGACCAGTATCTCTTTTCCCCCTTTTCAGTGGAAGTGACCATTCTGTAATTTCTCCTTATGAGAAACTATAAGAATTATGACGTGAAGGTATTCCTTGTCTTCTCTGCTTAACAAGGTATAGGAAGTTAGAGTTTCTGAGAATGAACCTAACCCACCACACATTCTTCACAATTGTTACTTAATTTCTTGCCTCTTCATATTGAAGTCAAACTATAAAACACACACATACAGATATAGAAATAGAGATAGATAGATAGATAGATAGATAGATAGATAGATAGATAGATAGATGATAGATAGATAGATACACAATGTACTAATATATATATATCAAAGTAATGACCATTGTTTTTATTTTGTCTTTTTTGTGTGTTATGATACTGAAAACATTTTAAATTGTGGGATTAATTTAGTCACAGGTAATGTATAATTGCAATTTTAAAAACATTTTATTTAAAATATATTTATAGTTACCACAAGCTAAATGGAGAGCAATATATTACATTTCTTGATCTTAGTCAAGACTTGATGATTATAATATTACTGAGTTTCAACCTTTTAATTGTTTTTTTTTTGTATGAAATAAACTTCTGTGGCAGGTTTTTGACTCAGTAACTAATAGACTCTGCTTTTGGATGAGCGGTGTTACATAGAAGTAGATGGAAAGACTGGGAATATATTTGGAAATAGAAAGAGCCTATATAACACAAGTGACAATTCATCATTGTCACTTTGCTGGCTCGACCAAAGATACTTGGCGCCTTTCTGCTCTCAAACCTTAAGAAACTATTTGCTCTCACTGAGCACATTGGGTGTCACAAAGGAGATATATGACACTGCTCTGAGTTTGTATGATCACTTTGACAATCGTGTATAGACAAAAAGGTATTGTTTTTTTGGTTTGTTATTTGTTTGTTTCATTTTGTTTTGTTATGGGTATAATTAAAAGCTTGACTTGGATTTTATTTTCAAGTAGAGAATGGCCTTAAGTGACTTATAGTCTACCAAAGATAAATAAAATCTGTTATTTGAAATTTGAATTGTAAAATCATTTACAACATGAACAATTATGTTTATAAATAACATCCCATTGAGATCAAGAGTCTATGAATTCTGCTGAGAGGAGATCAGCCACTCACTGGAGTTTTCTAGACAATTGTTTTTCCTCAAATCCACTTGCTGTTACAGAACATAAAAGAGACTAAATCTCAATTAATTTTCATTGTTATTTTTAAAATAGAGCAGTAGAAAAGTTATCCCATCTATTTATCTTTCTTTCTTTCTTTTTTTCTTTCTTATACCCCAATT
This sequence comes from Grammomys surdaster, assembly GCF_004785775.1. Taxonomy (NCBI): domain Eukaryota; kingdom Metazoa; phylum Chordata; class Mammalia; order Rodentia; family Muridae; genus Grammomys; species Grammomys surdaster. Next base: position 4,897,189 of record NW_021604791.1, read on the forward strand.
GTGCCCCTCATTCCCCCGCTACACACACACACACACACACACACACACCACACATACAGAGTGCCTCAGCAATCCTCCCTTTTCTTCTCTAAGAGGGTGGGGTCTTCCCTGTTTATCTACCCTCCCTGGCTCATCAAGTCTCCAGCACCTCCTCTCCCACTGAGGCCAGACAAGGGGACAAGGGAGCCCCATTGAGAAATGAATTCCACAGTCAGATAAGAGTCTTAAGGACAACACCCACTCCAATTGTTGGGGAATTCTCAAAGAGACTGAGCGGCACAACTACTACATATGTTCTGGTGGCCTATGTCCAGCCAATATATGCGTTTTAGTTGGTGGCTCAGTCTCTGAGATCTCTCTAGGGTCAAGGTTAGTTAACTCTGTTGGTATTCCTGTGGAGTTCCTATTACCTTCAGGGCCTTCAATCCTTCCCCCAACTCTCTCATAATAGCCCCTAATCTCTGTCCAATGTTTGGCTCTGGGTATCTGCATCTGTTTCAGTCAGCTGCTAAGTAGGGCATCTCAGTCAACAGAAATTTTAAGAAAATGACTGCACTCGTGTGCACTCACTCATGGGTGCTTTTAGGACCTGTGTGTCGTAAGTCCATGCTGGTGCCTACAGAAACCAGAGGGTGTCAGAGCCCATGGATCTACTGTTACATAATTAGGAGCCAGGTAATGGAGGTGTTAATAACAAAACCTGGGTTCTTCACAAAAACAAAAATCATTTGTAACCACTGATTCATCTCTCTAGTCCCTACATTCTCAAGACTGTCAATAAACCATAACTCGAATTTCATACAAAGATATACTTTAAGAACTTATAGTGTGCCGAAAAAATTTTGCCCATAGGATAGGGTTAGCTTAGTCTTGTACATCTTAATTTTCCTCTAGTTTTCATTAAGCAATTCTTTGTCAGATCCACCTGTACCCTGACCCAGTATTTAACAAGTAGAAGAGTTAAAATGGACTAGTACTTCAGGAGGGACAGGAGAAATAATTGGAGATTATGGATAAGCATAATAAACTCACTGTATGTTAGACTATATAAACTTTACAAATTTACCAGTCAGACTGATCAAAGAAATAGCATAAATATGATCAAAGAATAGCATCCCTTAAAGGAACATATATATTAAACCAAGCACCTCAACTATCACTAAAGAAGAGGAGCTGGCAAGAATAGAAAAGCTGAATGATAACAAAGAATGCTGTGAAATAGCATCTGTTTGAAATGACATAGTTATTAAACCCATGAATCCATAGCAGTAATAGTAGGCTACTCATGGCCTAAACAATATCAAGTCATCCAAACTCTCTCATAGATGGGATAAATGATCTTCATGTCCCACTACTTACAGAGGTTCTATAGACAGTGAGTAGTTACTAAGGAAGAGCAACCATCATTTGTTGAGGCTACGGTTGCTTGGCCGTGCCTCGAAAGAATGACCCTTGCCAATATACCTAAGGGCAGCAATAATTGTACTTGATAGATTATCAAAAAACCATTGCAGGAAGTTAGAAAAAAGCATGTTGTTGAATGTACATAGGAATAGGAGAGAGGAAGTACAGGCTATATACAATAATATTTCATTGAATATCATTGAATCTCATTGGAATTGTATAAAATGTATTTAAAGATACCATACAGAAGGATGCTTTGAAGGATACCACATAAATTTTACTTATGAAGAGAACCTCAAAGGAAGACTATTTGTAGTGAGGTATAATTCCCACATGAAGCTTATGAGAGGTTGGAGATTACCATCAATAAAACCAGGAAGTCTTCAAGAAGATTTAATTTAAGGAGTTGAGAGGGTTAATCAAGAATTACATCTGGATTCTGGTTTCATTATAGGCAGGAGGCAATACCAATTAAGATTTCTTTTTTATTCTGTTTTTCCAATCCTTGACCTGTATTCCTCAAAGGCAATTCTTCTAGTAAGTTGTCTAAAAGGAAATCCCTGGAGCTTGAGTAAGACAAGATTCTGAGACATGATGTTAGAGGAGAAGTGAGAAGTGGTACAAAGTGGAAACTTTTAGCACATATCTTCAACAAAATACATCCTTTCAAATCCTATCACAACATGCCCCATTGTTTAGTTCAAAGGTGTACAGCACCTCAAGTCTCCTTTTAGTTTCAAAGCAGATGACCCATTTAAGACAGAAAATCTAGCAAGCGTACATTCTTTATATAGTCAAACTGATATGTTTGGGGGAGAGGCTGAGCAAGAAATCATGGAAGTCATATAATCAAAACTATTTATTCTGCAGTTGCAGGAGCCTGAATACATTACTTAGCAGTTTTGTATATCTATTTCTTCATCTCTATAGTTATAATGCTACCTATGTCCTGATGCATAAATATATTTTAGCATATAAGAAATGAATCTGACAAATATACTCTATCTCTTCAGATTTTCAAAAGTTTCACCTCTTGTCATTTTATAGGTTGTTTTAGACTGAAGACTCATTGCGTTTGGAGAGAGAATACAATACTAAATTAAATTACACTCTTCTATAACATAGTAAAATATCTTGGTTCAAAGTAGAATTAGTCTTTTCCTGGACATTTCTTTTTCTAGAAAATATTAGTTTACTTGAGGTTAGTGAAAGGTGCTTCTATTTCTGCTGAGTATAAATACACTGACAGAATAACCAATGGAAGTCTGAAAATACATCTGTATAATAGCCTTAAAGGGACCAATGTCCAAGCACCCTTTCCAGAATCAGATGGTGCCCTTCTTCGTTTTATAAAAGGACCACAAGAGATGAATCAGAAAACCTATCTTCTATTAATTCTTAGCAGCTAATCAAAAGGACATGGAGACAGACATGTTTTACTGAAAAGCCTAGAAGATTTTTAGAGAAGAGCACCTACTCCAAATTTCAGGTTTCTCAAAGGCAATGTCTATTGTTTGTCACATATTCCTGTTAGGTAAGCATATTCATCATTAATCAGGATTCCTGACAGGTATAACGCCCAAAATAAAAGATTTAACTGTTGGTTTATTACAAGAAAGAGCCAGAGACTCCAATGATGGATGTTTCCTACATCTTAGCATAATTCTATAATAACATGTAAAGCTATAGAGCAATTATTATTTCTAATGGTATTCTTTATATGCTGTAGATCAAAATAATTATATTTCTTAGCCATAGACACAATATGAACAGAACAGAAAAGGTGAAAATAAAAACATTTGTGCAGTGAGGTAGTTCTTACACCATTTGACCCTCCATCGGTATTCACAGCATATTCATCATTTTTCTGGAAAAGATAACACATGTAATATAATAACATTTAATAAAGACATATTTTGTGTTAAATTACTTATTTATGGCTTATAGATAAATATATTTATTAGGTTTAAGGTTTTATTTATGCTGTGAAATTTAAAGCTTTGAGAACAGTAGTTTATTCTTTCACATTTCCAGTGTTGATCAAATCCAAGGTCAATATGACTGCAGATTTGTCCTCCTGACATGCAATTCTGGCTCCTCAAATTTGTCTTTTGGATATACATTTGTGTGAGCTCAGTGTACCCATTCCCTAGTGTGGGAATTTAAGCAAAATAGCCCCCATAGGCCCATAGGGAGTGTCACTACTAAGAGGCATGGCCTTGACTGAGTAGGTGTGGTCTTGTTGAAGGAGGAAGGATGTCTTAGTGGGAAGTTGTTTTCAGGTCTCATGTTCAAGCTAAGCTCACATATACCTCTAAGGCTCAGCCAGGCACTTATTGTCCAGAATCATCCATGTTCTGTGTCTATCATCCAAATGTTAAGTTCTGGAAGCATGAGACTCTGGGTCTAAAACATTGACAGAGCCATTCTGAGGGTAGAAATGGCGATTAGTAAATATTCATTTACTTAATAAAATATCTCCATAAATACCACATATTATTATATGTAAAGGATTAACCTTTTGTTATTCTAATTGCTGGTAATACTTTAATGTTATGTTTGATGTGTTTATAGGCATAAGCACATGTAAGATGTGAATTTTCAGAATTCTTTAGCAAAGAGTGTTTTTCTATGCAAGTCTAAAAATTTGAAGCACACACACTTGAAGCACATACTGATTTTAAGTGCCTCTTAAGATGCCTTATAGGAAAGAAGGAAACTGTGAAGATGACTGTAATATGTCTGAAGAGTGGTATTGAGGTCTACAGCTTGGGTCAGTGAGAAGATGGAGAAGATGAGATTGGTTCCAAAGAGGAATTAATTTCAGATTAACTGTTTATGATTATGCTGCCTCGTGCACAGCAGTGCCAATCTGGGTTTGAAATAAAGTAATGCCTTCAGAAATACGTTTAAAAACAGGAACCTCAGAGTAACTTGAGAAAATAAAGACAAAGATATAGCCTGACAGATCTCTATCAGTGCTGTACAGGTCATGTGACTAGGGAGAACTGTTGATTTACATAGAAAAGTATGAGTAACACGAGCAACAGGTTTTAAAGATGGCTGGTATAATACCAGCTCTTAATATAAATTACATCACATTTTAATACATAAAAGGATGGTGTTTTTAACTATGAAAATGTATGCTTTGTATGATGAATTTTATAAGTGATGTATGGGTTAAAATAAAAAAGGATAAGGCTTAATTTCATGAATAGATCAAAACAATAGGATGTATAAGACCTTTTCCTAGTATACTCTAAGTATAATATTTTTAGACCTCAATATTAGTTATTTAGAATTTTCAACAATATAGAATATAGTATGTGCATTTTCCCTTCTTTTTCTCTTGATCCTTGAAGAAACTTTTTTTTTAATGTTTTAGTAGCACAGCAATTGTTGTCAGTCCAGTGACATTTTTGAAAAGAATCATTAGTATATAGCTTAAAATAAAAATGTATTTTCACCTTCAATGCTTCAACTTTGGTTTTGATGGAGAAGACGTAAGATAAAAGGATGAGCATGTTGAGCTCCCATTCTTTTTTCTCCTAAATTCTTCAGCTTATAAAGACTGAAAGGTTAATGACCAATCACCAAAAAGTCTTCACTTCAAAGGCCATAGGTAATTCAAATATTATATTGATCCTAGCCTCATATCTAACAGTTCCTGGTACCAGTGTCATCCATACATCAAACATCTATACCATAAATGAAGAACACTTATGAGACTTTTGAAGGGTCTAAGGCTCAACCCATTGACAGTCTCTTCTGGTTGATGCCGCCTCTGCTTTTGGGATGTCATCATCTATAGGCCACAGCACAATTCAGAGTCTTTTGTACAAGTCATGAAATCAGGGATGAGACATCATCTCACACAATGCCCCAAGCTGACCAAAAATTCTTGAGAGCCCTCTGCCCCAACCTCTGAAGTTCCGAGGCTAGAAGCATGAAGTACTAAGCCTAAAAATTCATGACTAGTGACCTTTCTGTGCACATGCACAGTGTGTGATAGCTAGAATGCCTAATACAGTACACACACACACACACACACACACACACACACACACACAGAATGATCAAAAGCAACTACTTTTGTGCGTTGTCTCTATCCTCTTACCTCATGGTTCATAGTGATTGAGCTCAGGTCTTCAGTCTTGGCACCAGTGTGTCTTTACCTATGGAGCAAGATGACTGGCCCTGAAGTGAAATTTATTAGCTTCCATCTACAATTTGAGCAAATACTTACTGTAACAATCTTAAAGTATTATTTAAAAGAACTGCTATAATTTAATAACTATAAACCATGGAGAGCTCTTTCCACCACGGATCACTTTATAATTATGATGTTATTTCTGTGGTATAACATAGTCTGCTCCCATATTATCAAAACTACTTGTCCTACTGATGGTTACTATCATTTTCCTTTACTGTTCTTTCTGCCATGGAATGAGTACACAGTAATAAACTCCTTTGCAATATTTAAATGCAGCCATTGTAGTGGGCTACATCATGTGCTTTTATTAAATGTTGTTTAGATGCCTTTCTGCTCAAACAGTGTGTACACATCATAAGAAAATTGATGTCATTTGTTCTTTTCAATCATTTATGGTTTTATTCTACAAGTACTTCTGGAATGCCTCTTATGTTTTATTTAAACTAGCATACTATTTATGGTAAGATACACTACATAATTTTATAAGCAAACAAAATGGAAAAAAGTAAGCTTTTGTTTTACATAGGAACTGCTCTCAGCTATAAAATTCACCCTGCTTACAAAGATGGTCGAACATCCTTCAGAATCTGTATTTGAGGACACTTGACTTTGATATATACAATGTTGTTATTGTTGCCCATATAAGTGATGCAAAATGATAAAGCACATTATATTGCATATCCACCTTAATAACATGTATTATAGAGAAAGAAGCTAGAGAAACACTTATTACAATATGAATACATTTTATATAATTATGTGTGTGTGTGTGTGCGTGCACAGGTCTGTGCTATAGAAGAGAAATACAGGTTTAATGAAATGTTTAGCCTTTGTTAAACAAAGTAGAATCCGTTAGATTATGACATGTGAGGAAAGTCTAGGAATAACTTTCCATATGGACAACTGGTGGTTGATCACTCCAGGAACACAGAAGGACTGCCCTGGATTAAAAGTGTACCGGGAGTTGTTGTGGATAAAAAATTCAGAGAAATAAATCGACGTAGAGAAGCATGAGGGAAAGAAAAGAATAAGGTATCAAGGTAATAAAGAACAAAAAGAATGAGGTCCTAGGGTCCCTGTGGGAGAATGAAATGGATTTGACTCATCATTTAAGTAGAATGGTGAACTGAGAAGTTGTGATGAATACCACTATTCAAATTCAAGCAATATACCTGCCAGAGGCATCAAATGGCACTGGTATAATTTGTCTATTGTCCCTCTTTCTCCATCTGTATTTATTCCAATTTTATTTTCTGGAGTTGGAGACCCTTCCCTCTTTTTTTGTGTCCTGCTTCACATCACCTGCATCATGCTATTCTATTTTCAATCCAAATACACACACACACACACACACACACACACACCATTTATAGTTCCTTCATATATTCCAGGTTCTCTGGTTACTCTGTGGTGTGTATATACTTGCATCTGAGGATTTGAAGCTCGGAACTCTAGATGAGACAGAGAAAGCATATGACATTTGTTATTTGGCCCTGGATATTTTTCTCAATATAAAATTTTGTAAGTCCATCCACTTACCTGAAATTTTCACTTTTTGTTATGACTAATCACACGAATAATTTGAATATAATATATTAGATAACAAGTATATATGTGTATATATATCAAATTTTCATTATCCATTTATCTGTAAAAGGAATTTATATTGTCTCCATTCACTGACTATTACAAGAAGAGTGATAGTGAACATTGCTGTGTAAATATCAGTGAAGTTGTATTTCAAGTTCTTGGTGCACATGCCAAGGAGTAGTATAATTGAAGTTGAGTGGTAGATTTGATTTTCAGTTTCGGGCACATTCTTTATATTGATTTCAGAGTGGTTGTAGCAGTCTGTGTTTCCACCAGCCATGAATGAAGGCTCCTCTTTTTCCAAAACCTCCTCAGTCTTTATTGTCATTTCATTTGTTGATTGTGGCCCTTCTGATTTGGGTGAGATGAAACCTCAGTGTCTTGATTTGCATTTTCCTAAATTCTAAGAATAGTAAAAACATTCTGAGGTATTCTTTAGCTGTTTTTAATTATTCTACTGAGAAGAATATGTTTAGATCCTCCAGCCCATTTTTTAATCGTGTCATTTGTTCTCCTTGACTCTTTGCTTTTTGAGATCTCTGTCAGATGGATAGCTGGCAAAGATGATCTCTCATTCTGTGATGTTCTTCATTTAGCTGATTGTTCCTTTATTTGGAAAGAGTTCTTGTTTGTTAACTGTTTGTGAGCAAGTGGAATCCTATTTATAGAGTTCTTTCCTACACGTATATCATGCATGGTACCACCTTATTTTATTCTATCATCTTTAGTGTTTTGGGTTTCATGCTAAGAACTTTGATACACTTTGCTGGGTGATAGATGTGGATTCAATTTCACTTTTCTCCATATGAACATCTATTTTTCCAAAAATTAATTGTTAAAAATACTTTCTGTTCACTATCTACCTAAAATTGTATACAATACATATATATATATAATTTTAGTTACTTGGGTAAACAATACATTCCCTTGAGAGAATTGTAGACTTAGAAAATCCCAGTATTAGGTATGATAAACCTCCTTACAAATAGCTGATCAGGGCAGTTCAAATGACTCTAAAAACAGTATAGACTAACAATGTAGGCTGCCGCTCCATAGGTGATAGTGTTTTCTTATTGCTGAATACACTGCATACTTAGTATTTAGTTACATCTGGCCTGGTAGGTTATTACCTGCAGTCTCAGTTCCATGGTACCAAAAGTACTACTACCTTCTAAGGAAGACAAACAAACAGTCCTATATATTTGCAACACTTATAAAACACGAAAATTAACATCATGACAAGATATCAGTAAAGTGCAATAATTGGCATTCATTTGTCAGTGATAACCAACAGCTGTCTAATTGTACTTAAGGCCCACTCAACAGGAGAGGACTCAAGCCTGGTACTTGAGTCCTAGCCAGTATTCTGCTTCTGGTAAGGTCATGGACAATAGAAAAGAATATATTACTGCAAATTTTTAAAGCAGTGTAATTTCTTACTACTTTCTAAATAATTACCTTATATCTACAGATAAATATTGCTACAATTCCTCATCATAGAAGCTTGTATTTATAAAAAATGGAAAGCATCACAGAAAACCATCAGCGAGATGCGAGGCAGAGATATATAGATCATCGGAAACACAGCCTCAGTGGATACAGCTACATCACACTTCCTGCATATATGACTCGGGACATCACAGAATAAGGAGCAGAAAGTTTGAGAGAGCCAGAGTAGCAGGAAGTTTTCCGTGACACTTTTCCTAGATGTGGCTGTGTAAACAAGGCCAGAACACTAGAAATATCATTGGGCATATTACCACGGAAGGGCAAGTGAATTTCATGGAATCCCATGCATGGAAAAAGAGCTATGGGCAACTATAAACAGCTAGAGAAAGAAAGACTGTAGAATTTTAAAAGTAAGCATAAGATTAGATCAGAAAAATATATTTATTAGCATTTAAATAAAAATCACAACAACAGTAAGAGTTAAAGCAAAAAAAAAAAACTCAATAAAGAACTATTTAGTCACGCAGGAGAATAACGAAGGTGTGTGCTGTCCACAAACTGTATTTAGTATGTGAAGTAGAATACAAGAATCTAATGTCCATAATATGTATCCCATTGTGTTGAATGAAAAAAATGACTTCCCACCAGTAGCAGACTTTGGAATTATATACAGGCTACTCTTCCATTCAATGATAAAATGAAGTAATAATATTCATTCTTTTCCTATACATTAATCTAACTCTAACCTCACAGAGTGTGATGAAAGGCCCATACTAGCCCCTTCAAGATGAAGGAAGCATGAGGAATTGAGGGGGTTGGCATGATACATTTGAAACCCTCAGAAGATAAACAAATGAGAGAGAAAAATGCAATATTCATTGCATCTGTTGTGATTCCTTGATAATCATATAGTTACATAGTAACTCTGTAAACAGTATAGCTAACATGGTGTTTGTAGAATATATGCTTCTTATTTTGTGTACTTTGTATATTTGACTTCAATGATAGATGCTATACAAGCATGGTAGATAAGTATATATTTGAGAATATGCATTAATGCCTTTAATTTCCTTGTTTTCTTTACTTTTATCCTTTTGGGACATATAAATTGCACTTCTAGCTCTGTTCATGAAGAAAAACTCAAGTAGACTGGTTGAACATTTGCCATCCTAATGACAAATGGTGCTTCAGGCATGGCATTTCAATTTTGGTGCTTTGGAAAGGAATGTAATAAATCAAATATTTATATACTGTTCACTTTTGACAAAGCCTATTCTGGAGAGACACAGGAAAAAAAACATATATTTTATGGGAAGAAAAGCCAAGATAAAAATCCTAGCCATATAATTTACTGCAGTTTACAGTTTACTGGTACTATTAATGGGCATCCTCTATTAGATGTTATGTTGAGATAATGTTAGACTGGAAACCAGAGGAGATGGATTTATGAAATCAGCTAAGGGGAGATAAAGCTGAGTTTACAAGAAGACTTATAAGTCAGCAGAATTGAAGAGTAGATGGAGAGAGCGTTAGCAAATATATCAAGGTCAAGCAACTTATACTGTAGAATTGAGTGAATCAGGCCAGCTAATCTGTAACCATCAAATATTCCAGAGGGTTGTGTCATAACAAGCCATGAATAACTCTTCAAAATATGTGATTATACTTACCACACAAGATAATGAATTTCAACATTAGTATGCACTACTCTGAACATAATGTAATTCAAGTAAAATATTTTCAATTACAAAACTGGAAACTTCACATACCTGCAAAGGCTGGAAAGTGATAGCTATCATTCAAATTAGAGACTGTAATATTTTATCTTAGTAAATAATTATAAAGAAACAGAGTTGCAGATAAAATAATTGAAATTTGTTTATAGTCATCTTGTTGAAGGTTGTGAGATATCCTATCTTCCTGCCCCTCTTATCTAATAAATTGATTCTATGTAAATTGTGATTTTAATTATGTTATTGCCATTTGCCATTACTGCTATCCAGAATCATTTAATAAGTCCTCTCGGAAAAATAAATCATAAGCACTTTGGCATGCTCATGAAAGCTGACATCTGTCTTCATTCTGTTGATAAGTCACATTACCCTCAAGGAGACATTGGATGACTTGTAGACATTGGAATTATGATCTTTTGGTTTTCTTATCTCATTATCTTGACATTTTATTTTGCTCTCAGTGCTCACATTTCACCAACAGCAACTTAAGTCTCACCTTCTCTCTTTTAGCTTTCCCACTCTTGAGAAAAAGACCATTTAATCTCAGCTCTGTTAATCAAATATATGTATTTTAGAAAGTACATAATTTTATTTTGGTCATCATGCATAACAATCACAAGATCACAAAGACTAAATATTAGTACTTTGCAAGTAATATCAGTAAAAATAATGATACACTTTATATCTGATACTAAGAATACAGATTTATTCAAAATGGATATCTTTTGGCCAAGAAGTATTTATATACTTATTTGATTGCTTGGTTCAAGAGGGATATTATAAATAAAAATAGTAAACATTTTATATTAGCAGAGTTTAATGTGTTCATCTATGTCCCCATCATTTTTAAATGAGTACCAAAAGCTATGACTTTAAGGTTGAAAGTTCTGGACCGTCTTCCTTGAATAAAAATTATTATCTGATGTGTAAATTCAAGTAGAATTTCATTTAAAAAAGAGTTGAAATTCAAAATAATTGCTAAGAAATAACATTGTAAAATGTTTCAGTAATTTTTTTGTAATTTCTCCCATTCTATTTCCTTTCTGAGTTTACATAGTTCAACATGTTTTCCTTTTTATCTCAGTTTCAATATTTTTAACATGACTATGCATCTACCACACAATCAAAAATGTATACCTCTCCTCTTATATCCAGAATATGAGCATATACTTAAACTAAAGACAAAGTGAATGAATGCATATCTTAGCTCCCCATTGAGATAACACTGAATAAGAGTGAAACTGTGATGAATTTGATGGTATTAAGGAAAAGGATGTAAACACACGAGAGACGCTGCAATTTCTCAGTCATATCCAGGTCAATAGAATACATACTGGTTCACTGAGCATTTGATATCACCATATCAAACCAGATAATAAATACAAGAAATAAATAGTTTTTTAAATTTATAATATTGTTTAATCAACCTTCTGGTCTGTCCCCTTGGAAGGTTTATAGCAAGAGTTTAAATGTTGCTGTAGTATGATTCCTAGAGACCACTTCACCAATGGCTCTGGATGCTAACCTCTTGACTCTCTCTTCAGCAACTGTGAGACAGATTCCTTGGTTTTCTTCAAAGAAGAAATCCATGATTTGTCACCTTTGCCATTAGTTAAAACATTGGAAATCTGAGGGGTAAGCACTTGCCATCAGTATCCTTCTCGGGAAATACATCAAAACAGGCTGTATGTCTTCCTGATGGTGATTGTACCACGTCTTCTCAAATCAGTATCTCCAGTCACCATACACAGGTTCCCAATATCAAACCTTATGAAGTCAGTTATTTGGTCTATCTCCAAATGAATCAGAATGGTGTCATTCACTTTAATTAAGGAATTAGGGTAGCAAATGCTACCAATCCAGATGTGAGGTCACTTTGGTGCCAAAAACAAAGATAATTCTCACTCTGCCCAACAAATATGTGATCACTTCAGGTATAATACGAAGAACAGCAATGCAACTCTTGATTGACAAAAAACAGATAGAAATTGTCTCCAGTCTCATCAATGCTTATGACGCCCACAAACATGACAGAATAGTTTAATGCAGTTCTCATTTTAGCATCAGTATTCCTGGAGCGCTGCATCCAAATCTTTTTTATTTCATCACCAGTCAAAACACACCTAAGCCTCTTCTTTAGGAAATTATTTGAAGCAGACATTTAAGGATCAGTAGATACATAGGAAACAAACACCCCAGTCAATTTATTCAGCATCTAATGTTTGAAGTTGTATGTTCAGATGTTGCATGGAATCTGGAACCAACTATGGCTATGGTGGGAATGGAAAGAAGCTAGCCTTTTTGCAATGAGTAAAACAATTAGGATTGGAGGCTGTGCACAGGAGTCTGGGATCTATAAATACATGAAACAGAACGCTACTAGAGCCTACATCTTTTAATATCTGAATATCTGTATATCTATCTATCTATCTATCTATCTATCTAGATAGATAGATAGATAGATAGATAGATAGATAGATAGATAGATAGAGATAGACAGATAGATAGATATACACATACACATATACATTTACATATAAAATCTATACTCTATCCATTCTCCCTTTTCTATGGACCCATGAGAGTTTCTTTGATTTATTTTCTGGTTTTACTTTTGTGCATTTCTCTATCAATGATAGTTTCCACGTCACTACTCATCATCCCAGATAACTTCAACTTTACATTTAAGGAGAAAGTAAAATATCAAAATTCCCAAGTAAGATCTTCACCTGATTAAATTTGACATACAGTGTCCTCTTTTTGTGAAATGAGAAATTCACCAGTGTCAACGATACACAGAAACTACCACAAGATGTTTTAAAAAGGTAAAAAAGGACTTCCAAACTTCTATTTAAAAGCAAATAATTTATTTCATGTTAACTAATCCAATAATGCAGTTGATGAAGATCAGAAATACTTTATGAACCTGAAATTTAAGTGTTTTGCCATAGATAGCCCTACATTTTACATAATTTTTCATATTGCGAGTTCACCTAATGAGTGTAGGTATTAAATAATACTCTATAATGTTTGGGAAGTATTCTCTCAATTGCTATTATATGCTATGTACCTACCTAGATAAATCATTATAATATATCAACCATGCTACTAATGAGTATTATGCTGAGAATATACAGCACAAAAAGCTGAGTGAATAAACATTTATATGGTGTCATGTTCAAATATACAGAATTTAATCAGTGAATTGAATTATGGAATTGAAAAATTTCATCTTTGAGTATTAATGAGCATATCTCATTATGTTCTTATATACTATGAAGAATTTCCCTGCAAAATATATTTAGAGAAGCAGCTCAACCAGAAATAATCCTGTTTAAGTGATTTAGAATCATTCAACATCATGACCTGTTAGTACAAACAATTTAGCATGGTTAGACAGACAGATATCATCCAGTAAGAGAGACAAATGACAAAGTACATAGATATACAAAGCCAGAAAACATAAAACATTCCTTTCATAGTATGAATTCTGTCTTTATCTTGAATTATCTATAGAACAATTCTTTTAAGTGTAGCATAGATCACATTTATGTTTCATACTAGCTGTTATGAAGCATCATGAAAGCAGATCTGAGCAAAAATCTGCATTCAGGTGCATGTGAACCACTTAGACCTATGCCTTCCAACTCTTGTTTGATTCTTGCCACTTGCTGTACAGTTTCATATGGTAATTGACTAACTTCTCATGAGGCTTGTCTGAGTTAAAGATAGCACTCCAGTAAAAGACAATAGGTATGGACAGTTAAGTGAGACATTAAAACACAATGCACACAGCAGCAGGAATCATTATACTTTTACCATACTCTGTTATTAGGTTTCTCATTATGGGAAAATGTTTATGTTTTTTAGGTCCTTCTCAATCTATATCTGTAATTGAGCTACATGGAAAATACTAGACTTACATGAAAAACCTTGGTGATTTTATTTGTCATGGATATAAAAAGAATTTTTTCCTCTCTTTGTCAGATTTCCAAAGATATAAACTGGCAAAATGCCTATCTGATATACCTGTAACAATATACCAGCATATATTTAAATATTACTGTCACCTGCAAAACTTCCACCATCATTAACATGTAAACAAAATACTCTCCAAGAGTTGGAACACAGGATGGAACTGTTTCAACAATCCTTAAAAGTCACCATAAGCTTTTCATTTATTTCATGTGAATATTATTCAATATGAATAATATTTCCAAAAGGTTTGCATTATTAGAAGCATTTTATTTAACTTCCTGGGTCAAACCTGCAGCATATATTATAAAATTTCTATGGTTTTAATCAAGTTTCTGAATGAAACTTTTCTCCTGGTATGTTTCATTTACATATATATATATATATATATATATATATGAAAAATGCAAAATAAAAATTCTAATACTTCCCCAAAAGTGGCTTTTTAAAAATATTAGCATGAAACTGATAAGCAACGGCCAAATTAAAACAAATCAGGGTTCATTACATGGTATTAGAATCTAATTTATTGAAATTATTATGTCTGCTGCTAGAGAGAGCCATATGCCAGCTCCAGAAATAACAAGTATTCAGAATCAGGGTCATTGCCTTCTTATTTGCATATGCGATAATTTAATTGATCTCATGTGCATATTAAAATTAAAACTGCACTTTTCTTTAATATTCCCTAAGAAGTTTATCTAGCATTAGGGTATTAAGGCAAATGTTTATTCCTAGATAATTTCTTTCACAAATATAATTTACTAATACAAATTACTATTTAGTCAGAGATATTTTCCTGATTTTTCTTACATGTCGAGATTTTTGTCCATTGTAGGAAGTATGTTCTTTTCTGCTTTTGTACTTCTGCCTCCATCCTCAGCAGAGTGGCAAGTAAAGTATTTTCATTTACTTCTGAGATACTTATCATGTTCCAAAGAATCTACTGTTGGTGTTTCCATAGTACCTCTTTCTTTTTGAAGAACAGCACTGAATCTAGAGTCATATGGATGGTCAAGGCAGTAAGAATAGCTGATAGTGATTGTTCAGTCCTACATGAGACATTTATGTCATCCTTCTATGTCTCAATGAAAGAGGCAGAAATAAGAGCGTAAAGGCTAGCAAACAAACAAACAAACAAAAATGTGAAATCCTGCTCCTGGGCAGGGTACTACCAATGTAGTCATCAACTTACAGTATCAGTAGTTGACTGTAATGAACTTACACAAAACTTGACCTATCAAAAATTCCTCATGGTCCTAGAGAGAATTATGGGACACTATTTTCTGATGAACTACTGATGAACATAAAGGGTGGGGCAGTGACTGTGTTCAGTTATACATGCACTGAGAGACGTATCAGGCTTCAAGAGGATGACTCTAGTTATATTCATTCGATCTCAAAATACAAACAACAAAGTCATGAATGTGGAAAAATAATTTGATAGTTTATAATATTTTTAATCATTTTCCCTCTCCTGCTTCTTCCTCCAGCTCTGCCCATGAGACTACTCTGCTTCTTCTAAATCCAAGGTCTGTTTCTCTAATTGCTTTTGTTTTACATACACACCCCCCACACACACACACCCACACACACACACACCACAATCTAATAAATATAAAAGTATGACCTAAATCTGATCTGCTAAGGCAACTCAGTAGTAATGTATAGATGTATATAGCTATTATTCATATTTGATTTTTTTTCTTTTCTTTCCTTATTTTAATTTCTCAGACATCAAGAAGTAAATCTTCCATATCAGAGTATATCAAAAATGTTTTCTCCCAAATTTTTTATTATACATACACTTTAACTCTGATTTCTCTCACGAAAACAAAAAATATTTCATTTACATATTGCCATTGTCAGACAAAATGGTTTATATTATTCCCTCAGAGTGACTGGTCCCATCTACCTGGGAACAATACTGTGGAGCAGAGCAGACATTGTGAACTCTAAGGAGAGGTTATGAGATCAGAAAAATACAGTAGTAAAAATTACTTGTTAAATACGTGGGAGTCCTATCCCAAGTAATCGAAGAAATAAGAATTGAAGAACGAGACCTCACAGGAGAATGAAACTGTTATAACACCGCAAATGGCAGAAAGGAGTGAAGGAAAGAAACAGCCGGGAAAGGAAGATTTGTACTAGAGCAGGGGGATCCAGTAATAATGAGAAGTCACTAGGAAGTATTATGAAAAGGACAGAAATACTGAGGACATTTGGAGGTCCACAAGTGGCGAGAGGAAACTGGAATTTCAGGTGGGGAAAGGCCTTTAAGGAGTCAGAGTTTCCAATATCCATCCCAGGTCAAACTTAACACTAGGACTTCTTTTCCTTCCATGTTCCACCGAGGGAACTGAGCAACAAGCTCAACACTTTCTTAAATAGCCACAAGGTGCTTAGCGTGAGCCCCAACAGAAACAATAGGCCATCCAGCAGGTTCTGAACATGCCAAGGCTGTTGAAAGGCCTGGGGCTTTAGGTCTGTTCCGCTCCCTGTTTGTAGGATGTGGCCAATCCAGCCGACCAGGCACTGGGTAGATATCAAGGGGTTTGAGCGCCTTATGACTCTGGAAGCCATTGCTCCAAACTTGTAAGTACCTCTTGTTTTCTATGACTTCGTTCATTGAGAGTGCAAATGTCTCTGCCTTGAGTGTCTGTATCTGAATAGAAACACCAATTTTTTTTGCTTCTACTCAGACCATGTTTTCAGGTTGGACTTCAAAAACAGTAATCATCCATCACTCTATGCTGGATGGCCTCCTTTACACTATTCAGTCCCCCATGGGTGATAAACAGATGGATGCTAGGATGAGCTGTTGCAAAAGAGAAAGATGGTCCAAGATTTCAGTAAAAAGTTCAGATAATAGGTAAAAGAGCAGAGGCAAGAAATACCAGTAGAAACTCAAACTGCACTGAAAAGAATGCCACTTTTCTAATCCAGTATGGTTTCCTAAGTGCATTCTAAAGCATAGATCTAGCTCCTTATTAAAGAATCTTCTTTGGAAGCACACAGAGACCATTTCAGAAAGCTACAACTAGTCAAAATGTATAGAACTGTTGACTGTGGAGATGTCTGGCTCTGACTGATACACCTACAACACATTTTCTGCACTTAAAGCTCTGGACACATCCCAGATAAGCGAATGGCAAAATCCTAAGAGCCAGGGAGTCAGGAAGTTCTTATAACTATGATAGGGAAATTTTGAGACAGCATCTCACTGTGGCACAATGGTAATTCTAGAATTAACTATGCAGAAGAAGCTGATAGAACAAACAGAGATTCAATGACTTCTGCCTCTCAACTCCTGAAATTAAATGTATATGCCATCCAGTCCCATTTTATATATTATATATATGTATGTATGTATATGTTTGGTATTGGATAACCAGTTAGGGCATCCCTAGGGAAGACTAATTCTCCTTCTCAAAGCAACCCTTAGTTGTGTTTCCTTTTCACATAGAAATGATGGGCATGACATGTTCCCCATCCATACTGGGTTGTCAACTGGTATTATCATTTTGCAGTTTTGTTCAAGCAGCCATATTATTGAGGTGTACTTTACTAGATTGTTGTATCATACATAACTTCATTTTCTCAGTAGTAATTCAGTGAGAATTATGTTAATCTCTCAAGACATAGTAGAAAATTCGAATATGTCACATGGACCATTTGAACTTGAGGCAAATGGAGTGAGGGAAGGGAGACATTTGAAATGTAAATAAATAAAATAATCAAAACAAAGCAAACAACAACAAATCTTAGTACCAGGCATGGCATGAGAAACTTCCTTTAAATTTCTTGGTCTAGGGAGCAAAAGAGACACCCAAATAAATATGGACTATTTCTGTTGCCTTTGTTTGCCTCCCAGAGATGAAGCTAAGTCTCTATTGGTAAAGGCATTTTGCACTTCAAACACAGAACTCAGAGGATCTGACCTTAATCTGACTTGAAAGTTTCTCTGATAAGTAAGTCCCATAGCTCTAGAAGAAGTTGTGCATGTTGCAAAGGCAGGGGAACTGGCCGGGAGTCCTACCCAGCTGTGAAGCCTATGAACCACAGTAACCAACATGGCAAGATATTCCTCAGGTATAAGAGTAACACCTCTCACATCTACCTCATTGGACATAAAGCATGCTAAACAAAGGATAAATTGTTTCTGGTACTAGAAATCTAGACCACTGTCCAGAGATAATGTGATCATGAATCTTAGAGGAGCAACTAAGACCTTCATTTTCCTACATAGCCTTAATTCTTAATAGCATTATCAATATGTATCCTTATATTCACAGATAAAGATATCCTTAATATCTACCAGGAAAACTTCTCTTTAAAATATAGAGACCAATACAGAAAACCATAACTGGTCAAAAGCAGAGAGCAACTGATCAGTGGGTGCACGGACCAGTGTATATAATCACAACACAACTTCTCTATGTAATAGCCTAGGAATAGCATGCAAATGGGGAGCAAATGATAGTAAGACTCAGAACCATCTGCTATGAGATGCTCTTCCAGGGAATCCTCATCCATGATACCTCAAAATTATAGCCAACTAAATAAGAACTTAAGAAGTCCAACACCAATAGATATGCTAGAATTGAAGAAGAGTGACTCATGCTTGTACCACCCAGAATCAAATAGCTGCAGGCAACTAGAGAATTCTGAGTGTGGAAGAAATATTCTTTATCCAGGAAGACATTTCCTAGTTTGATGTCAAATATCAAATGGTCATTTCTGAAGTCATGTACTGTTGGAATCCAGCCTGGGCAGGGTTAAGAATCTGAAGGAAGATGTATGGAATAGATGAAAGTCACTTTGACCAAGAGGTATAATTCACACACTATAGCATTGAGACAACTCCAGCCACTTTTATTTATACACCTGTTTTTCTCAGATGTAAAACCTTTACATTCATTTTCTAGTGTATAACTTCTTTAAAGAACTTCCTACATTTAAAAATAATGTGCACACTGGAATTTTTCCATTCCTTCTTCCCCTCAATCTCTACAGTTTCCTGCTAACCCATGATATCAAGGAAGATTAAGTATAGCTTCAGCAAGCGGGTGGAATCTAACCCAGCACATTGGTACATAACCAAATGACAATAGTTGGTAGCAACTGTGGATCCAGTATAGAGAAATGATAGATTACACATCCAGGAAATTCTGATTTAATTATTGGCACCGATCATCTCCCAATATTCTAATCAGGAGATCTATTTCTTCTAATGCATGATTTCTCAGTAAATTATTAAACTGAGTCAGTTCCTCGTTCATGCTTGGCTTACTTCTGAATATTCCTATTAGGTCTTGGAACCAATGGTCCATCAAGACATTCTAACTTTTTGATAATTATCTAATTGTTTTCTGAAACAGGCTGGTGGACATATTGTTGTTAGAACTAAGTTCCCATCAGAAGAGAACACGCAGGCATTAGCTGATGTACCCAAACCAAGGCCTACTGTTGATTCGACTGCATCACCTTCATTAACAAATGGAGTAGTAGAGTTCTATTTCACTCCCATTGATCCGCAGAGACAAACAAGAATAAATCATAGTTCATGACTTCTTTTTCTGATTCTGGGGAAGTGCCAGTCAAATTAAAAAATGAAAGTAAAGACTTCCATGAACAAAACCAAGAAGGCAGACAAAAGGCAAAAATGAGGCAATCTTTCCTGAGGAAAGACTAGGACATTCTGCATGAATATCCCTAAAGGTCTTTGCCATGTAGGGACTCAACTCCGCAGGTCTAGCCATAAGGAGAACAGTCCGCAGCACACTCATGCACCATTCCAGCAGAGGCTTAGTCATCTTCAATGTACATTCACACAACGCTGACCAGTCTCAGCAGGTTGACTATCTCTTTCTCTCTCCTTCCCTCAACCCCCCTCCGTGTGTGTGTGTGTGTGTGTGTGTGTGTGTGTGTGTTTGTGCACACATGTGAAAATTAAAGACAAGAACACAAATTTAAGAGGTAATGATGGGGAGCAGAATGTGAAAGAATTTGAATGAATGAAATTAGATGAAGGAAAATTATTTAACTTTACATTTTGATAAAAGTTGCCTATTATATTTATCTTAAACACTATTTTATAATATATTGTAAGAGGTTTTCTCAAGTATTTTAATACAGTTTGCAACTGTTAGTATATTAAAAATGACTTTAATTAGCTATGGAATAATCTCTAAATTTCTAATAAATTTACTTAATCTTTTGCCAAAATATGTTTGCTATCCATAGTAGGTAAACTCTTGAACCCACAAGTCACATGCAAGATTATCTATAGCAGTGTGTTTGTGTAAAATGAAGTGTTGGAATGTACTAAATTATCATTGTGACCTATAGAGGCCATAAGCAAGTAACAGTAAAGGATTGTTGATGGCAGGCCAAAAGCAACTGAAATACATATATGTGTTATAGTGGTATAGACCAGAAAAGGTCATCTATCTGTAGAAATGGATAGGCAGTTGGAGATATTAAAATAACCAAGGGGTGCTATACATACCTGTGGTAGGTAGTTATAGGATTTTATTTTTCAAAAATCAACTTTTGGATCCAAAAGAATAGTTTGATGACAGTTTTGCATTTTCAGCAATGAGATTCTCTGTAATTTGTTAAGCTCACCTCCTATTCTTTGCACATTCATTCTTTATTTGGTATACATTTGCTATTTAACAACTCTCCCTTTATTTTTTTACATCTATTTATCAATTTTTATTGATTTTTTTATGTTTTAAACATTTTATATTCAGTTACAGACTTATTCTTATATTCAATTTTCATTACATATCTTTTAAATATTTTATAAAATCTTAACATTTTGCTTAATATCACTAAATATATCTTAGACGAACTTCAGAAATTAAAATCTACTAATTAAGTAGATTTTATTCATTTGTTTGCATCTTCTTCAACTTGAGTTTTATTTCTTTTCTTTCAGCATTGCGACATTGGTAAACATGACAAATAAAACAGGTAAATTAATTTAATCATTACACAGGATTTCTTTTGCTTCTATTTGATTTTCCTTGAATGGGAGAGTTTGAAGTAGTGGTGTGTGTGTGTGTGTGTGTGTGTGTGTGTGTGTGTGTGTGTATTTTAGTGTGTGTGTATTTATATTTTGGAGGTATGTTAAAATAAAATAATTTTACAGATACAAATGTACATATATTTAAATGCAAAAGAAAGGATAGTCTTACCAATGTAAACAAGTTCTCATTGAAGTAAACATATATTCTGCTTGATATACCAATTACCAAGTATCTGGTAAATTATTTGTTTTGAAAGTTTTCATTATGCGAAGGAATGGGAGTGGACTGTCTCATGTCTTGAGTTTATTAACTATATGAGCGTTACTGCTATCTGATCCTGTTGCTTCACTTATTTTAGAGAGCTGCCTATGGCTTCTGGCTCCACTAAAGCAACTGAGCACTTGATCCCTGCATTGTAATATGCCCATCAGTCTTCTGTCTTCCAGAAACATTCTAATCCTTTGACTGTGATACTTCTCAGCGGCTGGTCTTAGAAATGACTGAATTGTTAATTTTACTATCTCCATACTGAACACTCTATGGAGTTCCTTTATTTATTTATTTTTTTGAGAACAAATTTAATGAGATTTCTGACTCTAGTATCTGAAACCTTGCGAGAATTTAACATTTTCTTTCATAAACAAAGCAATTCACTTCTTTCAAGTCTGTATCAAAGAAATGTTCCCAAATTCTTGAATGTATATATACTTCCTAAATTGAGTTAAATTCTCTGTTCTCCAGTAATTATGTGAATCTCTAAAGATATTTTATATAGAGAATTCAGGAAAATATAATTTTTAAACTGGAAAAGTTGATACATTTAAGTAATGTACTTATTAAGAACAACATATTTCCATGTGTTCTATTCCTGAAAGAAATCAAATATAAAGATAGTTAATGTAATAAAAGTATGAAAATCATAAGTGGGAAACATTACAGATTTTGAAAAATAATTTTAAAAATTAGTTGGAAAATAAATACAAAAAAAATACAGATTTTATTTATTTTTAAGTACTGGATAATGAACTCAAGACCTTTACCCACAGTGAGCAAATCCTCACCATCTTTTACTAATTAATTACCTCTGCACACGATGTGGACTAAGCCCTAGCATTGAGTCTTACTTAGCTGAGAATGCATGCCTTTGTGCCCCTGAAACCCATTGCTGTCATCTGAAAGACTTCTTCTGTTCTCTTTGCACAGTAACATGACTTCAAAATAATTAGTATTCACATCTTATGCGCACTAAACCATTGGTGGTAATTTTTCTAAATCAGTTAGGAAATATAGCACTCATACATTCTTCATCTTTCATTTCCTACCTCGTAATAGAGAGCTAACTTTACAATTAGCATCTTAGTCACTGCAGGATTCTTGTCTATGTCTTACTTTACTGGATTGCTGTATCTTACATAACTTACTTTTCAAGCAGTGATTCCGTGAGAACTTTGTAAGTCACTCAAGTCATAGCAGAAAGTTTGAATATGTAACATGGATCATTTGAACTTGAGGCAAATGTACTGAACACAATTTTCATTTACATAAGAAGGTTACGATGAAATTATTCTGACATCTAAATGATTTAATAAAAACAAAGTATATGCCTTTTAGTATAAAGTTTGATGAGGTTCAAAAGTTTGCCCCAAGCAATTTTCAAAGTTATATTTTGGGAGACCTATTGAATTTTTTTTTAACTGTGATATTTCTTTTCACAGACTATGGCCTACTGAACATTGAAAAAGTAGAAGCAGAATCCTACAATATTTCAGAAGAACTTTATATAAGCATAAACCCAATATGGTCTGATGTCCACCACTCTTACCTTTTCACCACAAAGAAGCATGAGACCCCACAGGGCTAGTGATACACCAAGAACAGAGTCCTCTATGTGTTGACCCAGGAAAATCCAAGCAGATATGACTGAAATGTCCATTAAAAACACTGTCACTAAGTTCACTTAGAAGTGTTCTAAATCAACCAGCAGATATTACCTTACTTAGGTTTTATTCTTGTCATTTGTTACACCGAACAATTTGTTTAGGACATGCAGCAATTAGAAGTCAGTCAAAAACCACATTCACTGCCAGAATAAAAGCCTAACAATAGTTATTTTGGGCAATCCTTAATATTATATTTTAGTCTAGTTACCTATTCTGTACTTTGAAATTATAAACAAATAATTTTGAATGAATGCGTACTCAGATAAACTGTCCTTCCTATTAAAAGAATGACTTATTTTCTTGAATAAATGTTCCCAACTTAAACGTCCATTTTATTTTTCTAACGGATATGGGTTATTATATGAAACAAACAAAACTCTCAGGAGGATTTATTCATGATGTTTCCTTGGGGAAATGACTTGAATGGCAAAATCTACAAACATTTAATGATGAAGTTAATGAGATATAGAATTTATGTAGTATATGAATGCAACTAAAAAAAATAAAAACAACCTTTTATCAGAAACAAAGAGCTCTGTCTACCAGAACTCTTGGGAAAACAACTGTGTATGTTTTACATAATCCACAGTCTTTAACAATAAGAAAGGCAACATTAGCTTTAAAATATTCAGGATACAGGATAAACACAAGTATTTTATCTCTTCTGTTACTTTTTGTGCTCGTTCTATGCAGAATAAACTGAACTTGAACAAGGGTATCATTATCAATATATTGTATAAGTATACCAGAAAGAAATAATATATGTAGTTTCCTCCTGCTGTATTATATAGAAAAAAGTCAATTTGTTCATAAGTAATGAGCAACAAAATCTCATAAAGATTAACAAATCACAACAACAAATCAAAACCTAGTATACCCAAAACGCTTAATAAAAAATAAACCCACAAGTATGAATTCGAGTATTTTCCAAGCAGTCTTATATTATTCATCCCCTACAATATTTCTGTTATGTTGTTTTCATATGTGTTCTTTCAGCTACATACAAATACAGACTCCATATGAAATACATAAAATAGATAATCAAAATGTGACAGAAAAATATTTTTAATACAAGGAATAAGATCATAGCACAGAAGATGCTGACTGTGATAAAGATGTATGTTATCTATACATACACACAAATATATATATATATATATATATATATATATATATATATATATTCTTTAAATTCAAAAGGAAAGATTGAAATTAAATTAAATTTTGAAATAATATCACCTCCCTGGAAATAATTTTTAAATTAGATAAATTAAAATATAAAGTATAAGTGCTTTAGTCACAGATAAATAAATTATAAATCCTAGGATGAAGG